>NC_068280.1:19165016-19483350 GCF_025860055.1 Xyrauchen texanus
ATTATTTGATGCAAATAATTCTAGCCGGCTCAGCCAAACTTTATCAGATGGCGGCTCAATTTGGCTTACGAAATTATTGGCTGGCGGCGGCTGAAATTCTAAATGGCGCAAATGGCGGCGCCTGGCGGCGGTTTCGGGGTCTAACTCACACGCTCCTCGCAACACTCACTCCACACATGCGCATGACGAGAGAGAGAGAGAGAGAGAGAGAGAGAGAGAGAGAGATGTAACACCTTTATTAACTACACAACATCAAGTATAAACCCAACAAATAAAAAAATCACTACATTTACAAAATTCACATAACATTACTCAAATTGTTCAACAAAGTGCAATGTGTCATTTTCAACCTAGCACATTTTTTCTACACTCCAAACCTCTTTTCCAACTTCTTCATATGAGAGTAGAAAATAAAATCATGTTTTATTCTTGCATTTATAAGCCCCTTAAACAACAATTCAATATTTTTACAACTGTCATGAGCAATTTTATACTTCCTACTAATATAAACTACCATTTTGGCTTGACCTAAGTTAAAATTTAACAACCGTCCTTCCTTCTTTTTTCCTTTCCAAAATTTAAAACCAAAAACAAACATAATCATTGTAAACATTTCATTAACATTAGCAAATACAATCTCCAATAAAACAAACAAAGGTCTTAATCTCTCACAGTGCATAAAATAATTAAATATGGTTTCTCTTTCACCACCAAAAGGACATTTATCTTGCACTTTTGGACTCAACACTGAGATAAAAGCATTTACAGCAACAATCCAATGTAAATTTCGCCATTGAAGATCACCCACATTTTTAGTCAATGGTGGTTTGTAACAAGAGCCCCAAAAGGGTTTCACTTCAATATCAACACTTAATTCTTCTCTGCACAGTGTATCCATACTTTTTAATTTCTCTTTATTTATCACCTTCACACAAACTTTATATAAACTCTTTCCCCTATTGTATCAAATATTATGTCACTCAAAATCTCTGAGGTCATTAAAAATTTTCATTTTCTATTACACTTTCAGATCACCATAAAAGGAAAATTATTAATTTTATCAGGAAGCACTTGAATTGACAAAAAGTTCCAGTCTTCTTCACTCCAATTTTCTTGGCACTTCTTTAACAAAAGATGGACTATCCTTGTGGATTTAATTTCAAGTCTCTGTGCAAGTGCATAAGCATTGTCCAACGTGATACCAGCCACTTCTATTAAGTCTTTCATTTTAACAACTTTGACTTTTTCAAAGTTTGCATCAACCATAAAGTTGTATATCCACATAAATCTAGTCGAGCACCATTAATCAAAGGTTCTTCCAAAAACCATCACATAAACTTACATGACAATGATCCATTAACCTGTACCATACACCATTCATTTCTTACACTCATAAAAGGAAGAAATAAACTTCAAATTAAAACTCCTGCAATCTGTCCAAAATATATTTCTTCTAAAACCCCACCCTCCAACCATACTTAAAAGTCAACAAACTGGTCCAAATCATGATTACTTGGACTTTATAAAAACTTTTGAACAAACTGTAGCCTAAAAGCTACTTTCCTGCTTATAAGGTCAACAACACCTTGTCCACCTTCTTCCTTTGGAAAAAAAAAAGAACATTCTGTGGAAACCAATGTAATCTATCCCAAAATAAATTGATAATCTTGACATGTATTTTTACCAGAACCTCTTCAGGAGGCTCTAGAACTGCTAGTCTGTGCCATATTGAGGAGGATACTAAATTATTAATAATCAATACTCTCCCCTAAATGACATTTTGGGTAAAAGCCATTTCCACCTTCCTAATCTTCCTTCTACATTTTCAATAATATTTTATCTTTTTTTTTTTTTTTGCATTATTATTTAATTACCCCAAAAATCTCCAAGATATTTAAGACCTCTTTGTGACCAAACCATTTCATCTGGTAAAACCAGTTCTCCTTCATTCCATTTTCCAACACTATATGCTGAACTTTTGGCCCAGTTTACTTCTGCAGATGATATTTTTGCATAATTGTTAACAATACCAACCAGTTTATCTATATCATCCTGTCCACTGGTTAAAACTAAAACATCATCTGCATATGCTGATAATTTTATATGTGGAAAGGTACTTTCATATCTAAAACCATCTAAATGAGTCCTAATTGTATTTAACATGGGTTCTATTGCTATTGAGTAAAGCATACCTGACAAGGCACATCCTTGTCTAATCCCCTTTTTATTTTAAAAGGGCTACTCAAACCACCATCAACGTTCATTACACTTCCAATATCCTCATAGAGCACTTCATTAATCAAAGCAATGAATGCAGGTGGAAAACCAAAAGAGATCCTGTACCTGCTACACTGCCCTACAAAGGCTAAGTGCAGTAACTACGCAAACAAAGAAACAGAGAAAAAGGCCTTTAAAGTTTTTATACCAGCCAGTCAAACATGTTATGGGTAGATTAGTGGTAATGCATTTATGTAAAGCCTTCTTAGGAAGACATTTTTATAGATAAAAAACATGACCACTGATGTGACCTTTGACCCCTAAAATGCAGATACTGCACTCTGCCTTTGGATGAGCTTAACAACTAAAACACTATTGCAAAGGAAAAGTGCAGTATCTACAAAGTCAATGTGTTCATGCATCTTTCTTGTTGTGTTTCTTACATGTTTCTTTTTTTTTTTTTTAAATAGCTTTAATAGATTTATTGATGTTTGCAAGTTGTAATGTTGAAATTGCTCACAAGTAAGGCTCGTGATTTAAGAATAATCTTTTATCACAATGCCCCTTTCACCACAAAGAGAATGTACTCAGTAAGAAATTGACTTTAAAAAAAAATTCTTTATTATCATAATTTCCCTAAGCATCATTACTTTTTTACACAATAAATAAATATTGATATGTTGGGTTTCATTAACATTTTCATTTTAATTAAAAAGTAATTCATTACAGAACAAGGTTGCTTTAAAAACAGTACTCAAAAATTCACAAAATTAAAACAGTTGAACAAGTAAGTGAGTGACTGACTCTGGGACAGTGAGGATACATACAGCCACAACCACTCGCTTACATCTACAGGTGCCCGGCGAACTCTTATGGATTTACACCAATATCAATAACAACAACACTGGGCTGGATTGAAACTTCATGGAAAGTCCTTTAAGTGGACTAAATAAATAAACAATAACAAATAAATGACAATAATAAATAATAATAATAATTATTATAAATTGTAAAAATGTCTGTGTGTTTCTGTCTGTAAGTTTGTGGGTGTTAGTCCCAAAGACAGATTGTTAATTAAAAACTAATGGTTTCTGTAAACCCAGAATGCTTTAAAAATCATTTTTTAAAATAAACATTAGTTTATACAACATTCTTTTAAACAAAAACAATAGGACAACAAGTAGTTAATGTAGGTATACATAGATATGTCCATGTGAGTGCTTGTGTGTGCACGCTTGTTTGCGTGTATGTGGTTTGATCAGGTCTCCTCAGCCAGGTTCTCCCAAAACTGACAGCGGTTGAGGGGCATCATTGGGCAGAGCCTGGAAATGATGTCCGACTTCTTCTCCTTTTCTATCCCCTTGTCTCCAGGGCGCAGATGTTTTGGATACTCCAGAGTCACCTGGCGTAAACCAGAATTTAATTTTCACTGCAAGTTGTACACTGTTTATAACTCTGTATGAGACAAATAATCACATACTAACAATCATTTTACTCTTACTCTTATTCTCTCTTACCTTCTTCATGAAGAAGTCCAATTTTGTGAACTCCTCTTCATTGAGAGTTTGAAGAACATCTCTCTTGATCCCCTCCTCAGCTGAATAACAGCCATGACAGACAGATTTGGTGCCTTCTTTAGTTTAGCCAGTGAGTGGCCAGACCTCCATGCCAGGATGTGTCTACTCTGCATCTCCACCACATTTTCTTTCCCAGAATTGGAGCAGGTGATGACGTTCTTAAAATCTTCAAAATCCAGGACAGCACCTCCAGGCCGCTTCCTCATCTCTTTCTCCACGCCATGGTGGAAACTGTCTGCGCTCATGAAAGTGTGGCCTGGTTCAAAGTACTTTAAAGTTACATCCTCAAGTGGGGTCGTAGGGTCATTTACCACAGTGACTAAAGTAGTAAGGAGGCACCAGTTCTTGTTCTGTGCAGTGCAGTTGTCAACCCAGTAAATTATATGTTTCACATCCCGCTCCTGATTAAGTGCTGTTACAAAAGCTGAAGCCACTTCCTCTGCCTTCCTTCCAGCAATGCCTTCGTGCCATATTACTGAAAGGCTGTTCTTCTTGGAAGATGAATTTTTCCCCACACTGGCGAAAGTTTCATGGAAGTTTTGTAAAGACAGCAGTCTTCACCCCAGGCATTCGGGCAGCATTATGACTTTTTGGAGGTCAACACT
Source organism: Xyrauchen texanus (assembly GCF_025860055.1). Classification (NCBI taxonomy): domain Eukaryota; kingdom Metazoa; phylum Chordata; class Actinopteri; order Cypriniformes; family Catostomidae; genus Xyrauchen; species Xyrauchen texanus. The sequence continues at coordinate 19,169,416 of NC_068280.1, forward strand.
GCAGATTGAGAGGCCATCAAGCTCTTGCCTTTCTGCATCCAACCTGTAGTGATGCCTTCCTCTCTCTGCTCACTTCTTGTGCTCCTCCCACTTTTGACAGGGGTGACATTTCTGAATGCTGGCTTCACCCGGGTGCTCTGCTCTGAAGTGGACATCTTGCCTTAAGCAAGTTTCACACCCCTCTTCACCCAGCTTAGTGAAGCTAATGTTCCTCTCCTTCACAGCATTCCGATAGGTTTCATAGGAACATTTGGGAGACTTCTTTTCCTTGTAGTCTTTGTACATTAACTGAATGCTGACGTCACTCGGCAGGTACCTCCTATGTGGGGCATGCTCACGTCTGTAATGGCTGGAAGTGGGGTTAAAGGATTCAATGTGTTTAAATATTGGAGCCATGTCAATTGTATTGGTGGGAGTATGTCTACCTCTGCATTCTTGTGGTGGTGTTATACTTAAGGAGATTGTATTGCCAATGACAGTAGCTATCAGTCTATCATTTTTTGGATGATAGCCCAAAGTTGTTAAAATATTTGTCTTACAGACTTCCTGTTGCTGGCTGAGGTCATTATTCAGATGGTAGCTGAGTGACCTGGTTCTTCTGCTAGGAACAGATGAGGTGTGTCGCATGGTCTGGCGCTGTGAGACAATGTGGAAAATAAAGCTCTTTTTCTCACTGTAGGATATATTCCAATAGCCTGTAAATATCTGTCTCCTTTGATCCTCTGTTATTTTTGTACTGCATTTCTTCCTACATATTGGACCACAAGACTTCCCCATCCGTGGAACCTTACTATGTTCGCCTTCAGCTGCGGACTGCTCTTGAAAAATTATTTGGCCACTATGATTGATATTATCACCAACTTCATTATCACCCCCATCCTCTGGTACATAGGTAGCATCCCTTTCATCATCCTCATCACTGTCATCAGCACTCATCACCATGCCCTCATCCTATGTAGGGCAGTACATTTCTTGGGTGCTCGTCAAGGATAGCGCCACCTGCTGGAGGAGTGGAGCTTATCCGAAAGAATCAGCTTGCTGTGAATCCCTGAATGGAATCCATGCTGTTGGTTGATTGTTGTTAACTGTGGTATGGAGGTCAGTACGATGGAAAATGAGAGAAGAAGCCTGGTGAGGGAAATCAGGAAAGCACTCTGTGAACTGTTGTGGAAAATTTATATTTTACTTTCTTTAAGGCATTATGTGGATTTTCTTTCGATTCAATTTCTCTCCTCTATGTATTTTCTTTTTCACCTGGCAGGCACAGAGACACACACACACACAGTAAAACAGATGGTTAAGGGAAAAAGCCTTTTGAACTCCTCAATATGAGTACGGGAAAGACAGAGGGATTATTTAGCCATAAGTAAAGCCTTTTGTTGAGTTTCACGGGTGTGAAACTTAGTGAAGCTCAACAAAGGACCACTGTCTTCAGGACAAGATAGCGTTTATATGGCCTTTTGATGACCTCACAGATGGACAGTAAAACTCATGGGGGCATAGAAGAGCCACTGGTATTTCTAAAACCAGCTAAAACTGGTTTTAGTGGGATGAGTGGAAAATTACGGAAGAGGGGACTTTGAGGACGGGGGTATAAATAGGCCATGTGTTTTCTGTGTGAGTTGGGTTTTTGTTTCTATTGTGAGGTAGCTGTCGCGGTATTTTTGTGAACAAACCTCTTTTAAAAGAATAAACTATCTTTTAAAATATAATTTGGATCCCGGTGTCTCTTATCTTGATGCATATTTGTTTAATTATTGTTTTTGCCACAACAGAACTGTCTGCTGATGAACTCTTCTTTATCGCTAAGAACATCGAACAAATCGACGAGAGGGAAGAATCACAAGTAGAACTGGGGGATGAAGAGGGATGATTTGATTTTGTAAGTGGGTTTTTGTGTGGTGAGAGCCTGTTGGGAAGGGACTCTCCCAGCACATAGAAGCACAAAAAGACAAAACACATGTCACTAGTACAGCTCATGCTCAGGTCTATTCTGATCGCACAACATTTGACATACACACAAATACTAGTCACACCCACACATACAATATAGACCCTGAATACCAGCAAATGTTGAAAATGTAGGAGGAGCTTGGCCGAAACATTCAAGCTAAGAGTCCCTACACAACACCCCAACAGCCCAGCTCTCTCCTACTCCCTTTTCAGACTTACCCTACTCCACGCAACATCGATGACCAGGTGTTCAGGAGAGAACTCCCATATCTCTCACGGAGAGAGTTCAAAGTCCATGGAGGTCAGATTAGTGACTCCACTTCTGAGATAAGCTTTAACAGCTTATGCCGACAAATTGAAGAGGGCCTACAAGAGCATTTTAGCGAGAGTGAAATTATTAGAGGGGTCCTGAAAATCACTAAACCTGGTAATTTCAAAGAGATGTTAATGGAAAAAGAGGATTTGACAGTACAAGAGTTAAGAAGACTGCTACAGTCTCACTTAGGTGATAAGAGTAGCACTGAGCTGTTTCAAAATCTGATGTGTGCACGTCGAGGAGAAAATGAAAATCCACAGCAATTTCTTTATCGTGTCATTGGCCTTCAACAAAAGATCCAGTTCGCTTCCAAGCACAGCTGACATAAGATATGATGCTAAGACCATCCAAGAAGTGTTTCTCCATACGGTTTGCCAGGGACTGGGGCCCAAGTACAGTGAGATTCGTTGTGAGTTTAATCAACTTGTCGCTGCATGAAATGTAACCGATGACATGCTTCTCAGACAGCTTGCAAAGGTTTCAAGTGAGGAGGAGGAAAGACAGTGTCAGCTGCAGTCACTGCCACGACATAAAGTCAATCATGCTCATAGTGCTCAGATCGGAGAGGCTTCAGAAATTCTCTCCTGCAGCTGCTACTTCTGAAGCAGCTGCTACTTCTGAACAAGCTGATAATGAGATTCACAAACTTATCACCCAAGTGGAAGTGCTGACAAATGTTGTCAATTCACTGCAGCAGACCAAGATGACAGAACAGCAGTGTCAGTGCATGGCTAAGGCACCTGAAAAGAGGAGAAGACTAATTGTCCCAACTGTTCCAAGCAAGGGAAAGTTGAGACCTGCAGTCACTGTTTCTTGTGTGGCGAAGAGGGTCACAGGGCCGTTGGCTGCCTGAACAGACAAAAAAAGTCAGTGACCAACACCAGGCAAAAGAGTGCACCCCAAACCAGTGTCCCCCTGTCGTAACTATACAGTTAATGTTAGGTCATGGAATCACAGAGGTAGTACTTCAAGGAAATCATATGTAAGGCAGCCTCAGAACTCAGAAGAAAAGATTGTTCAGTTTGTTGGGAAGAAGTGTCTACAGGATGGGGAAATTGGAGACCATAAAGTGAACATGCTTCTCGACACTGGAGCACAGGTTAGCATCATCGATCAAAACTGGAGGGAAAAGTACCTACCAACACATGATGTTCACCCATTGGGAAAACCGTTCCCAATCGCCCTCCACTGCCAAGAAATCAGGATCTAATGAACACCTTGGGTGGTTACTGTTGGTCCTCCATACTCGACCAGTGTAAAGCTTACCACCAGGGATTTATGGCCGAAGGGTCGAGGCACTTGGCCTATTTGAATGGGTAAGGATACCCTTCAGTTTATCAAATGCCCCAGCCGCTTTTCAGCGGTGTATGGAAGAAATGTTAGATTCCATCCGTGATGAGTGTTGCCTGCCCTACCTGGATGATGTGCTGTGTTTTGCCAAATCCTTTGAAGAGCATGTGGAGAAACTGTGAGTTGTGTTCAGAGCTCTTCGACAGCACGGAGTCAAGCTACATCCAGCTAAGTGTGAGCTGTTTAAGCAAGATGTCCGGTATCTGAGTCGTCTTATGTCTGCTGATGGCATAAGTGTGGACCCAAAAGATCTGGAGGCTGTGAGGGTACTCCGTGACAAAACACCTCAAAACGTTGGAGAAGTTCGCCATCTTGTAGGATTCCTGAGCTATTATCGAAGCTACATTCAAGATTTTGCTAGGTTACACATCAGAAATCCCATCACAAGTAGGACGGAAGAAGGAAAGGAAAAGGAGTCCACAGCTGCCATCTCGACGTCCGGTTGTGTGGGAAGACAAGCACCAGCAGAGCTTGGACACACTCATTGACATGCTTACGAACCCACCTGTGCTTGCGTACCCTGACTTTGATGCCCTGTTTGTATTACACACAGATGCATCTGAGAAAGGATTAGGGGCAGTACTTTACCAGAGGCAAGAAGGAAAACTACGGGTCATCGCATACGGCTCTAAAACACACAGAAACTTCATGTTTGAAAACGCGTTTGATATCATTTATTTTATTTGAACTGAGTGAAATCTCTGAAAGTCATGTAATACTGAACAGCATTTTGAATATGCAAATGAGTAACATAGTGATTGGCTGATGGACAGATCTTCATGAAAACAAGGCTGGGCAAATAGGTAGATGTGATAAAAAAATAAATAGCGTAAAAAATGTCACTAGTTTATAAATTAGTAAATAATGCTGTAACAACCTATTTTTAAATTTGCAACTGTGCTAAACACTGTTGTTATCATAGAACACATTAGAAGTTGTAAATGCTTCGGGCATTCCAGACATTTTGTCTTGTGTAAATTTTAACTGTAAATCATGTTTCTCTTGAAATTGTTCATCAGTTTCAAGCTGAATGTGTTACTATGTCGAATATGTTTGTCTCTGATATGGCACACTGTGCTATTTACCATATAGCTGCAGTTAAACCATACTACAAATATCCATGTGACTACCAGTAATTTTACACAATTACCATACTCAATAGATTTACATAATTAGCCTTAACCTTCAGTAACTTTAATAAAAGACTGAAGAACTTCATTAGGCATTTAAAATTTAAGAAAACTCTTTGCGCCTTGCATCACTTCCGACTCTGCCCAGCCCCCTTTTCATGTTCAAAAAAGATTCACATGAGAATACACTTAGTGACATCCTAACTCAAGAAAATTAGAAAATTGCATTCAATTTCATATTGTAATTGCAAAATCTCTGCAGCTTGAGCAGAAATTTGACCCATGTAAGTATGCGCCTGCTGTTCATTGGGTGTGAACAACAACACATCCATCAAAGGCTTTCAGCCTGACCTCTTGCTGTGCACACAAATCTGATACAGGGCCAAATCAAAGTATTCTCAAAAGAGCAGTATCTCATTCCAGAAAACCTCCAGAGACCAGTAATAAAATTATTTTAATTTATACTATTTTTAATATAATATAACTGTATTAGCATTATATTATAATGGCCAAGCATGGTCAAAGACAGGGAAAGGTTGTTCATGGCATTGCAGATGTATACTATACATGTAATGACGCTGCCAACCGAACAATTTAATTGAATTTCATTGGTTCACTTATCAGTGCCAAGAGGGAGGGTATACAGTCTTTTTTTGCTGTTCATCAATGCTGTAAAGACAGTGGCACATGATAATGAAACAAAACACCTCTCGCTGAGAAGCACCAATTTGATCAGGGGAACCATTCTACTGTGTAGACAATTAAAAATGTGAGTGTAAAATAATAAAAATCAAGTAGAAATTTCACAGCCCTGACAGACCACAGAGACCATAGATCATAGATGATCAAACATGTGAATAAGCACCCTTAAAAAATGCTAAGCAGAAAACACATCACCATAAGAGATGAACTGCAGCTGATGGTACTACACACTTCAAAACTGAACTAAAATATCAGCAGTAATTCAGATCTTACCAAAGATGCTCAGTCTAATTTGATCTCTGAAATTATATTTTCATTAGACATTGTAATGGTACATGTTTTTGTAAAGCAAAATGCTTATTCCCCCTGATGACACAAACCATACAGTATAAGACTAAAAGCTGTCTGTAACAGTTTGGCTGTGACCATCAGAGGAAAATAAAGAAAGTACATGTCTAAATGCAAATTAATTAAAGGTTCAACATTAACCATTTTCTCTCTCTGTGGTTGTTTACATTTCAGGTTGCAATCTCGTGAGGGAGAGGTGCCAAAAGGTTTCTGATCCCCCTGCTTCAAGCCAGGACTACAATTTGGCAATGCTGGAGATGGGTGCGAAAGCAATCTAAAGGGGACATTCACACCTCACAGCACTACAAAAAAAATACAATTTGGAATGACATGTCCACTGAACAAGCCAAATAAGCCTTGATGGATACAGTGAACAGAACACATGTGCTAAGCTCAACCAGACACAGGCAGGGACAAGCCCAAACCCAATTATTCACCTGCCGGACCCAAGCTACATGTACCTGGTGAGACTAGGTGTTCTGCAGATGCATACAAAGCGACAAAATGGACTTGGCACCATGAACGCCTAATAGTGACCATGTGTGGCAGGATGGACTGTGATTGAATCCAGTCCCTCCTCCCCCATCTGGTTACATTGGCTTTTATCTTTCCTATCCGGTTCGCGATTGGCTTGTGGTGTGTTCTTGGTGGCCAATCATGTCAGGAGGAGGATGTTATAGCTCGAACGTACCCTCTGGGGCAGTGCGTGATGCTGGAGGCTCGTGTTGTTTGGGTTCACCCAGTTTTTGGTGGTGTCGCAGGTAGGTAGAGGTCTATCGCAAATGTTGTACTGTTGCTAGTTAGCTTGTGGTTTATGTGGGATTCCGATTTTTCATAGAATTCCTTGCTGTGTTTCAGCTACCCCATTTTTCATCGGATTGAACGGAATAACGCGTTACGTTTGTTGACTCGCACACGGCGCATTGCCTGCGAGATTCGGGTGTCAGCGCGCTGTTGCTCAGGTAAGTTTTCTCCATTCGGGCCTGTTATTTTGCCTTAGTTGTGTGGTAGCTTAATATAACTATTATTGTGTGTTTTAGGGATAGCTACCATAGCAGGGAAGCGTTTGCGGCCTGCCTTGGGGCAACTGCTGTTTTGCTTAAATGCTATTAATGCACGTTTTCCTTATGTGCTGAACTGGTTTTCGCCGAGTCCAAGTTAATGGACTGAGCTAATTTTCCCCAGGAAACTGCATCGTAGGCCACTTGTGTGGCCGACTGAGTATCTGCCCTCAGATTTGTGTTATCCACAGATGAGTGTGTTTGTTACGTGATTCATTTGTGATCCGTCGAGTGGGTCGTGCGTCTTTGTCTTCTAAAAGTTATTTCATTTCTCTTGTTGTTTATTTCATTTACCAGCATTATTGTCGTTTTGTAAAGTTATTTCATTTCCCTTTTTGTTTATTTCATTTACCAGCATTATTGTTGTTTTGTATCGTGATTTCATTTCCCTTTTTGTTCATTTTATTTACCAGCATTATTGTCGTTTTGCAAGGTTATTTAATTTTCTTTGTTTGTTTATTTGACTTCTCAGCATTACTGTTGTTTTGCAACTTTATTTCATTTTCTTTGTTGTTGTTTACTTTATTCGTGCTGCTGTTGTTGGTAAAGTTATTTGTTTTTTGTCATTGTTGTTAGTCTGGTTAATGTTGTGAAATTATGACCTGTAGTTAATTTTGTCTATTCTGTCCTTGTTACATGTTGAGGAGCTGAGTGCTGACGGTGGGGACGGCGTGCTGGAGGTGTTGGGCCCTCTTTGGTGTGTGTGGGTACCTCCACAGTGTGACCGTTGCTGTGCTGATAGTGTGGCTGTCCACGTGCGTTTGGGGTTGATTATTTGGATGCTCATGCCAGAGTCGCTGGATGCCCACCAGTAAGCCTCAAGCCCGGTATTGTGAGTGTGCGTGTGTGAAATAGACTTCATGTCAGGACACTGAGTCACACCTCCTTGTGTGATATTTATTATTGTGTTTTATTGATGAATTGTCCGATCTTCATTGGAGTGCTATGAATTTAGATATATTGTGATGTGGTATTGGCTCTTACCCAGTGTGCAGTGTTTTAAGAATATGCTGACGTAAGCTTTTTGTTCACTATCTTTGCTGTGAAATTGATTAATAAAATTGTATTTCTTTGTACGGAACAATTTCTCTGTTTGTTCAGTGCGCGAACCTAATTGCATAATTCTATAGAAGCCTTGGTGGTTATTACAGTTCCCCGGGTTAGACCTCGGGGTGGCGTAGTCGAATTATATTTACTGCCGCTGCCACACATGCAGAAAATATTATGAGTTGCCAGCTTGGCCAGAGATCGGACTTTAAGGGAGGGTGCCAATGTGTTTGCATTCAAAAGGACAAAACTCCCCAGCGAAGATTGCAAATTCACACCTCATTGTTGCCCTTCCACATCTGCCTGTTCCACAACATAATTGCTTTACTTCAGCGCTCAGAAAAGACAGAACAACGCATAGACCTTCAAGGGGCAAATCTATCTATTTTTGGCAGTTTGCCTGCATTTTTACACAGAAAACAAGTTCTTGAAAAGGAAAAATATTGATGATGGTTAGCCTATGTGGGATAGTGGTGTGCCGGAGAATTTTTTGTCGTAAAATGTGTGCAGTGGCAGAAAAAAGGTTGGGAAACACTGCTTTACTCTACTACTTACTTGTTCTTCTTTGTCCCCCTCAAATCCAAACCTCACCAACTTCACTTTTTTTTTCCACACTCTGACCTTCATTATAACTTTGAGACCCACTTTCATCCTGTACCATTTCAAGTATTTTTATCAGGACAAGCATTTCATACTCTCAGTTGTTGCAAAGATTACATAATCAAAGCTATCAACTTTGAATTTACAAGCAATATTCAGTTCATCAATATCACTCCTCAAAATCATATGTACTTGTCTTCGGAATGACACAACGTGCTTCAACAATGGGGATTTGCAGCCTAGGGTGATTTAATCGCTGAAACCAATGGTCCATAATGAGATTATTCGTGTTGCAACGCTTCATCACTAATAAATGGGGCAAGTTAGATGCAAAACATTTCTCGCTGGATTAACAAGTGGGAAAACCTTAATCAAATTATCATTGAGGACTATCCAATTTTCAACTATCACGTTCACTTTTTCAACTTTGTCCAAGAATAACACCACAGCACAAGACGCCGATTGAATGCTACTGTGACCAACAACCTACCCTACCACTAACACAAATTCTTCAACTGAGCACTCGACTCCAACCGGCACTTTTATTCCATGCTGCCAGGTGAATTATTCATAACTCGCCATCTCCACTCTCGCCATGGCAGCCAGTTTAAAAAACTGGCGGTCGGTTCATCCTGTTTAAAAAACTGTTTAAAACAGTTTAAAAAACTATCTGACACAACCTCCCCATTCTCTCCACAATATTTTCAGTGCTTCATGAACATACCCACTCTTTAAAAAAATCCTGTTGTTTTTACAAAAAACTGGCAGCTGTGGTTACCAGAATAATTATGTAAAAAATACAGTAAAAATTTAAATAACTTTATAGAACAACCGGTTATATTACCTAAAATTACAGTTTAAAATGGTTGTAATTTACACACTGGCACTGTAAAAAAAAAAATAATAATAATAAAATTACAGAAAAACAAAATCATAAACTTGATATTAGCCTTCTGTAATTGTAAATATATATATATATTTGTTTTACTTTATAAGGTATTTGTTAATCACCGTAGTAACTACAGAAGGGCAATGTGGCAGGGCGGAGAGCGGCGCCGGTTCCCTTATCAGGCCAATCCGAGAGGGATAAAGGCCGACTGCGGAGGATTGTGTGCGAGAGAGAGAGATATTTTACGGACATGTCCGTCATGTGTGTTGTGTTTGTTTCAGTTTATTATTAAAATATTATTTATATTGACAAGCCTGTTCTCGCCTCCTCCTTTCCATTGACTGATTTACACTGGTGCCGAAATCCGGGAAGGAGGAGGGATGCGCCGTAGTAGAGTTCTCGCCACTACCGTCCACCCCAATGGAGCAGCCATCTGCCGGGGGATGAGGAGCCCGGCCGCGAGGAGAGAAGGGGCTCCTAACCGACCACCTGGAGCGGTCAGGGCCACTGCCAGGGGTGGAGGAGTCACCTACCAGCAGCTGAAACGAGGCAGGGTCTGAGATCGCTGACCGCAAGTGGGGAGGGGCTCGCTGCCGACCGCCTGGAGCGGGAGAACTGCTGCCAGGGGCGGGGGAGACCCCTTCTGTTCCCCAATAACGCGGCTGGGCGTTCCGTCCGCCAGGGGCTGGAGGTCTGCCACCGATCCATCCGGAGAGGCGCGCTGTCGCCCGTTAGAGGGTGGAGGAGTGGCCGAGGAACAAGCTACGGCGTATCGGAGAACTGGCGAGTAAGAGGTTTTTTTTAAACTCTCTCTCCTCTCTCTCTCACTCCTTCTCTGCGTTGGCCTTTTCCCTCATTTTTTTTTTGGGGGGTGGGGGTACTACACTGTTAAAGGAAGTACCCCCCCCCCCCCATTTAATTATTTCTGTTTCCCTCCCCTTGTCCCCTCCCTTGTCCAGGTAGACGGGGATGACCTGCCGGCATAAAAAATGAATAAAAAATCTCCTACAAGACAACAATAATTTAAATGAAAAAGTGTCTGAACTGAGAAAAGACCTGATGGAAAAAGATACACTTATTCATAGCATTAATGAAAAACTGGAAAACGTAAGCAGAAGCACCAATAAAGTGCATTTCAGTTGCTCATCCACAGACAGACAATGAGCAACCAGCTACTGAGAACAGTCAGGAGACCAGTGACAGTACTGTCCTCCTCAAACACAAAACCTTCAAACCCCACACCACACCCCAAAGCACTCTCGGAAACCTGACATTACAGAGGTGAGACACCTTGAACATTGCATCTGTAGAATACTGGGGTAAGCCATCTGGACCACCAAAATACCTCACTTTATTTCACTATGACTTCTGACTTCTCTCACTATAAACTCTTGGAATATTCAAGGCCTCTATTCCACAATCTTAGGGGCCAAGACTTTAAAAACAGAGTTTCTGAAAAACATTTAGAACCAGAACATCATTATTCTGCAAGAAACATGGTGCAGATCAGACGTGGACAGTCACTGCCCTTTAGGATACAGGAAAACATTATTGCCATTGCTTATAAATGCAACGTGAAATGCAGAAGAGACTCTGGTGGGGTAATCATTTGGTACAAAGAGACTTTAAAAAAACAACCTATCAATCATGAAAAAAGACTCATTACATGTTTGGCTTAAACTCAAAAAAGGCATCATAGACTGTGATAAGGAACTTTACATCTGTGCAGCCTACATACCTCCATCAGAGTCTCTGTACTACAAGGACAATCATTTTGATCAGCTTCAGACGGAAACCAGACAATTCCAGGCCCAGGGGAATGTGATGTTATGTGGGGACCTAAATGCAGGTTCAGAACTGGACATTATAGATACCCATGGGAATAACCACATACTGAAAGCCAACACAGAGCTAACCCCCACCACTACAACACGGAACAATCCGGACAGTACAGTCAACAAAAACAGTAAGGAGTTTCTCTGTCGAGACCTGGGTGTGTATATGCTTAATGGTAGGATCCGAGGGGACTCTTTAGGTCGATTTACATACTGATCAGCTCTTGGGGCTAGTGTGGTCAACTATGCCATTACAGACATGGACCCCTCCTACATACAGTATGTGCATTCACTGTCAGACCACAGTCTTCCTTATCAGACCACTGTCAAATTAATGTGTTCCTAAAGAAAATCCAACACCATAGAACAGACCAACATACAAATGGTCCCCAAAATATGAGTCCAAATTCCTTATGTGCAATTAGCTCCAAAGAAATGTCCAACCTAATCAATAGATTTAAAATAACAAGTTTTATGGCTAACAAGTTTGACATAAATTCCACAGTACAACAAATAAATGACATTTATCAAAAGAAATTTCTTCAGAAAATATCACACCTGACCAGAAAATCTATTGGAGTCAATTGGAATCTACAATACAAAATAACCAAAACCCTTTAGACTATCAGATTAGCAGAGACAAATTGGCAGATGCACTTAAGAATGTAAAACCCAGAAAGGCATGTGGCACTTAAGAATGTAAAACCCAGAAAGGCATGTGGTTTACACAACATTAGAACAGGAATGCAGGAGGCCTTGTTAAAACTCTTCAATCTGGTTCTGCAAACTGGCTATTTTCCTGACACCTGGAGAATGGGCTTAATACACCCATTATATAAAAGTGGAGACAAATTCGACCCCAATAACTACCGAGGCATTTGTGTGAGTAGCAATCTGGGGAAGACTTTCTGCTGTATTCTGAATGCCCGGATACAGGCCTTCCTTACCAAACACAATGTCTTGAGTAAGAGTCAGATTGGATTCCTACCAAACCACCGCACCAACAACCACATTCACATGCTACACCATAGTCAACCAGCATGTTCAACAAAAAAGCAAAGGCAAAATGTATGCATGTAATGTTGATTTAAAAAAAGCATTCGATTCCATTTGGCATGATGGCCTATACTATAAAATTCTACAATCCGGCATTGGGGTATCTACGACACTATCAAATCTATGTATTCGGACAACAGGTGTGGAGTAAAAAATTGACAAATAAAAGGACAGAATTCTTCACTCAAGGGCGTGGAGTGAAACAGGGCTGCAGTTTGAATCCAACTCTTTTCAACATTTACATTAATGAGTTAGCAATGCTACTGGAACAATCTGCAACTCCCGGTCTTACTCTAAATAATTCTGAAGTTAATATTCTTCTCTATGCAGATGATCTGGTGCTGCTGTCAGCTACTGCACAAGGATAACAGCAGCACCTGGACCTACTGGAGAAATACTGTCAGAACTGGGCCCTGACAGTCAATTTGTAAAAAATAAATTAAAATTATGATCTTCCAGAAAAACGCCAGATTACAGGACACCAGATACACATTCACTCTGGGGAACACTGCAATAGAACACACCCTACCACGGTCTAAAAATCAGTGCTTCAGGGGGTTTTGGTCTGGAAGTGAATGAGAAAGCTAGAAGAGCACTCTATAGCAGAAAGTAATAAAATTACTAGTTTATGTTTAGGTCTAAGCGTTTTCTTGGTGAATTTAAATTAGTTAAATAACTGGGATCTCTGATATTCCTAAACAATAAGGTATTATTTAATTAAAATATTCAAATTCAATGTCTCTTCACAAATTTGGACAGATTTTAAATATATCTTGTTGCTTAGTACACTCAAAGACATTGTTGGTGAAGCAAAAACGTGTTTGTGAAAAACAATTTGGTGTTAAGTGACGTCACTTCATAGACTGCAGCTGTATTCTGCAGCGCTGATGCGAGTCATGTGAAAGACCCTTAACGTGTATAAATATCACTCACTTTTGCATATCTTGCATATTCAAAAGTGATCGATTATGGGTTCATATATGTATATATATTTGTTTATTTATGTATAGAGTGAGAGAGAGAATCTTATCATTATTATTTGTCTTGTCATTATCTGTTTTGAGTATTAATGCTTTGGCAATATTGTATGTAAACACAATCATGCCAATAAAGTACTTTAAATTGAAATTGAGAGAGAGAGAGAGAGAGAGAGAGAGAGAGAGAGAGAGAGGTACAGCAATAGCACCGCCCACAACCGCAAAGGGTGGTGCGAACTGCCAGAAACATCATTGGAGGTGAGCTTCCCTCCCTCCAGGACATATATAACAGGCAGTGTGTGAAAAAAGCTTGGAGGATCATCAGAGACTCCAGCCATCCGAGTCATGGGCTGCTCTCACTGCTACCATCAGGCAGGCGGTATCGCAGCTTCAGGACCCGCACCAGCCGACTACATGACAGCTTCTTCCTCCAAGCAGTCAGACTTCTGAACACTTGATCTCTCATGATCAATATATACCAGCACTGCACTTTATTAATCTATTATCTCACTGGATGACTGGACTGTCATAATTATATTCTCCACAATACAACTACAATATATATATATATATATATATATATATATATATATATTATTTTTATTTTTATTGTATGTTCATTCTATATTGTGTGTATTGTTTACTGTACATTGTATATTATTAATGTGTTGTGTAATTATGTGTACATTTGATATGTAAATTGTGCTGTGTAAATATGTTGTTTATTGTAAATTGGTATATGTCTCGTCACTGTCATGACTGCTATGTTGCTTGAAACTGCACACAAGACTTCCACCTACTGTTGCACTTGTGTATATGGTTGTTTGACAATAAAGTGATTTGATTTGATTTTATCTGAATACATTTCCTAAAGATGGTCTGCAGTGGTTATGGCCATATGTTTACATTTGCAGTGGAATAGTGGAGCTGGTGGTCATAGTTATGACTATCATTATTTATTATCAGACGTCAAGTTGAGTGAATAGTGGTTCATAGCAATGAATTTGTGCTTGTAGTTTATGTTTCCTTGTGTAATCCAGTGAAATTGTGAAATTTTCCATAGGAACAAAATCAGAAAGGAAAAATAAGACAACTAAAAATCAGGTATCTTGTGTTTTCATTTTGGTATGTGTATCTATTTATTTTATCTATTGAAAATAAGAAGTTTTTAATAACTCTGTTTTCACTTCCACAGAACATTGGAACACAAAGATGTGACCAGACTGCTCCCCATTACAAGACCCATTCCACCTCAGCCCATCTGACCTCTGCTTTATCCTGTGTCTATGAAACTCCACCTGTCAGAGCAGGATCATCATCTGGAAGATTCTCAGCCATATGGCAAAATCAAAAGGGAGCCATAACAACGTTGGCACGGGAGGAGGAGGAGGAGAAGAGAATGCTCTTGTCTATGCTTCTTTGAATCACCAGGCAATATCAAGAGGACCGAAAAGAACAGCACTACAAGAAACAGAACCATCAGAATATGCTGCAATCTGCTTCCACTGATTCTAAGATTTACACCAGATACTTTAAAAACGAGTTCTCAAAAATGCTCACTTACATGCTTTTCTGTATTAAGAAATCACTATAAAGGACACTAGATGAGGAGGAAAATCTGAGCCTTCAAACCCCTCTGTTTCTGGGTCATGTGACAGCAGTTTGTTGCTTATATTGCAATGGTCAGACAACCATTAACAGAGCTTGTAGTCTGTAATTTACAACAGTATTTTAATGCCATGATAAAATAAAATGTAAAAAAAAAAAGTTTTATAAATAGCATCTTTTTAAATAAATAAAATTAAATATTTTATATAATTAAATTTTATAAAATAAATTAAACACTTTAATCCTGAAGATCTCAAGAATAAACTCGTATTGTTTTGAGAATAATCTCAAAATTGGCTTTTTAGGAGAATAAAGTCAACGTTTTTTTGAATAATGAAAAATGTTGTAATAGTAAAATTTGTATTTAGTAGTAGAATGCTTTTGTTTTATTTTAAGAAATAAAAAGTACCATTATGAGATTAATGCAGTGATATTATGAGAATAAAGTCATAGCATTTTGAGATTGAAGTAGTAATGTTTTGAGAATAAACTCATAATATTACCAGAATAGAGTCAGGTGTTGTTATGATTCAGACGAGGGTAGACGAGGAGTGAGGATCTAAGTGCAGTTATTTAATGAATTAAATAAACAGTGAACAAGATAACTCAGAATAAAACAACACAGGGAACAAACAAAATATCCACGTGGGGAAAACAAAACATAAACACGAAAAACATCCATGGAGTGCAAGGACAACATTACAATCATTTGACGACCGACAACGAAAGAACAAACAACGGTTAAAATACAGAAGGGTGATGATGATAAATTACATACAGGTGAGAACAATGACACTGGCAGTGATGAGGGCAGGGGATTATGGGAAGTGTAGTTCGGGACAGGTGATGGGAGAAACACAGCGCAGACAACGGGGAATCGTGACAGGTGTAGTATTGTGTGAAAAAAGTATAAATATTTTGAGAATAAATCACAATATTACAAAAAAAGCATGATAATCATAATAGCAATAGGTCACCGAGGCACACAGCAGCAGTTATTTAGGAAATTAAATTTATTCAGGAGAAAGAACTAGAAAGACATTCAGGACATTGCCACTTTTGTGCAATCTGGAATGCCAACCAGAGGTCAACTTTAATGGTATCAATGGTTACATCTTTATCTACATCTGCTCTACTTTACTGTCCTTCATTACTTTGATGTTACTTTCATTACGACTCTATTCTCACAACGTTAATCTCATAAAGCTATGACTTTATTCTCGGAAAATTTATTTATTCTCAAAAAATTACTACTTAAATCTCATAATGCTCAAACACGGCCTATTATGAAATTATACACAAAACATTATTGCTTTATTCTTGCAATGTAAATGACTTTTATTCTTTATTTATTCAATTATATTTAAAGTGGTATTAACACACTGTTGTTGTAACTTCTGTGTTCTCCAATTTAGTAATTTAACAGCTCCTTTGTCTGCCCTACAAAGACATTTTATAGTATACTTATTGCATATGTATTAATTTTGAAAACATTTTATTAAAATGTGTAGTAAACCAAACAGGAAAAATTTCAGTTTTGTCAGTAATATCAAACACCTAGTTTACGATTTTAAATGGTAGTCTACATCAAAGATACTGGTGTTTTTAAGTGTTATAATATTATGACAGACTGTGGACGGCATCACCTAATCCACTAGTACTTCAGTTAAGAAATACAATTGAACATTTGAGCTAAATGAGATTATTATAAATGTATGATTTAAGGTTTTACAAAGCACTGAAAAAGAGCACCAGACATTGGGAGTATATAAAGTTTTTTTTTTTTGTTTGTGATTTGTAGGATGTCTACGCAGCGTAAAACCTGTGAAGCCCAAAATAGCAAAAGCATGCAGACACATTTCCTGTATGAGAAGGGGGAGACTGAAACTTACCAGATATGATGGTGGGATTGTGTACCACCCACACTGAAAAAATAGTACATATGACCTCCTACTGTCAATGTATTAAAGGTCGATGAGTTACATGCTCCCTTCTGTTTATACTGTACATACTATGCATGTGTGTGTTATTGTGTGTGTGTTATTGTGTTATCTCTAGTGTGTTGCTGTATCCAGTGTCAGACTGGTTTCACCTGAGAACTGTGGCTGTGACTAATTTCTTTAAAGGGGAGTTCCATAAAATATTTAATTATATAATTTCAACACATAATTCAAAGTACTAGAAGAACATTCTCAGAAAAACATGAGCGATACTCCCGTAGGGTGGAATCAGGGTCCAAAATGCATTTTATAAGCACACCGAAATTTTGGGTAGAACTGAACTGCTAAAAAGAGACAGACTCCCTCCCTCCAGGGAAGCACAAACATTTATGCCAGAACCTATGCCCACTAATATACTGAAAGAGGTGTTAAGGCCTGTTCACTACAAATCCATGACAAATTTGCAAGGTGAACTTCAGATGAAAGGTCTATGCACAGTGAGACTGTAATGAATGAAACAAAAAAATATTTCACCCCTGTACAGTAGGTGCTGTTGCTGATCTACAAATATATTTATACTAGTTTCCTGCCATTCAGCATTCAGCTGTCAATGCTAGAGGTTAATGTACTAAACTCTGTTAAACCTCGTTTATTTACCTAATTTTGAAGGAGTATTTCATGAAGTTATTTACATGTTTTTGATGTGTATTGAGGAATATAGAATCTGTGTTTTATGCCAGTGACATGAGTAAAGAGCTCTGTTGCATAAATAAACATCTTTATATTTGTACATGTATTTTGCTACGATTATATTCCAAACAAACTCCTGAACCCAACTTTATAATGCCTGGATCAATGACTGGATAATATAACACATGGTATAGTGATATAAATGCATGTGAAATAATGTACAATAAGAATGACAGATAAAGTGTAAAATATAATGCATAATATTAAAAATAATATAAAAGAAAATCACTGGCTCAGTGTCTTTTCTGTATTTAATATTTTCATATTTGTATTGAATTCAGGATTTATTGTGCATGGTAAGAAAAAGAGCACAGCTACAGGAATACTTTGTTATATTATCCTTGCAATAAAAACAGCAGTGAGGTAATGCTTTTAATTTTTTCTGCAGTCATAGTAAAATAGGCCTCAGGATAGACCTATCAGAATAGACCTCTAAGAACCTCTTGTCGATATTTTTAACTACTCCCAATATTCTGGGTAATATATGTACCCAGAAAGTTCAAGCTGGCAGTTATTAAACCGTTTATCAAGAAACTACAGCTTGTTCATGGAGAGTTGGCTGAATATAGAAAAGGTAGTGTCCTCCCAGCTATGTTAATTTTTACAGAGAAATAGAGTATATATGAAGATGTTTAATCTGAATTTAGGCCAAATCATAGGACAGAGACTCCACTTATCAGTTACACATACTTGCTCTTATCATTAAACAATGGCTGAATCTCTCTTCTAGTGCTATTAAATCTTAGTGCTGCCTTCAACACCATATATCACATCATTCTCTTAGATTTGAGAAATATATTGGCACTTGTGGAAAAGTTTAGCTTATTACTTACAATTGTGGAGTCACACATAAATTGACAACGAGCTAACATCCACAGACCAATCTGATGGATGTCTATGTAACACTACATAATTGATCTGGGTGTAATATGTAGTATTTTGTGGTTTTGCCCTAAGTTTTTGTAATTCACTCACCCAGATGCTGAGTTTCCCTGTGTTTAAGGGTTTGGTATCCTGTTGTACATGTTTGTCCTATGTTGTATGCCATAACTGTGCCCATGACATCATCACCCAACGTTTCTAGGAAGTGGTGAGGTGACACATATTAACAGACTGTATAAAAAGAAGTAGCAGCAGCTACTGTCATATTCCCTGTTGTCTTTTGTTTTTGTACTTTTATGTTGAAATTCTTGTTTAGTTTCCTGTTAGTTTTTGTAGTCCTTTGTAGTTTTATTCCTTGATTTGTTCTCCCTGATTGTTTCGCATTCCCTGATTGTTTCCCCAGGTGTTCCTCGTTCCCTTGTTTGTTCCTTTGTTTATTTAAGCCCTTGTTTCCCCCAGATAGTTTGTCAGTTCTTGCATGTATGAAAGTTTTTGTCTATGCGCTGTGCCAGGTTCCCTGTGTTTTGCTTTTCCTTTGCTCTGAGTTTACTTGTTTGTTTTTTCAATTTAATAAAGCTGCGTTTAGATCCTTATTCACAGAAGAACTGACCGAAGATGGACCTAGCAGTGGTCTTCATCCAGTTGAGCCGAGCGAACCTCCCTATAATTGAATACTCACGTCTGTACAGCACCATTGCCAGATGCACTGGATTTGCTGATAGTCACTTGAAGTCCATTTACCAGATCGGCCTCCTTGCCCATGAATGGAAGGAATTGCCAGAGACTGGTGATTACACGTGGGAGGAGTACGTGGATTTAAATTTAGAGATGTTTGCTTCTGAGAGTACTCTTAAAGAGCCAACGCCCACGCCTGCCATGGCCAACGAGCCAACACCCACGGCCAACGAGCCAATGCCCACGCCTGCCACGGCCAACGAGCCAACGCCCACGCCTGCCACGGCCAGTCCCAGAGCCAGCGTCTGAAGCCTCGTCCATCCCAGAGCCAGCATCTGAAGCCTCGTCTCTCCCAGAGCCAGCCCTTGAACCCTCGGCCATCCCTGTCTCTGTGTCCTTTACATGACGGCCGCTCCCACAGTAGTGCTCCCGGCCATCTGAAAGAAGAGTGGGAGAAGGGTTCCTGCTGCGCTCACGACCTCAGAGGTCATTCCCATGTTCTTTCCTCTACTTGTAGCAACAAAGGCTGTTCCACAATCACTGCCTGAGCTCACAGCCACAAAGGCTGTACCCCCGTCACTGCCAGTGCCCTTGACCATGGAGGTCATTCCCCATCACTGTCTGAGCTCACAGCCACAGAGATTCTTCCCCCATCACTGCCAGTGCTCACGACCACAGAGGTAATTCCCCCGTCACTGTCTGAGCTCACGGCTTCTGAGACTGCTCCGCTATTGCGACCAGTATCTGAGCCTTCCACGGCTTCACTCTCTGAGCCCTACATGGCCCCCCAGGTCTCCAGACCTTTCCTCTGCCCTGAGGTGTTCCCCCAGGCCACCAGGCCCCAACCCCCAGCTTGACCCTCTTCCAAGGCCTACTGTCATGGTCCTGTCTCTCAATCAGTCTGGGTTCTTGTTATGATAGGGCTGTGGCATTATCTGCCCATGTCTGTCTTTGTGTGAGCATGTGGCTTCTGTTATATTCCCTGCTGCAAGCTCTTCTGTCTGTTGTGTTTCTTGTCTGGAGTATGGTGTCTGGGTCCTGACATCCTGTCTAGTTTGGTTCCAGTCTGTGTCGGGACCCGGATATTCATATTCCTTGTCTGTCTGTTATTGACGTGGGTGCACTGCGCTTGTGTCATCTTGGCTGCATGCACTCACTTCAATTGTCCATGTCAGTCTTTGTTTCTGTCTTTTGCTTTGTGCCACGTGCCCTTGTCACGAGCTGTCTTCATGTTTGTGCTGAGGTTCGGTCACTTCGTTAGGTGTCGTCTCTGAGTGTATATATGAGTGTATATCGCCTCATTGTCTGGGTGATGTGCTCTCATGCCAATTGGATGTTTTGCCTGCTTGTGAGAGCATGTGGCTTTGTTATTGTATCTAGAGAGCTAGTGTTTCTTGGTCTTGCCTCAAACCCTGCCTCCTTGTTTGCTCATTATTTTTTCATTGTTAACACCTGCCTTGTATTAACCCACTTGATTTTTAGGCACCTCGTGTGTGCTGTCCAGTGCCAGTTCATATTGTTCTCTTGTTCTTCAGTCAGTCTTGTATCTTGTTATCATGTCAAACCTGTAAGTGTTTCTCTTGTGTCCTGTCAGTCCTGGTTCCAGTTTTGTCCTTTGGCTCCTCCTGTCTGCTATATACCGTGACAGATCAACAACAGCTCTCACGTCATGCTTTTTGGACATCTCTGAGCATCTGTCACTTGCAAAATGTTATGTTAGCATGATTCTCATTTGCATTTCAAAATATTCTGCACAGAATAAACTTTTTCGGCGGATTATAGAGAGTTAAGTATAAAGAGATTACAAATTCTCACAAAGTCTAGACTCAAAGCAAAACATTTGTTTTGTAGTATTCATTCTAATATGCAGTTCAGTGTGATATTCATAGTAATTATTGAAAAGCTGATTAAACGTTTTACATTTTTATTAAAGAGGTTAGTGTAGGCTGATTGGAAATGGGCTGGGATAGGGACACAATGCAGGCCAGACTCTATGGCCCTTATGTGTAAAGAGCATGTTTGCTACCACTGCACCATGGCTGTGACATAACTGTGTTTTTAAATAGGAAAGATGTTCACTTGATAAATCTAACATCCACAAACGAGATACAGTTTAAACTTTGTAATTTTAAATAAAAGCATGTGACAGATTAGAAAATCACTGTGTTCAGACGAAGAAAAGTGTAAATTTTTAACTAATAATTTAAAGCAAATAATTACTTGTTCAGTGTATCTACATTCTACATGTTAATAATCATTTCAGAAGGCTTGATAGAGTTACACAACAGGGACATGTTATGAACATCACAGTAAGCCAGGTGAATTAACTGTGAAATAAGACATTTTCTTTCATTATTTCCGTCATGAGTGGATGAAAACACACCAAGTGGACACATGGGAACAATCCTACATGTTTGTGACCAGCTGAAATATGTGTATAACACGTCAATGAACATTGACCGTAATTTATAGCCTCGTTTGGTGTAATCATTCGATGCACCTGTGACCGGGCTATAAATGGACGCGCCACCAGCGTGTCGTGAGATATTTTTTCTGAAGAGCAGTCCTGGGACACCCCTCGTAGGTCAGGGTAATAGCATCCCTCACCCAAAGCGACATAGTCTGCTTGGTGGCGGCCGCCCCCCTGTTGCGGCCCCCATGGCAGACGAATAATTGCCCTGACTTACGCCACTGGCTAGTGCGGTGGACGTAGGTCTGAAGGGCATGGACTGGACAAAGTCTGTGAAGTATTTCCTGCTCCGGCGTTAAAAACAGCGGGGAGCAGAAAGATTCAAGAGTGACCGGATTTAATGTCGAAAAAGGCACCTTAGGAAGGTAGTCAGGATGAGGGTGCAAAATTGCTTTCGCCATACCTGGGGCAAATTCTAAACAGGCCGGCAAAACAGAGAGAGCCTGTAGATCCCCAATCCTCTTTAGAGAGGTGATCGCCATAAGAAAGACCATCTTGAGAGTCAGAAGTCTGTCAGACGCTGACTCTAGAGGTTCAAACGGGGTCTCAACCAGACCCTCCAGGACTATAGCCAAGTCCCAAGAAGGAGTCCTGGTCCTAAGAGGAGGCCTCAGTCGGAGGCTTTCAGTCCACCTCGCACTCACGGCGTCCCGGGAATCAGGCTCAGACTGGGCAAGCAGACCCAAAGGTGGCAGCCTAGATGAGTCATCAGCATCAGACGGCGCTGTGATGCTCTCAATGTAGCTGTGAAATCGTCATGCAATCGGGGGCTCGAAGAAGAATGCCGGCTGTCCACGAGGCGAGCCGCACTCATTCCAAGCTCGGACGGAAGCAAGCAACCGTGCCGGGGGGGTGGGTGGTTTGTGGGGTTTTACCCAGCGAAACCTAGCCCGATGTCATCCCCGAATTGCCTTCAATGCCAGCCGGGTCATCCTCAATCCCGTAGGAAGAAGGAACGACGCGGATGGCGGCTGAAGTGGCTTTCTCTCGTGAGAAAATAAAGCAGCAACCGCAATGTTGCCATGGCTATGTTCTCGCTCTGAGAACATGAACCATTCATAAAACGCTGCCTACGTGTTCGCAGTCCAGGCACACAAGGCAGCTTTTTATGACCGTCAGAAGTGGAGAGAAATCGACCGCATCCAGGAACTACACAGAGGCGGAAGGGCATCTTGAAAAAGACGCGTCCTGAAAAGAACGTTCAACACCTGCTGTATATTGCTCTTTTATGAATGGAAACTCAAACACTTTTAGAGGAAATGAACTCTTTTAGGAGGAGAAACACTCTTTCAGGCAATGAAAGCGCTGTCAAAGCGCCCAGGGGCGTGGACTACACAGCGTGCAGAGAGGAGAAAGACGCTGGAATGCGCCGTAGATCCAACAGCAGTGCTTATCGCCAGTAGAGGTGAGTGGAACAGTGGTGAACTCAGCTTTGCTGTTGCACAACCTCTTGTCTCCGAAGAAAAATCTGTCTGATAATTGCTCCCTGCTCCCCTTTATACCTGTATGTCAGGGGACATGAAATTCTGCCTGCCAACTTGACATTGGCCTTCTCTCAAGTTCAGAGGTATGCGAGGCTCTCAGAAGAGACCCCTTGTGTCACTACAATCGACACAACGTCAAGTGTGTGACAGAAGGGCAACAGCCAATTTTGTGGAAGCAGTGCAATGCATAAAATCATGCATAAACAGGTCAGGACCTTCAGTTAATCAACCACCAAAATTTGGAAAATAGTGATCTCAGTGAGTTCGACCATGGCCTGATTGTTGGTGTCAGACGGGCTGTTTGAGTGTTTCTGTAACTGCTGATCTCCTGGGATTTTCACGCACAACAATATCCAGAGCAGGGTTCGGGAACCTATGGCTCGCGATCCTCACGTGGCTCTTTATTAAAATTGAAGTGGCTCGCTGGTTCTCTCACCATTCACCAACACATGAATGTTTAAAACTTTCTAGAGATACTTTTCCAACAGAAAGTGTGGGTGTGATTGCAAAGCTTGAAGTCAATGACACTGTTTTGATTTCCGTTCTCCCGAATTTTACAGCCTACTTCTAGTGAACAAGGTTTGAAATGAACACCTGCCAAATGATGATTTTTCATGCCGAGTATTTTGCTGATGTACCAGCCACTGTGGAAGGTGACCTGAAAGACTTGTCGGAGAGATTTATAACAAGAAACTGGACACAAAGACGCACGTTTGAGGAAACATTATTATAATTTGAAGAGCAGATAAAGAAAAGCCGCCGATTCACGTATGATTTGATGTGTGAGCAGTGAGCTCTGTGTGCAATGAGTCCAACACACAAACATTCATAGAGTTCTGGGACTCGTTTCCCAAAAACTTTTAGATCTTAGCTGTTAAGAGAATTTTCTACGAGCTACTTTAAGAACGTTCGTGATTTTTATGTGTAACCAGGGTGTGATATAGCACCCGCAAAATGCAACGAGACTCAATCCAGTTCACAAGCTCCTCTGCAAATGCATTTCATGCATGAGAAATTTTGTTCATCTAACTGCAAAAGGTAGGTGAGCTGTAAGATGTCTCAGAGTGACACCTGACAAGAAATGCGTACATGTTTGAAGAAACACAATTTATTATATATTTAAGAGCAGACAAAAGAAAAGCCGTCAATGCTCGTGTCTGATTCACTGTTCAGAGGCGTACAATGGGACTCTCGCATGTAAAGAGTTATTATCACTCCTTTTTCTTTGTTTCATTCAACTGAAAACTGTTTGCAAGAATAATGTAGTCTATGAGAATCTCCGATCATCTCGTGAGGTACTGCGAGTTTAGTTCGCTCTTACACATTGTGAACACAACTCCGTTGGTTCAGTAATATATACAGGTATCTTTGTATTAAATAAACAAAGACGAAAGTGATTAAATCATAAGGTAATACAAGACATGTTCACCTTGAACCTAAAATTGAGTTCTCTTTTTTTTTTCTTTAGGCAGCATAAATGACCAAAACGGAATACAAACACCATCACGGACTACAAACGGAATAAAGACTCCGCTGTGAACACCGCTGCATCTCTCCCGGACGAACTTAATACATTTTATGCTCGTTTCGAGGACAACACCACCGCTCTCGCGGAGAGAGCATTCGCGGCTGACGCTACAGAGGTTGTTCACTCTCCGTCTCTGTTGTGGATGTAACCCGATCCTTCCGACGGGTGAACATCCGTAAAGCCACGGGTCCAGACGGCATTCCGGCTGCGTCATCAGAGCGTGCGCGAATCAACTGGCTGGTGTTTTTACGGACATTTCAATCTGTCCCTCTCCCTGTCTGTAGTCCCCACATGCTTCAAAACATCAACCATTGTGCCTGTACCGAAGCAAGCCACAATCACTTGCTTAAATGACTGGCGTCCTGTTGCTCTCACCCCCATCATCAGCAAATGCTTTGAGAGGTTAATCAGAGATTACATCTGCTCTGTTCTGCCCCCCTCTTTGGACCCATTGCAGTTTGCCTACCGCAACAACCGCTCCACTGATGATGCCATTGCATCTACACTACACACTGCTCTCTCCCATCTGGAAAAAAGGAACACATATGTGAGAATGCTGTTTGTAGACTACAGCTCAGCATTCAACACCATAGTGCCCTCCAAGCTTGATGAGAAACTCCGGGCTCTGGGCTTAAACGGCTCGCTGTGCAGCTGGATCCTGGATTTCCTGTCAGGCAGAAGTCAGGTGGTTAGAATGGGCAGCAACACCTCCTCATCACTGACCCTCAACACTGGAGCCCCACAGGGCTGTGTTCTCAGCCCACTCCTGTATTCACTGTACACACATGACTGTGTGGCAACACATAGCTCCAATGCCATCATTAAGTTTGCTGACGATACGATGGTGGTAGGTCTGATCACTGACAATGATGAAAGAGCCTACAGAGAGGAGGTACACACTCTGACACGCTGGTGTCAGGAGCACAACCTCTCCCTCAACGTCAGTAAAACCAAGGAGCTTGTGGTGGATTTCAGGAGGAAAGACGGAGACACACAGCCCCATCACCATCAATGGAGCACCGGTAGAGAGAGTCAGCAGTTTCAAGTTCCTCGGTGTCCACATCACTGAAGAACTCACATGGTCCGTCCACACTGAGGCCATTGTGAAGAAGGCTCACCAGCGCCTCTTCTTCCTGAGACGGCTGAGGAAGTTTGGAATGAACCAAAACATCCTCACACGGTTCTATACCAGCACTGTAGAGAGCTACTTATTGTATTGTATATTGTGTATTGTATATTGTTGTGTATTGTTTACTGTACATTGTATATAATTATTGTGTTGTGTAAGTATGTGTACATTTGATTTGTAAATTGTTTTGTGTAGGTATGTTGTTGTGGCAGCGGGGGCATGGTCAAGCGCCCGTCCGGGAGAGGAAAGCGGTAAGGGCGCTTACACCTGAGCTAAATTATGCATAACACCTGTCTCTAATTCCAGTGAGCATGAGGAGAGCGGCATAAAAGCAGACACAGAGCCTCCAGTCAGAGAGAGACGACAAGCAAACTCAGTGTTTGGCATTATATTGTGGGTGTGTTAGAAATACTGTAAAACCAAAGAGAATTAAAAGCTTACCTTGTGCTGAAGACCGGTTTCCTGTCCTCCTTACTGTGAGAAGCTTTACACTGGTGCTGAAACCCGGGACTTTAAAGGAAGCATGGAAAGTGGTCGCCCAATAGAGTCCTCCCAGCTGGCAGAAGTCCTCCAGTCCCTCGTGACGCTGCATCAAGGACACCAGCAATCACTGCATGAGCTCCGGCAGGACCAAGAATTTTCGAAATCATGCGGGCTCAGGCAGAGGACCGGCTCGCCATCCGGAGCCTCCTCAGCCAGGAGGAGGCGTTGCCCACAACCGCGACTCCGGACACCCGCGCTACGCTGCCCCCCCATGCTACAGAAGATGGGGGCAGCAGATGATCCTGAGGCCTTCCTCGATTTGTTCGAGCGCTCAGCAGAAATCTGGGGCTGGCCCCGCGAACAGTGGGCAGCCCGCCTGATTCCCCTCCTGTCCGGGGAAGCTCAACTTGCGGCACAGCAGCTGCCGGCGACAAACCTCCTGGCCTACACCGATCTGAAGAGGTCTATTCTGCAGCAGGTCGGTCGGAGCCCGGAAGAGAATCGCCAGCTCTTCCGGGGCATGAAACTAGGAATGTCCGATTGCCCGTTTGCGTTCGCTCAACGGCTCCGGGACGCCTGTCGGAGGTGGCTGCTCACGGGGGACCGTGACATCGAGGGAGTAATTGACCAGGTGGTACTGGAACAGTTTGTTCAACGGCTGCCTCGGAAGACGGCATCGCCCGGCGTCGCTGGAGGAAGCTGTTCGGCTGGCGGAGGACCACTTGGCGGCGATCCCGAGGGCGGACGAGCCCTCTTCTTCTTCGTCTCTCTCTCTTTCCCCTTCCCTTGTGTCTGCCCCTGCCCTCGCCCCCTCCCCTATGTTCTCTCCTTCTGTTCTCTCCCCAGGACCCGTTCCTGCCCCACGCAGGCGTGGAGGGTTCCAGAGACCAGCTTCCCGGCCTTGGGAGACTGTACCCTCCCATTCCCCGTCATTCAGCCGCTCTCCTCCTCAGGTGGGGGCGCCCGCCAGCACAAGTGCGGCTGCAACGCCTGGGCCGGCCTGTTGGAGGTGCGGAGACCCGGACCACTTCCGGGATCAGTGTCCGCTAATGGAGGTGGGGACGGTGGTGCGGGTCTCCGACGTCCCGCAGGCTGCCCCCAATCGGGCTGGAGCATACCGGATTCCGGTAAGGATCAGGGGGGGTATTTACGTCCGCAGGTGGTGTGCGGCGTGCCGTGAATGTCAGCTGGTAAACCCACCGGCCACCCCAAAAGCGCCGTTGCGCCCTCTACCATTGATCGAAGTCCCCTTCGAAAGAATTGGGATGGACCTCATCGGGCCATTAGAACGGTCAGCACGCGGACATCGCTTCGTGTTAGTCCTAGTGGATTACGCGACGCGATATCCGGAAGCAGTGCCTCTGAGCAACATCTCCGCACGTAGTGTTGCAGGGGCACTCTTCAAGATAATCTCCGGGTGGGGATTCCGAAAGAAATCCTCACCCGATCAAGGCACGACTTTTATGTCACGAACACTCCGCAAACTTTACGAGCTCTTGGGCATTAAATCGATTCGCACTAGCGTTTACCATCCGCAGACTGATGGCCTAGTGGAATGATTTAATAAAACGCTCAAGAACATGATTCGTAAATTCGTACACGATGATGCTAGAAATTGGGATAAGTGGCTAGACCCCCTGTTGTTTGCAGTACGAGAGGTCCCACAAGCCTTCACAGGGTTCTCCCCGTTTGAGCTACTGTATGGGCGACGCCCACGCGGGGGTCCTTGACGTCATCCGCGAAGCTTGGGAGGAGGGACCTTCTAATAGTAAAAATGAAATTCAGTTCGTTCTCGATCTTAGAGCAAAACTCCATACACTGGGGCGACTAACACAGGAGAATTTGCTCCAGGCTCAAGAACGCCGACGCCGGCTGTATGACAGGGGTACCGGCTACGCGAATTTGCACCGGGAGATAAGGTGCTTGTATTACTCCCAACATCGAGCTCTAAATTACTCGCCAAGTGGCAAGGACCCTTTGAGGTTACACGACGAGTGGGGGATCTCGATTATGAAGTTAAACGTACCGATAGAGGGGGCGCGCGGCAAATACACCATCTCAACCTCTTGAAATTGTGGAGAGAAGAGGCAGCCTCTGTGACATTGGCCACGGTAGTTCCGGAGAGGGCGGAGCTCGGACCGGAGGTAAACAAAGCTCGCAATCTCAACACCCCGGTTACTTGTGGAGACCACCTCTCACCGCGCCAACTCACAGAGGTTTCCGATTTACAAATGGAATTTGCAGATGTGTTTTCCCCTCTACCGGGCCGTACAAACATCATACAGCACCACATCGAAACCGAACCGGGCGTGGTGGTACGTAGCCGCACCTATCGCTTACCCGAACATAAAAAGAAAATAGTTCGGGAGGAATTAGATGCGATGCTTGATATGGGTGTAATAGAGGAATCCCACAGTGATTGGTCCAGCCCGGTTGTTCTTGTTCCGAAGAGCGACAGGTCTGTTCGATTCTGTATGGATTATAGAAAAGTCAACGCGGTGTCTAAATTTGACGCATACCCAATGATGAACTGCTCGATCGGTTAGGTACTGCTCGATTTTATTCGACCTTGGATTTAACAAAGGGTTATTGGCAGATCCCCTTGACACCAATGTCCCGTGAGAAAACAGCCTTCACGACGCCATTTGGATTACACCAATTTGTGACGCTTCCTTTCGGTTTGTTTGGGGCTCCGGCCACGTTTCAGCGACTCATGGATCGGATCCTCAGACCTCACACCGCGTACGCTGCTGCCTATTTATGATATTATCATTTATAGCAATGATTGGCAACGGCACATGCAACATCTGAGGGCCGTCCTGAGATCGCTGCGGCGGGCGGGGCTCACAGCAAACCCTAAGAAGTGCGCGACTGGGCGTGTGGAGGTACGGTATCTGGGGTTCCACTTGGGTCATGGCCAGGGGCGTCCCCAAATTGATAAGACTGCGGCGATTGCGACTTGCCCTAGACCTAAGACCAAAAAGGGGGTGAGGCAGTTCCTGGGGCTGGCTGGCTATTATAGAAGGTTTGTGCCTAATTATTCGGACGTCACCAGCCCGCTGACTGACCTCACTAAAAAGGGGGCTCCAGATCCGGTTCAATGGTCGGAGCAGTGTCAACAGGCGTTTATGCAGATTAAAGCTGCACTTTGTGGGGGGCCGCTTCTTCATGCACCTGACTTCTCTCTCCCTTTTGTTTTGCAGACGGACGCTTCAGACAGAGGGCTGGGGGCCGTAATCTCGCAGGTGGTGGAGGGGGAGGAGCGCCCAGTGCTGTACATTAGCCGGAAACTCTCTTTGAGGGAGACCAAGTACAGCACCGTGGAGGAGTGTTTGGCCATCAAGTGGGCGGTCCTCACCCTCCGGTATTACCTGCTGGTGCGGGCCTTCACCCTCTGCTCGGATCACGCCCCACTCCAGTGGCTCCACTGCATGAAAGATACTAACGCCCGGATCACCCGTTGGTACCTGGCTCTCCAGCCCTTTAAATTCAAGGTGGTCCACAGACCGGTGGTGCAGATGGCTGTCGCCGACTTTCTCTCCAGAAATGGGGGGGAGTGGTAGACGGGTCGGGCGGTGGGGGTATGTGGCAGCGGGGGCGTGGTCAAGCGCCCGTCCGGGAGAGGAAAGCGGTAAGGGCGCTTACACCTGAGCTAAATTATGCCTAACACCTGTCTCTAATTCCAGTGAGCACGAGGAGAGCGGCATAAAAGCAGACACAGAGCCTCCAGTCAGAGAGAGACGACAAGCAAACTCAGTGTTTGGCATTATATTGTGGGTGTGTTAGAAATACTGTAAAACCAAAGAGAATTAAAAGCTTACCTTGTGCTGAAGACCTGTTTCCTGTCCTCCTTCCTGTGAGAAGCTTTACAGTTGTTTATTGTAATTGGTATGTCTCGTCACTGTCACGACTGCTATGTTGCTCAGAACTGCACACAAGAATTTCACCTACTGTTGCACTTGTGTACATGGTAGTGTGACAATAAAGTGATTTGATTTGATTTTGATTTGATTTGATAAGAACACACATTTGGCAGCATTTTTGGGAACAGAAGAATGTTTTAGGCTTATTTATTATGATGATTATTATAATTATCTTTACATTTATAATTGTCTTTAGTTCTTAAGTTGTATGCTAGTAATTTTCACCTTTTGCTGCATACTGATACTTGCCTGATGACAAATGGAGCCGTTGGAGACAGTAAATGTTTGGATTTGGGGAGTGTAACACTCTTTGGTTTGAATGGAGGAGTCAGTAGACAGCGAAGCAGCTTGAGGTCAGATTTAAATTGTCTGCTAAGATACTCGACAGTAACCGTCGAACACAGGTACAGATATATACAGAACAGGAATCAATGTTTAATAATGTCCGCCTTCAGGTTTCTCTCTCCCCCTCTCTGGGTACTCTGCATTCCTTTTATGTATCTCTCCGCATCACTATAAGAAGACATAGGTGTTATTGTTGATTATAAACCAGGTGACAAGCCTTACCGCTCTCTCTCTCTCCCGCAGACCGACACACGACCACGCCCCCACGCCACAGGGAGGTAGTTATTTATACGATTTTTTTTATCGCTTTGTTATTTGTATTGCTTTTTCATTTAGTTTAAAGTGCCATTTGAATTTAGAAATGTCTTTTTTTCACATTTTTCAAGTTTCAATAAATGTATACAATTTTTAAAAGAAAATCAATAAAGCAAAAATATTCACCGACCTTGGGGATTGACCACATAATCGGATGTTGATATTTTAAATGTGATTATCATTCAAATGTTTTTTTTACATATCGCCCAGTCCAAAAGGGAAGTAACATTTTTCATGAAGTAAAATTAAGTAATTTTATGGAGACCCCCACAAACACATGTACTCCATTCCATATTGCAACATGTTACCTATTAATATTTGCATATTTGTTTGTTTTTGAGTAGTCTATGAGCAATATAAACATTTTATGTTATTGAAAAACATTGTTTTTGAAAATATTAAATTATTTGTTTGTGGTATGGCTCTGTGGCAGGGCGGAGGGTGGGGCTGGGTTGTGATCATACACATCTGGTCCCTTATCAGGCTAATCAAGCCTCCGAGAGGGATAAAGGCCGACTGCGGAGGATTTTGCGGGAGAGAGAGAGATGTGTGTTTGTGTCTTTTAAGTTATTCATTATAATATTATTTATATC
Source organism: Xyrauchen texanus (assembly GCF_025860055.1). Classification (NCBI taxonomy): domain Eukaryota; kingdom Metazoa; phylum Chordata; class Actinopteri; order Cypriniformes; family Catostomidae; genus Xyrauchen; species Xyrauchen texanus. Next base: position 19,200,805 of record NC_068280.1, read on the forward strand.
GTCAAGCCAGTTCTCGCCTCCTCCTTTCCATTGACTGCTTTACACTAGTGAAAGACACAAACACACATGATGGACATGTCCGTAAACTATCTCTCTGTCCCGCACAATCCTCCGCAGTCGGCCTTGATTAGCCTGATAAGGGACCGGGTGTGTAAGATCACGACCCGGTCCCGCCCTGCCACAGGCTCTTTCCAAAAAATGTATCAACCAAAAAAATTGGCTCATTACTGAAAAAAGTTTCCTGACCCCTGATCTAGAGTTTACTCTGAATCAAGGGCCCAATATTTATACCATGATCAATGGAAACTTATAAATGCTTCACATCACATTCTACGCCCTTGCTTAGAATGGTGATAAAAACATCCAGTGAGAAGCAGTTCTACAGTAAACGTCTTACATCAAATTAATAAGGTGTTCCTGTGTACCTAATAAAGTGGTCGTTGTATGTAGATTACCTTTATGCATCCTTTAAATCCTTTTTGGAACTTGACGTTTTTGGAACAATTGACTTGAAATGAAAATATCTTAATTTGCATTCCACAGAAGAAAGATAGTCATACGACTTTGAGATGGCATAAGGTTGAGTACATGTTAAAAGAATTATTAACTATATTTATTCATTATAATCTTGGGTGAACTACGGTATTTTATTAAGTATAAATAATTGGTTTGTTACGAGAGCTGTCTGGTATAAAGGGGCTAAAATAAGGTTGACACTTTCATCAGTACACCCTACACAGTACACCATAAATTTACAGCAAACCACATACACTTTTGGTACTTAAACCTTTTTTAGTTCTCTAAGGTTCTCAGTGAGTGTATGTTTCCATCTCTCTGTCTGTGATGAATGAATGTCCGATAGTAATATCTGTTTATGGTGTGAGAGTAAGGATAAGGAGTGTGCAGCCTTATTTCTTAACATGTTTAATATGTTTATAGCTTATTTGAACTGAGGCAAGATAAATCTCACTTTCTAAATTCAACACCAGGGATTTTACTGTGTGTTTTCATATGATTTTCACTCTGCGTTAGAATAGGTTCCTTATTTCATGACAGATCAGGGTATGTTTTTGGCTTCCTGGTTATGATTTGTAGACTAACTTCAGGTGTTCCACCATTAAAAATGAATCAGTAAATATTAACCCTGATAAATCACTGAATATAATTATCTATCAAAGTGTACTCAATAACTTTTTTTGCTGTAACATGGATCTTTGGATTTTTTTTATATGTGCTGGGCCATTGAAAGTCTACTGTCTTGTGAAAATACATTCAAGCCTTTTGCATATCATTTGCATTCACTGGTAAACCCACATTTTGTGTGTGTGTGTGTGTGTGGGGGGGTGGGGTAGGTTTGTGTTGTTGACGAGGACATTCTTAAATATTTAAAATCAATTTAAAAAAACATACTAAATAAAAAAAAAAATGCAGAAACATTTTTGTGAGGGTTTTGTTTAGGGGTAGGGTTATGTAGGGAATATAACCTAGCAATAGTTCATACAGTATAAAAATCATTATGTCAATGGAGAGTTCTCATAAGGATAGCCACACCAACGTGCGTGCGTGTGTGCGCCTGTGTGTGTGTGTGTGTCTGTGTGAATTAAATTAATTATGTTCAGAGACAATAATTTTAATATTAGTCCTCCATTGTGAAATTTGTCCATGCTTTACCTTTACCTAAAGGTGCCGTGTTGGACAGGTTTAACCACCTGCAAAACTTTACATTAATTTACATTTACCTGAGTTTACCTTATCTAGTTAATCTGGGTGTGGGCTCTACCTACTAATGTTTATTTGCATTTCTTTCAAATGATTAAGCCTGATGTGGATAAATTAAACATCACATTTGGAAAGTCACAACACTCAAGAATTACAAGCCTCATATCAACATTGATTCAGCACCTCACTGGAGAGATGAAGGCATCCAGCAATCTCCTGATTGTTATTTTTGGAGTAACTACAGCTTTAGTCAAAGATCATATCTATGTGAACATCCCCAAGAACTGGACTGATGCTCAGAGTTATTGCAAGCTATATTACAAAGACCTGTCAACCATCCAAAGTAATGAAGAACAAGAGATACTTATAAAGCTAGCAGGAAACAATCTGTCACATAGTTGGATCGGCCTGTACAGGGACAAGAATAACAGTGACATTTTTCTGTGGTCTGATGGAGACACATTTTCCTTCTCTAATTGGGCATTAAACCAGCCCGATAATTATGAAGAAAATCAGTTCTGTGTAACCACAAAGCACACATGGTATAACTTTGAGTGTAATAATTCCTATCCTTTTTTCTGCCAAAAGATCATCCTTCTTGTCAAAACAATGAAGACATGGAAGGAAGCTCTTGACTACTGCAGGACTCACCACCGTAACCTGGCCAGCTTGACATCTATGACTCAACTGCAGCTGACAAAAAAAGAGACATTAGAATCCCAGACAGACAGTGTGTGGACAGGCCTGCGCTTCATGGCTGGAGAATGGCTCTGGTTGAACATGAAGCCTCGAAGTATTCAATTCTCACTTCCAGATTGTCCAGCTGAGCCCTATCGTTGTGGAGCCCACAACACTAAAACTGACACATGGGAGAACAGAGACTGTGATGAGAAGCTCAACTTCCTCTGCAGCTGAAAAGAAAGGTAAAAGAGTTATGTTAATGTGATATTCATGTTTATTAAAAAAGCAAATAAAACATACTCTGTAAACATGGAGCTTGGAGTTATGAAATATTAAGATACATTGTGTATTGTGTTGATTTAATTTTTGCAAAGAAAATCACACTTTCTTCTTTCTTTTTCTCTTTTTTCTTCTTTTATTTTAGAGAGAGAGAGATTTCCTGATTTTGATCTGGAGTGAAGTAAAGAATACTACATTTCTACCATGTAGTAAAAGCTTTTTAATTTCCAAAAAAAAACTAAACTTATTTATATTAATGAATATACCGAGCAGCATAACATATTGCTTAAATTAAATGTATATCTCAGTGGATTTTCTGTATTTAAAAATGCTTTGCATTATATATATATATATATATATATATATATATATATATATATATATATATATATATATATTTATTTATTTATTCTGTAGGCTTTAGTGTACACATTTGGAAATGTATATCATTGCTATTTTGCTGTATTTCAGATATAAATATGAGGAGAATATGTTGGTTGGAAATCACAAATTGACTTGTTGCTTTTCAAAAAACAAAATATACTTTCAGTGAACGGTCTCACTTGAATTTAATGAAGATATATTTAACCCTTGTGTTGTGTTCTTTTGTGTGCTCATTTGTGACAACAACTTTTCTGTTCTCTAAGATTGTTAATAAACCTCTCGTATTGCATATATTAGCTATCCCAAGATATTGTATTATATATTTGAAAGGGATTAAGGGAAAGGAGGAGGCGAGAACCGGCTTGACGATTCAAATAATAGTTTAATCCAACCTTCCAACCAGTCTGCCAGCAGGTCATCCACACCTTTCTGAATCTGGGAGGGGACAGGGGGAGGGCAACAACAATAATTAAAAACAGAGGGGGTACTCCCTGTAACAGTGCAGAACCCCCTTAAAAACCAAAGTAAAATTTAAAAGAGAGAGAAAGGCCAATGCATGAGAGAGAGAGAAGAAAAAAAAATGCCGGTTCTCTGATATGCCGTAACTTGGTCCTCAGACACTCCTCCACCCTCTAGTGGACGAAAGCTGTGCCTCCCAGGGTGGATCGGAAAGCCCTGCCGTGTTTGTGGTGGATGGTAGGGGTCTCCCCCGCCCCTGGCAGTGGTAACCGCTCCCTTGCGGTCAGAGGTCATTCCTCTGCTTCCAGGCGGCGCTGCTCCTGTGGGGTGGATGGTAGCGGCGAGAATTCCACAAAGGCACATCCCTCTTCCTTCTGGGAATTCGGCAACAGTGTAAAGGGATTAAGGGAAAGGAGGAGGCTAGAACCGGCTTGACGACATAAATAATAGTTTAATGAAGAACTAAACAAAAAGACAAACACACAAATTTGTCGGACAGCTGCCAGTAAATCTCTCTCTCTCGTACTGCAGCTTCCAGTCGGCCTTTATCCCTCTCTGAGGCTTGATTAGCCTGATTAGGGGCCAGGTGTGCAGCATCACGACCCAACCCCGCCCTCCGCCCTGTCACAATATTTGTATCAACTAATTTTTTATTAATTATTTTTAAGTTTTAAAAATATATATTTTATATTGCTAGAAAGATTCATTGAACTGTGCTTATGGCTAGTAGGGCCACTCCCTACATATTTTTTTTTTATAATAATAATGATGTTATAAATCAATAACCACTTGCTTTATCTAAACAAAAGTCATTTTAAAGCTTAGAATCTAGACTTTGCAATGCATAGCTGATCCTACCATTTCTTAAATATTGCTTTTTAAATTGCTGACAAATTGTTTCAAAGAAATGTATGCCAACAATTATATTCAGAGTTGGTTAAAACATAAAAAAGATTAGACAGACAAGTGTTATATTTTGTTGTAAAGGTCTCAATTAGTAAAATGCAATTAGCAAATTTGCTTCACACAGAGGCCAAACTGCAGTGAGTATTAGTGTATAAAAATGTGTCTTTTGTCACATTTTTCTTTATTACTTCCTGAAACTTAAATATAACATAAACAATGAACCCGTTTATAGCACACCAATATGCTGATTACGCTCTAAAATCAGATCATTTAAAAAAATCTGACAAGGCCTAAAATTTGCGTTTACATAACATTTGAAAAACAAAATCATGTTATTCTCTACTTTTGACTTCAAACAGCGAAGAGACATGCGTTCATGTCTAGGATGGCTTGAGGGTGAGTAAATTATGGGATAATTTTCATTTTTGAGTGAACTATCCCTTTAAGAACACAGAAATGAATTTATAGTATATTTTATTGCATCAATTTAAGGAATTTAAATCACAAATGTCACAAATCTTAATTTTTTCACAAGAGACAAATACAGTATCGACTGTAAAAGTACACCCAGAACTTTTTCATAACCTAATCTATAACATCATGTAATAAAGCAAATTGACAATTTAAAAAAAGTATAAACAGCGATAAAAATACTTACGAGCTCAGGAGGACTGGATGACCTTGAAGTACTGCAGTACAAACATATGTTATATCAGATGACTATGAAAAAGTAGAGACAGGTAGACGTGAGGGTAACAATCATAGCCAAATCCTGATTTAAAGATGACAATAATCACAAAGGAATACCTTGAGTCAACATGACGCATCATTTCATCAAGTGTTCTTCCCTGATTTCCTCCTTTATCCGAAAATTTTCAGTCAAACGTGCAGAATGCGTGTCCAATGCTGCATAGAACTCAGATTTTCTCCAGATATGCAATTGAATTCTTCAAAGACCCAAGCAAAAATAGGTGGTTATTAACATTCAAATACACAATTCATAGAAAAAAGTAAAAAACCTGCCTTTCTGTGAAAAGTGCTGGCCACTTCTCCAAGATGTCACTGTCATGCACAATAACGTGAAGTGTCATTGACATGGCAAAATAAAATTACAAAACAAAGAAAAAAGGATATTATAAGCTGCCAAAGGGAAGGAGTCATTTATTAGAGAAGGCTGAATACCTTGCAGTGAAATCAAACTGCACAACTCATAAGAGAGTTGTCTGGGGTTTGGGGTTTGCAGAGGAACATTATGTCAGTGTTGATTGCCAAGATTTTCTCAATCCGCATGAACTTGGGCAAACCTGAACAACATCCAACTGAAACCACCATGTCTGGGCAGTACTTAATGCCATCAATGTAAACATTGGATGAAACGAGTGGGGTACTACAATTAGGACTCCGCAGCTGCAGATATTCCTGAACATTGTCAGGAAAGGCTAACTATGTTCTTTGTACTCTTGGCTTGGAAAACGAAATGGCATCCATGTGATAGGCAATTGCCATTTGATGCTACTTGGCCAGCATTAGGGGGACATTTTTGAAATTCTTTGCATCACGGATCACTTTCTTGAAGAACTTATGTTTCCCCTCAAATCAAATTGTCCATAGATTTCTCAATGGCCCATACATTCCTCAAGTTTTGGTTGGAAATTGATTTTTGATAAATGTACTTTTAATACATAGAATGACATGGACACTAGGAATGGAGACATGGTATTGAAACAATTCGAGAATATGTTTCATGGCTTATGTGATAGTGCTTAAGAAGTTGTGGCCTCTTTTCAGATGCATAAGTGCAGAACTTACATTTCCACTGCATAGTAGGCCATCATCTGGTACTCTACAAATAATAATAATAATAGTTAATCCATCACGCAAAAGTAAAAGAAACAAAATGAGATGCATATGTTTCTTCAAATTGTGGGCCACTTACAATGTTGGACAATGACTAAAATGGAAACAGGTATTAAAAACAAGCCTGTTTAAGTGCTGATTTATTTTTAAATAAGATATACATAATACTAATAATGATATTAATACTCTACTTGAAGAGGTGGCGGCGATGGTGTCTGCTAAAGACTCGCTGATAAACTCAATTGAAAAGTACCTCAGAATAACCCCCCCCCCCCCCCCCTTTTTTTTTTTTTTGGTGCCTGCAGACTACCGTAATAATCTTAATAAGCAATCATATTATTTTCGCCGCAACCGGCTTGACTGGAGTTCACCACACATAGTTGCGTTTTTAAATTAGAAATGTCGCATATCAAATTAAAAAGAGTTACTTTAAAAGAACCAGGCTCCAGATGTCGTGGACTGTTACATATATTTGTACTTTGTCTGAATTGCGCTCTCTAGGGTGAATGCATCCATGTCAGTCTGTGCTGCCTCGTTCTAATGACCAATCTTCAGGTCAAACTACTCCAGTAAATTATTCAGTATGCAACCAGTCAGCTAATTTCACATATATGACAAGGGCAAAGACTAGTTTTAACAGAAATGCCTTCAAATAACGAGTGGTGAATAACGTGTTTGTGCAAGTTCTTAACATGACCTAATACATCACACAAAACAGCATGAAAACAACAAAGTGCAAATAGAGCAGGGTTTAAAGAAAAGTTTAAAGTTTAAATCAAAATATATTACCTTGCATTTACCGAAGAATAATGCCGAATCCTCAGTCCATGTGCTTCTGCGCTGTGTGTGAGAGAGGAAATTGCCCTCCAGTGCGCATGCCTAACAGCACGTCTTGAACATTTTGAGTAGTTAGTTATTTAGTTATGGGAGCTGTGTTCGAAAATGTCAGCAACAATAACATTTTCCAAAACTCAACATTTTGGTTAAATTCAAGTAAACATACTAATATTTTTAAGTAAGGAATACTATTACAAGTTACAGTGTACTGAAGGCTGAATTTTTTTACGCAATGCTGAATGCACTTGTTTTCAAGGCCATTACAATAGATAACATATAAAAACTTCAATAACAGAGTGTTTATTTAAATCTCACATGGTTTTATAATTGTAAAACATAACAAAATGTACCAACTGTAGCTCCCTCCAATGACAGACATGAGGCACGAGGTCATAGTTAAAAGACCACTTAGGTAGAGCTAACTGCTGTTTTTTTGCCACCGCAGGGGGACACCTTCGGCGAGCAGACAGGGCTCGGCTGGATGTAGATCGCCACCGAGGTAGGATGTGTTGGATGGCCTCCGTCTGCTTCTTCACCACTGAAAACTGATGGGCGAAGTCTTCAGCGGTGTCGCCGAATAGGCCAAGCTGGGAGATAGGTGCTTTGAGAAAGTGGGCTTTGTCAGTTTCCCACATCTCGACCAAGTTCAACCACAGATAACATTCGTGGACCACTAGGGTGGCCATCGCCTGTCCGATTGCATGCTCTGTGACCTTCGTGGCCCGGAGGGCGAGGTCGGTAGCTGAGCGCAGTTCCTGCAGCACATCAGGATCAGGACTACCCACGTGCAGCTTTTAGTGACTTGGCCTGGTGAACTTGCAGGAGGGCCGTGGCATTCAGGGCAGAAGCCGTCCGGTGGCTGTGTAGGCTTTCGCTGTCAGCAAAGACGTCATCATACAGGCCTTGGAGGGGAGTGCAGAATGATACCGCCAAGTGGTTGCGCTTTGGTCAGCCCGGGCAAGCATATCGGACATCTGAGCATCAGCCTCTGACTGGGCAGGCAAGCGCGAAGGTGGCAGCCCAGCTGACTCCTCCACGTCAGATACCGCAATGCTCTCCGATGCAGCGGCGACGTCATCATCCTGCTCCATGGCACCAACGGAGACACCAGACTGGCCGTAAGGCAAGCCGGTCTCACATTGAGCCCGGACAGAAGCAATCGAGCGTGCTGGGGGGTGGGTGGTTCGTGGGGAAACTCCCCAAATCGCCTCCATCGCCAGCCGGGTTGTCCTCAATCCCGTGGGAAGAAGGAGCAACGCGGGGGGTGGGGGGGTCGTTTTTCTTGATAAAAAAAAGCCGCAACGATGTCATGGTCAGATTCTACCTGAACTATCCACAAACGCTGCCTCTGTGTGATCGCAACTCAAACACACAAGATTTTAATGCCATATTAATATAATATGTAAAAACATTGATTTTCGAATTTTACATTTTCTCCAATAAATAAAATTAAATATTTTATAAAATTTAATTTGATAAAATACAATTATTCCTGAAGATCTCAAGAATAAACTCAATAAACTCAAAAAATAGTTAGAATCCCAGGGCATGCTGAGTGACTCCAGCCAGGTCTCCTAAGCAACCAAATTTACCCAGTTGCTAGGGAGGGAATAGTCACATGGAGTAACCTCCTTGTGGTCGCTATAATGTGGTTCGTTCTCAGTGGGGCACATGGTGAGTTAAGCGTGGATGCCACGGTGGATTGTGTGAAACCTGCACATGCGATATGTCTCTGTGGCATTGTGCTCAACAAGCCATGTGATAAGATGCACAGGTTGACGGTCTCAAACGCGGAGGCAACAGGAATTCGTCCTCTGCCTCCCGGATTGAGGCAAACCACTAGGTGACCACGAGGACTTTATATCTCATTGGGAATTGGGCATGACAAAATTAGGAGAAAAAGTGGAAAAAATCTTTGTAATAGTAACATTTTAATTTAGTAGTAGTAAAAAATATTGTTATATTTTAATAAATAAAATCATAGCATTTTGAGGAAGATATGAAGTCATAATGTTTTGTGTATAATCTCATAATAGGCCTTTTTTGAGGATAAAGTCTTAACATTATGAGATTTTGTAATACTATGAGATTAGTTTTGTAGCATGTTATGAGAATTTAATGTAAATTACTTTTATTCTTTATTTATACAATTATTTTTAAAGTCGTATTATCGCACTATTGTAGTAACTTCTGTGTTCTCCCATTTACAAAAGTAATTCAACAGCTCTTTCATCTGCCCTACAAAGACAATTTATAGTATATTTATATTGCTTATGTATTCATTTTGAAAAGGTATTTATTAAAATATATAGTGAACCAAAGAGAAAATTAAATATTTTTCTTTGCAGTGTGTAACGTAGTTCAATGGAAAGGAGGAGGTGAGAACCGGCTTGGCAATATAAATAATATTTTAATAATAAACTTAAACAAAAGACAAAACACACACGACGGACATGTCCTTAAACGATCTCTCTCTCTCCCGCACTATCCTCCACAGTCGGCCTTTATCCCTCTCGGAGGCTTAATTAGCCTGATAAGGGACCGGGTGTGTAGAATCACGACCCGGCCCTGCCCTCCGCCCTGACACACTATGTTTGACACTGGCTGATCTTAAAGTAATTTGTTATATGTAACCTAAGCAGTGATTTTTGAATACATTTAGAATTGTTTTATTTGTGAAGTACTCCGTGGTTCAAATATCCAATGGATTGCTTAACTATTAAGCTATGAGAATGCTTCAGAAATTCTGTTTTGTCAGTAATATCAAACACCTAGTTTCTGATTTTAAACGGTAGTCTACATTAAAGTTACTGGTGTTTTTATATGTTATAACATAATGACAGACTGTGGAAGGCATCACTTACTCCAGAAGTACTTCAGGAAAGAAATACAATTTGAGCTAAATTTGATTATTATAAAGATATGAAGGATATTAAGGTTTTACAAAGCACTGAAAAAGAGCACCAGACATTGGGAGTATATAAAGTTTTTTAGAATGTGATTTTTAGGATGTCTATACAGAGTAAAACCTGAGAAGCCCAAAAGAGCATGCAGACACGTTTCCTGTATGAGAATGGGGAGACTGAAACTAACCAGCTATGATGGTGGGATTGTGTACCACCCACACTGAAACAATAGTATACGACCTCCTACTGTCAATGTATTAAAGGTCAATTACATACTCCCTTAATCCCTGTTTATACTGTACATTCTTTTCATGTGTGTGTGTTATTGTGAATGAGTTAATTAATCCATATATTCATCACATCATACCTGAATGCTTATACAAGTGTGAAATGCTGATATTCTACTCTCTAGTGTGTTGCTGTATCAAGTGTCAGACTGGTTTCACCTGAGAACTGTGGCTGTGACTCATTCCTTTAAAGGGGAGTCCCATAAAATATTCAATTATTTAATTTCAACACAGAATTCAAAATACTAGAAGAACATTCTCAGAAAAACATGAGCAATACTCCCGTAGGGTGGATTCAGGGTCCAAAGCACATTTTATAAGCCCCCTGAGTTTTTGGGGTAGACCTGACCTGCTAAAAAGAGACGGACTTCCTCCCTCCAGGGAAGTAATAACATATACTAGAGCCTATACCCACTAAGCTACCCACTAAGCTACTGAAAGAGGTGTTAAGGCCTGTTCACACACATCTGTGTCAAGTTATCTGTTTTTAAAAGATTTCGCTTCAAATCTGTACCTAAATGTGTAATATTATTTTCACTAAGCCATGAACTCCAATAAGCGAATTAATAATAATTCCATTATTAAAGCTAATTCCTTAATATAGAAATTGTGAGCGGATACAACAAGACGTTGTATTACGATTTTAATGGTGGAGATTTTATTCAGATAAATAATCTAGTTTTTTGTCATTTATCTCATGTATAATGGTTGTCGAACACGACTAATTCATTATAAATTTTCTTACATAATAATGTAGAATAAGGACAGTTTAATTTAATTCCTAGCTCTCACATACTGTTCCTACATATAATGGTGGGGGTATGCGGGCACTTTAATCCATACCGTGTACGTTTTCATCAACAAAATTTCCTGCATATAATGGTGGAGGTACACGGGCACTTTAATCTGTTCTGTGTACATCTACATCAACCAAATATCCTACAGGCTCTATCGCGCCCTTGCGCAGAAGGGTCGTGATCTCGGCTCGCAGAGTAGGGGCATTCTCGCCGTGCAACGAGGTGAAGCAAATATCACTGAACCGGGGCGGGCGCCTGGCAAACTGAATCGTGTAGCTGGGTTAGATGGTCCTGGCCAGCCACTGCAACAGTTTGGAAATCGTTAGTCATGTGTCCAAGCCCCGGGCGAGAGGCACTAAGACAACTGAGGAGAAGGGTCTTTTGGGCCGTCCACGAGACTCGTCACAACCAGTTGGCTGGTGTTGTGGGTGTGGTGCAGCCAGGCGGATTCCCGGGGCCCTGGCTGCGAGTGTTTGTGTCCAGTCGCCGTGATAGCGGTGGTCGTAAACACCAATTGTGTGACCCAAGGAGGAAACGCCCATTCAGGCTGTGGTGAACACAAAACAAAAGGGAACATAAGAAACAAGGAGGGCGAGGTCGGTCGCTGAGCGCAACTGCTGCATCACCTCGGAATCAGGACTACCCACGTGAAATTATTTCCTGGTGGACTTGCAGTAGGGCCATGTCCAGCGACACTCTAGGCTTTGGTCACCAGAGGTGACGTAGTTCTATAGGCCCTGGAGTTGAGCCCCAGACAATCCTGCCTCTCTAAATACCCATGGGCCGGCCTGCCATCAAGGGTAGTGAGAGCGGACAAACTGGGAAGTCGGGTTCAGGCATAAAAAAGTGCCCTCCATGACCTCGTCAGTTCGTCATGCACTTCTGGGAAGAAAGGAAGTGGCCGAGAGTGGCTACCCGAACCCCGGAACCAAACATCTAGCCGCAAGGGTGAAGGGGAGGGTGAAGGGTTCCAGTTCGACCCGACACTTGCGGCGGCCCGGGCAAGCATGGAGGTCAGCTCTGCGTCGGACTCAGACTGGGTGGGCAGACCCAAAGGTGGCAGCCCAGTCGAGTCCTCATCATCCAACAATGTTCTCGCAATGAAAAGATGAACCATCCACAAACGCTGCCTTAGTGTGATCGCGACCCAGACACCCGTGGTCCATCGCCATCGGTGGCAGAGAGATAATGACTGCATCCAAAAATCAAACAAAGATGGAAAGGCATCTTTAAAAACAAGCATCTTTAAAAAAATGTTCACGTCAATGTGTTGCTCTAATAGAAGAAATATACTCTTTGCAGAAAAATATTCTCTTTTTAGAGCTGTCGAAGCGCCTAGGGGCATACGCTGCACTAGCTGTGCAGAAGGAGAGAAAGTCGCTGGAATGCGCCGTATATCCAACAGCATACGCTTCTTCAAGGTGAATGGACCGGCATTGGAATTCAGCTCGCTGTTACTCAACTGCTCGGCTCTGATGAAAAAAATCTAAATGAGTGGTTGCAGCCATTTCATTTTATGCAAATTCCACTTGCCAGTTGTCATTGGCCTTTTCTCAAAGATCTGAGGTGCTTGGGGCTCCAATGAGCGACCCATAGTGTCACTACACCACATCTTATAATGTTTTGTGTTACCTGCCACAGCTTTTGGACACTGCATAGAACAGCTTATGTTTGTTGGTATTGTTGTTTGTTATTTGGAATCATTCTCCTATATAAATCAGTGTAATCATTCAAGTTAATTCATAGGAAGTTAAACAATTCAAAGATAATACAAAGATAAATTGAATGCCTGTAAATAATTGAGCCTTTATTTTATGAAACATAAAAAACGGATTTGACAGCGCTTATAAAATATATGTCCGTGTGTGTATGTGCATGCATGTATTTTCTAGTTCTGCTCACTCATGGTAAAAAGTGGCAATGTGCAATTGTTACCTTGAATAGCTATTTCTAACTGATCCAACCCTTAAACTGAGATTTATTGGTGTAATCTAATTTATTCAGGTTGATTCAGTGATGATAAATATATTTTTACCTAAATCAGACCTGTAAATTTAGATATTCCATTATGAATCACATTTTAAGGTTAACATTGTTTTCAGTGCAGTTATCCAACAGAAACAAAAATATTTTCTCAGTTCCCAAAAACAGGTCTCACTTCATGTTATTTGGACATCTCTGAGGATCTGTCACCGGTAAAGTTTTATGTTAGCATGATTCTAATTTGCTTTTCAAAATATTCTGCAATAGAATAAATATTATCTACACATTATAAAGAGTTGAGAATAAAGGACAACAGAGATTACAAATTCTCACAAAGTCTGCACTCAAAGAATTAATTTTGTTTTGTAATATTCAATGTAATCATTGCAAAACTGATTAAACTTTTTACATTTTTATTAAAGAGGCTGATTGGAAATGGTCTGGGATAGGGACACAATGCAGGCCGGACTCTATGAACTTTTGTGTCAAGAGCATGTGTGCTACCACTGCACCATGGCTGTGATGAAACTGTGTGTTCCCCTACTGTCACTCACTCGATGTTGTGTCGAATGAAGTGACACAAGGGGTCTTCCTTGGGAGCATTGCACACCTCTGAACTTGAGAAAAGGCCAATGTGAAATTGGCAGACGGAATTTGCATGCCCCGCCCCCGGACATACGGGTTCACATGCATGTGTCTGTCAGTCCAAATGTTTCTTCGGAGCTGAGCAGTTATACAACAACAAAGCTGAGTTCACCACTGTTCCACTCACCTCTACTGACAAGAAGCACTGCTGTTGGATCTACGGCACGTTTCCAGATGGCGTTCTCTCTCTCTGCATGCTGTGCAGTCTATGCCCCTGGGCGCTTCGACAGCGCTTTCACTGCCAAAAGAGAGTGTTGTCCTCCTAAATTTTTTTTATTTCCTCTAAAAGAGTTTTGAGTTTCCACTCATAAAAGAGCAATACACAGTGGCGTTGAACGTCCTTTTCAGGATGGGTCTTTTTCAAGATGCCTTTAAGCCCCTGTGTAGTTCCTGGACGTGGTCGATTTCTCTCCAAGACTGACGGCCACAGACGCTGCCGTGAGCTTGGGCTTGGACTGTAACCCTTCGCCCTCCCCTCAGCCTTCGCGGCTTGATGACTGGTACCTCAGCTCTGGGCACCGCTCCCAGCCATACCCCCCCTCGGTACTGTTCTTCCTGGAAGTGCACAATGAGCTGACGTGGTCATGGAGGGCACCTTTTACTGCCCAGAACCGACCCCTCTGCTCGTCCACTCTCACTACCCTGGATTGTGGGGCAGCCCACGGGTACACCGAGGTCCCTCAGGTGGACAGTGCGGTTGCGATGCATCTATGTCCTGAGAACACCGCCACCTAGCGGGACCGCCCCGTACTCCCCTCCAGAGCCTGTAGGTTGACGTCATCATTGACCTCGAAAGCCTACTGCGCCACTGGTCAGGCTGCCTCAGCCCTGCATGACATGGCCAAGGTCCACCAAGATAAAGCACTCAAAGACCTGCACCTGGGTAGTCCCAACCCCAACGTGCTGCAGGAACTGCTCTCTGCCACTGACCTCACTCTCAGGGCTACGAAGGTCACAGCGGAGGCGATGGCCAGCCTCATGGTCCAGGAGTGCTACCTTTGGCTGAACATGGTCGAGATGCGTGACGTTGACAATTCACGATTTCTCAATGTCCCCGTCTCCCAGCTCGGTCTCTTCGGTGACACTGTCGATGACTTCGCCCAGCAGTTATCGGCTCTAAAGAAGCAGATGGAGGCTATATCTCATATCATGCAGCGACGCCTCAACCCGGGCTCAGCTCTCAGTCCTAGTGTTGAGCACCTCACAAGTGGCGTACGCACCCTGTCTCCAGGACCCCTTCCAGGACCAGGAAAGCTCCAAAGCGCTCCTGAGACAGGCAACCCAGGCAGTCAGATGTATGCTCTGGAGGGGTATGGCTCAACAGGCTTAGTTCCCTCCCTAGGCAAACTCCTTGTGATGTATTTTCCGCGGTACGGCCCCTCTGTCAGCGGACCGTGTCTCCCTTGGGCAGTCCCCCTCATTGGGCGGGACCAACCGCCACGCTGCTCCCACGTACGGCTTCACAAACCTCATGGTGTATTTGCCACATGTTACCTCCCCCTAGCTTGGGCAGGATGTGGCCTCCGCAGGGTCTTTTCCCCCTGAAAGAATAAGACTGGTAAAGACTGCCTTCCCTGACGCATTTCATAGCGCTAAGATAGCCCCAGTCGCTTCATACTCTATGCGAGAAACATAGAAAGAGAAAAGGCTGTGGCTGCTGGGCTTGCTCCCATGCTATTTATGTAGCATCCGTTCCCCCCTCAGGGTTGCCGGGAACCTAAGGTCTGTATATGACATCTCTTTTGGGAGCATCCCCCAAGCTTGCAACTCTTAAAATAAATTTCTCTGTGACTTCAAATTTACTGATACACATGTGTGGCTAATCACTACAATCACAAATAACACTGTCACAGGTGCTCATTTGATTTGCACCAAATTTATCTTCATAGTACTTCCCTCTAGTGGGAAAATAAGACACAGTATAACGCACTTCACTTCACTCTAATACAAACATTAGGACAATAACTTGGCATCTAATACAGAAAAGGGGATCACTTCTAAAAGGGTGTTTCCACCTGATATATTTTTTTATTTTGATTACACACATCAAAAGGTCAGTGAAGATAACAATAAAATGTTTGCCTGTATGGTTATTGGCTTTGCTATGGTGACAGAATGATAGAAATGGAACTTCCAGATAATACAATTTGGCTTGGAGTTAGGTCTCTTTTAAGAGTGTGATTCATGATAGTGTGCAATTCATGTGAGAACAAAATTCTAAAACAAAGTCTAGAATAAATAGGTATTTAGAGTTGAATGTGAATAATTGTTTTTATAGTGTTATGTTATACTGAATATCAGTTATATCAGGGCAAACGTCTGAACATAGCAGTAGCATTTTCTGTCATCTTGAAAGTAAAAAATTTAAATATTTGGATGGTAATGTCCGGTGTAGTGTGATTTTTCATAAATATTTTAGAACTTTAATCAACTTTTATATAGAAACAAATGATTAGACACTGTTTGTAACATACAAATGAATTAAATCCTAATTCATAGTTATATACAAATAGTTAAGACTTGTCAAATCATCTAGCAAAAGATTGTACACTTTTTGCTCCTTTTGACAAGTCTTAACTATGCCCTAAAAAATAGACAGCAAATCAATTCCTGCATTTATACACTATTCAGGATAGGGGTTGTGTTCACATTAATTGTTAATTGTTGTATTTTACTTAACACACTTCAGCTAAGACTTGATTTGGCACAGGATTGGTTGTGTAATACAACTAAAAATGCAACTTTATTTTTCCAGTTGAACCCACTTCCTGTGAGATTACATCATTACTGAAACAAATGTTTTTGATTCGAGAGAAGGATATATTGGAAAATTATCTTTCTTGGTTGAGAAAACTTCTAAACAGTTTATTAGTAAGAAAGGCATGTCTATTGTAATGTCATGTTCCCTTCCGAGGGAACTCGCACTGCGTCGTTGAAAACGACTCTTTGGGGAACGCTCCTTAGCGTGCGCCTCTGAATTATGAATGAAACTATTCCAATCTTGATTGGTGTTGCGTCATGACGTAACATGTGACGGCATAACCGGATGCATAAAAGTGACGCCGGTACACACACACATTAGCTTTCGCTCTTCAGCAAGCGCTCTATGTTGAAATTGTTTGTCTTATTTGGTGTTGTTTGTCTGATTTAAAAATATTATGGCCACCGAACAGTTCAAGAAGTGCGTGCACCCCTGCCCTCGTTTCATTACGTGTAGGGACACGCACGCTTCATGTGTGAACTGTTTGGGAGCGCTAGCACGCTCAGGCAGCTCTCGAGGGATCTGCCTGTGAAAGTTGTGAAGCACTACCCATGAGAGTGCTGCGCTCCGGTTGGCGTGCTTTGATGAGCACGGTCAGGCTCGCGTTCCCCACGGTTTTGGTCCCGCGTCTGTTGAGGCAGCCGGCGATTGAAATCGCGGGGTTCGCAGCGGATTTTGCAGATGAGAATGAGACTGCTGCGCACGTTCTCATTCTTCGTTTGAGGATCCCGAGCCTACTGTGAGTGGTGCAGAAGCCCGCGTCGAGGCTTCTTCTGCCCATGATCAGGTCCCGTTGCTTGAGCTCACTGCTTCCGAGGAAGTGGATATGCTCAGCATCGATGCGGACGACCGTGAGCCAAGCACGCCAGTTTTTGGCCAAGCTTATGAGGAGCTGATTGAGGTTGTGACGCATGCCGTGGCCAGACTGAATATCAGCTGGCCACAAAATGAGCAGGGAACGCAAGTTGAAAGCAAATTAGACGTGCGTTTCCTGCGGCACAGATCACAACCTCAGCGCCGGGTTTGCCGCTTTTCCCGATCTCCACAAAGATATCTAAAACGAGATCGTGGGGTAAACCGCGATTCGTCCCGTATCTCCAGCCCCAGTGTTTGATTACAGACGATGTTTTGGGGGCACGGGATATGGGCTAAAACCCCGGCGCTGCCTAGTAAGCCCTGCAGAGATACATCTGCTTTAATAAGTAGGGCTTACATGGCCGCACACAATCGGTGTTGGTTTCCCGCCGTCTCTGACGCTTCGGGCCACATCAATTTAAAAAATAAATAAATAAATAAATAATAATAAAAAAAAACAACAAGCATCAATTGTGGTCACAAGAACCGTATCGACTAAATCCTGCCGGTTTCCGCTTCAGGAAGTCGGGAACAGTGCTTCGAAAAACACCGAGACCAGCCTCGAGAGGCTGGTTCCTTAGTTGAAGCTTAGGAAGAGGTCCTACGAGGTGGTAGAAACTCGAGGTCTGTCCCCCTGCTGCAGAGCAACCGAGGTTGCTCTGCAGCGGAGTCCTCAGGAAATCGGTGTCGGTTCCCGCCGTCTCTGACGCTCGGGCCACATAAATTTCCAGCTGAACGCACACCGTGCCGTTCGATCAAAATAAAAAAACACACATCAATTGTGGTCACAAGGACTGTATCGACTAAATCCTGCCGGTATCTCGCTTCAGGAAGTCGAGAACAGTGCTCGAAAAACACCGAGACCAGCCTCAGAGGCTGGTTCCCTTAGTAGATTTTGTAGAGGCATGGAATCATCTTCCCAACATATCTGCATGGGTCCTGCATATAATAAAATCAGGGTACAGACTGCAGTTCGGGCACCACCCCCCAAATTCTCTGGGGTGGTGCAGACTACAGTGGTTCCGAGCAGGCTCAGGTGATGGAACAAGAAGTGCAATCTCTGCTGCTGAAGGAGGCCATAGAACGTGTTCCTCATTCAGACAGGGAGTCCGGTCTTTACAGCCGGTACTTTATAGTTCCAAAAAGGATGGGGGTTGAGGCCGATTTTAGATCTCAGAGTTTTGAACCGGCCTTTGAGGAGGTTCAGGTTCAAAATGCTTACCATTCCTGTCATCGTGAGTCAGATCAGATCCGAGGACTGGTTTGTCACGATAGATCTAAAAGACGCCTATTTTCATGTACCCATCCTTCCATGTCACAGGAGGTTCCTGAGGTTCGCTTCGGGCTAAGCTTACCAATATCGGGTTCTTCCGTTCGGCCTAGCACTCTCTCCCGCACATTCACCAAATGTATGGATGCAGCTCCTGCTCCTCTGAGACTTCAGGGCATCCGCGATACTGAATTTTATCGATGACTGGCTCATTCTGGCCCAGTCTCGAGAAATGGCGATTCGGCATCGAGATGTCGCCCTTGGCCATATTCGAAGTTTGGGGTTGAGACTCAACACAAAAAGAGTGTGTTACAACCATCCCAGTGCACAACGTTTCTGGGTGTTGTGTGGGACTTCGGTTACGATGCAGGCACGCATGTCTCCTGCACGTATCGAGTCCGTTCTGGCGATGGTGTCCGGGTTAAAACTAGGCCAGGCCATCACTGTAAAGCAGTTTCAAAGACTGCTGGGCCTCATGGCAGCGGCATCCAACATTATACCTTTGGGCCTTCTACACATGAGGCCCCTCCAGTGGTGGCTGAAAGCCAAGGGGTTTTCCCCCAAGGGGAATCCATTTCGGATAATCAGAGTAACGCGCAGATGCCTTTGTTCTCTGCTAATATGGAAGAAACCTTGGTTCCTGTCCCTAGGGCCAGTGCTGGGAGCGTCGTGTCGCCGGAAAACCGTTTCGACAGACGCCTCCCTCACTGGCTGGGGCGCGGTCATGGACGGCCGCTTTGCCAGGGGTCTGTGACAGGACCATCATCATTCTTGGCACATAAACTGTCTAGAGATGTTGGCTGTGTTCAGGGCTCTGAGGAGCTTCCTTCCAGACATCTAAGGTTACCATGTCCTAGTACGCTCGGACAATACATCAGTGGTAGCTTATCTGAACCAACAAGGGGACTCGGATCGCGCCTCTGTGCAGACTGGCGCATCAGATAATTCTTTGGTCCCAAGGGAAAATACTGTCTATCAGAGCAATGTATGTTCCGGGGTTCAGAATCAGGGAGCAGACATCCTGTCGAGGCAGGGGCTGAGGCCGGGGAATGGAGACTTCATCCAGAGGTGGTGAAGTCGATAGGGGACAAATTTGGACCATCGGAAGTGGATCTATCCGCGTCTCGAGGGACATCCCACTGTCCACTTTGGTTCTTCCTCTCACATCCAGCCCAACTGGGGTTGGATGCCATGGTACAGGCCTGGCCGAGGCCTCGCCTGTACGCATTTCCCCCGATCGCTCTGCTCCCGGGAGTCCTGGAAAGGGTCCGCCAAGAGGGCATCAGTCTACTTCTGGTTGTCCCGATGTGGCCGGCCCGAGTATGGTTCTCAGACATAATTTCACTCCTGATAGCTCCGCCACGGCAGATTCCTCTGAGGAGGGATCTGTTGTCTCAGGCAGGGGGCACAGTTTTCCACCCTCGTCCAGAGCTGTGGAAATTGTGGGTCTGGCCCCTGAGGGGGTTCAGTACCTAAATGCTGGTCTATCAGCAGGGGTGGTTGAAACCATACTTGGCTCTAGGGCTCCGTCTACTAGGAGATTATATGGCCTCAAGTGGAATGTGTTCTCCACTTGGTGTAGAGAACATGAATTAGATCCAGTTAACTGCCCGGTGGCTTCAGTTCTGGAGTTTCTTCAAAATCGCTTTCTCTGGGTCTCTCCCTTCCACACTTAAGGTGTAGCGTGGCTGCCATTTCGGCTTTCCATGCACCACTGAGTGATGGGCCTCTGGGGAGGCACCAGCTGGTCATTCGTTTTCTCCGTGGTACATGGAGGATGAGACCGACAACCAGGTCCAGGGTTCCTGCCTGGGACCTGGCGGTGGTTCTCGAAGGGTTATCCCTGGCCCCCTTCGGACCCCTTCAGTCGGCTTCAGCCCAAGGACCTGACGTTCAAGATGGCTTTTCTCTTAGCTATTACCTCTCTAAAGAGGGTGGGAGATCTTCAAGCCCTGGCAGTAACACCAGCTTGCTTGGAGTTTGACCCTGGCGGAGTTAAAGCCATTCTGCACCCGAGACCTGGCTATGTGCCTAAGGTGCCTTCTAGCTGCACGGTATCACGGTCCTGCAGGCTTTTCATCCTCCACCTCATGTGTCGGCAGAAGAAGAGAGGCTCCATTTGCTCTGCCCTGTCAGAGCTTTGGGCATTTACCTCGAGAGGTCCTCTTCTTGGAGGAGGTCGGACCAACTGTTAGTGTGTTTTGGGTCACCTAAGAAGGGGCTCCCTGCCTTGAAACAAACCATTAGTAATTGGATTGTTCAGGCTATTATCTCGACCTACAGGTGCTAATTTGCCTTCACCTTTGGCCATAAGGGCTCATTCAACTAGAGGCATGGCGTCCTCTAGGGCTCTCTTATCGGGAGTGCCCCTCCAGGAGATCTGTGAGGCAGCCGGTTGGGCTACCCCGCACACTTTCATCAGGTTTTATAGTCTGCACCTCCCTAGTATGCCTGGCGCACGTGTGCTCTCGTCCTAGTTGAGTGCCTGAGTTCAGTTTCACTCTAGGGCAGGCCTTTTTCGGTGCGTGGCCTAGTGGGCATTCGTTCCCCAAAGAGTCATTTTCAACGACGCAGTGCGAGTTCCCTCGGAAGGGAACGTCTCGGGTTATGACTATAACCCTTGTTCCCTGAGAAGGAACGAGACACTGCGTCGTCCTGCCACGCCCTCAATGCCTGAGAGCGGCTTGCTTCATCACTAGGCTAATGTGTGTGTGTACCGGCGTCACTTTTATGCATCCGGTTATGCCGTCACATGTTACGTCATGACGCAACACCAATCAAGATTGGAATAGTTTCATTCATAATTCAGAGGCGCACGCTAAGGAGCGTTCCCCAAAGAGTCGTTTTCAACGACGCAGTGTCTCGTTCCCTTCTCAGGGAACAAGGGGTATAGTCATAACCCGAGACGTTTTCCTCTGGCTAAATATTAAATTAACTAATGATATTCTGTATAATAGTAAGACTGGATAAATGAAAGTATTTCTATCTGACTCCCAGAGATAAATAATTGGCTAATGTGTTGATTCAAGGGTAAATGTTTTTATGCACCACTAGTGGCAACGAAAGAAATGGCAGTAACCTCCCCCCCACCCTTCAATAATCAAAACAAGCAAGTACAACCCATCCAATGATCAATGGAAACATGCAAATGCTTCACACTGCACGATCAGCAGTTACAGAAATACTCAGATCAGCCCATCTGGCACCAACAATCATGCCACAGTCAAAATCACCAAGATCAAACATTTTTCTGAACACTATCTGAAGCTCCTGACCTATATCTGCATGGTTTTATGCACTGCACTGCTGCCACACAATTGGCTGATGATCGCATTAATAAGTACGTGTACAGCTGTAACTAATAAGGTTCTCAATGAGTGTATGTTTCCATCTCTCTGTCTGTCTGTGAATGTCTGGTAGTAATTCATGTTTATGGTGTGGGAGTAAGGATAAGGAGTGTGCAGCCTTATTTCGTAACATGTTTAATATGTTTATAGCTTATGTGCAGGTGAGGCAAGATAAATCTCACTTTATTAATTTAACACCACAGATTTTACTGTGTGGTTTCATATGATTTTCACTCTGCGTTAGAATAGTGGTTCCTTATTTCATGACAGATCAGGGTATGTTTTTGTCTTCCTGGTTATGTTTTGTAGACTAACTTCAGATGTTCCACCATTACAAATGAATCAGTAAATATTAACCCTGATAAATCACTAAATATAATTGTCTCTCAAAGTGCACTCAATAACCTTATTTGCTGTAACATGGATCAATTGATCCTTTGTATATTTTTTGAATATGTGCTGGGCCATTGAAAGCCAACTGACTTGTGAAAATACATTCAAAATTTTGCATATTGTTTCATTTGCATTCACTGGTAAACCCACAGTGTGTGTGTGTGTGTGTGTGTGTGTGTGTGTGTGTGTGTGTGTGTGTGTGTGTGTGTGTGTGTGTGTGTGTGTGAGCGTGTATTTATCACTTTGTGGGGACCAAATGTCCCCATAAGGATAGTAAAACCCGAAATTTTTGACCTTGTGGGGACATTTTGTCGGTCCCCATGAGGAAAAAAGCTTATAAATCATACTAAATTATGTTTTTTGAAAATGTGATAATGCAGAAGGTTTTCTGTGAGGGTTAGGTTTAGGGGTAGGGTTAGGTTTAGGGGATAGAATATAAAGTTTGTACAGTATAAAAACCATTATGTCTATGGAAAGTCCCTATAAAACATGGAAACACAACATGTGTGTGTGTGTGTGTGTGTGTGTAAATAAAATTAATTAAGTTCAGAGACAATAATTTAAATATTAGGCCTCCATTGTGAAATTTGGCCATTCTTTATCTTTACTCAAAATGAAGCCATGTTGGAAAGGTATAACCACCTGCAAAACTTTACATTCATTTACATTTACATGAGTTTACCTTAATCTGGGTGTGGGCTCTACCTACTAATATTTATTTGCACTTCTTTCAAATGATTTAAACATGATGTTGATAAAATAAACATCATATTTTGAAAGTCACAACACTCAAGATTTACAAGCCTCATATCAGCATTGATTCAGTCTCTCACTGGAGAGATGAAGGTTATTTCCTGATTTTTATTTTTGGAGTAACTACAGCTTTATTGAAAGAACATATATATGTGAACATCGCAAATTATTGCAGACAATATTACAAAGATCTGTCAACCACCCAAAGTGATGAAGAACAAGAGATGATTATACAGATAGCTGGAGAAAATCTGTCACACAGTTGGATCAGCCTGTACAGGTACAAGAATAACAGTGAGATTTTTATGTGGTCTGATGGAGATATATTTTCCTTCTCTAAGTGGGCATTAAACCAGCCCAATAATTACGATGGAAATCAGTTCTGTCACCACAAACTACACATGGTATGACTTTGAGTGTAATAACTCCTATCCTTTTTCTGCCAAAAGATCATCCACCCACCATAACCTGGCCAGCTTGACATCTATGACTCAACTGCAGCTGACAAAAGATCAGTTTTGAACAGAACACAATATAAGGGTTAAATAATCAGTGGTAGACATAGAAACAAAAATGTGTCTTGTTTTCCTTGGTTTGTAGTTGTATAGTATTATAAAGATGTATTTCACTGCTGATTTTTAGATGGAGTACTTTGAAATTTTTAAATAAATTTCTTTGAAAAAAAAAAAAAATAAAAAAAAAAATAATATATATATATATATATATATATATATATATATATATATATATATATACTGTATATATCTGTTTTAAATGTTGTGTGGTTTCATGCACCATTACAAATAAGATTTCCTTCCCAGCAAAGTTCTGGATAATAATATGTAGCTTACATGGTGTCAGTAGTTATATGGCTAGGAAATCATGTATCTTTTTTTCTTATATACTATAACTATAACTATAACTATAATTTGCCACCTTGGCAGCAATATTACTTTGTAAAAAAAAAAAAAGAAGAAGAAGAAGAAGAAAGAACATCCTGATGAGGACATTGGGGGCCCAGAGATAGCTAAAGTAGTGGGGTCTAAGAGATCTTTTCTACTAAAAGATTAAGATATTTAATAAATTCTTCATCAGTCGATGGCACTTGGATATGAATATTAAAAGATAACATCAACAGTATGTTTTGAAGCTGACCCGAAGGTGGCAGCCCAGTTGAGTCATCAGCATCTGACATTGCCAGTACGCTCTCTGATGCAGCGATCAAAGATTCATCCTGCTCATCCAGGCCCCGAAAGAGACATCATGCTGTCCATGAGGGGCTGGTTTCATTTCGGAACTGGACAGGAGCAAACGGGAGGTCCGAAGGGAATTACCCGGCGAGACCACGCCCATTGAACTCCCAAAATCGCCTTCAACACCAGCCGGGCCGGCCTCATACTCATGGGTAGAGGTGAGAGCCAGGAGAGTGCCCCAGCCACGAATCCAGACAGCCACAGCCCCCTGCCCCCACCCACACTACTAAAGATGTGGGCGGAAGTCGACCCAGAGGCCTTCCTCGATCTTTTGGAGTGAACCACGGAGATCTGGGACTGGCCACGTGACTAATGGGTTGCCGGACTCCTTCCATTGCTGTCCGGGGAAGCCCAGCTCGTGGAGCAACAACTGCCGGCGGCTAACCTCCTGGCTTATGAGGATCTAAAGAAGACCATTCTGCAATGAGTCTGCGGCAAAACCAGTGCAGTATCGCCAGCTCTTCGGAACCCTGAAGCTGGAGAGGACCGGCCGTCCATTTGCGTTCTCCAAAACAGCTCCGAGACGCTTGCCGGAAGTGGCTGCTGGCGGAGACTCACGACATCGAGGGAGTGGTCGACCTAGTGGTGCTGGAACACCTGACATGTCGACTGCCAAATGGAACAGCAGAGTGGGTCCAGTGCCACCGCCCGGCGTCGCTGGAGGAAGCAGTCCAACTGGCGGAGGACCATATGGCGGCATACACAAGGGCGGAAGAGCCCTTCTCGCTCTCTCTCTCTCTCTCTCTCTCTCTCTCTCTCTCTCTCTCTCTCTACCCACTCCCCCTGTGTGCCCCCCCCTTCCCTCTCACTCTGCTCTCTCCCCAGATCCCATTCCTGCCCTATGGAGGCAAGGAGCTCTGCCATCATGGCCAGTTCCCCACGTGAGTTGATGGGCACACACCCCTTTCTCTACAGTGCCCCGCCGCTCTCCCCCTTATGTGGAAGTGTCTGCCAACGCAGGTGCAGGCATGGTGTCTAGGCTAGCCTGCTGGAGTTGCAGGGATCCAGGCCACTTCCGGGATCAATGCTCTGTGATGTAGCTGGGGACGGTGGTCCGGATCCCCGACGCCCCTCAGGCTGCCCCAGACCGAGCCAGAGCATACCGGTTACCGGTAAGAATCAAGGGGAGTACTCACCAAGCTTTGGTGGACACTGTTTGTAATCAAACCACTATCCACCAATGCTTGGTTCAACACGGGGCATTGAGCACAGCTAAAATGGTGAGGCTGAAGTGCGTGCATGGGAATATTCATAGACAACTGCTGCACTGTTTCTGTTAATTCTCCAAATTTAATTATTTCATCCAAGGCATTGTTTCTTACTCCAACTGTGGTAGATCTTTAAGTAAATCCTTTGCACTCTCAGGATCACATCTCTCAGCACTATTTAACACAGTAAAGAAGTCCAGTGCCAACTTCCTCATTTCAGTCGTATCTGTTGTTAAATTTCCATTTGGATAACGAAAATGATGCATCTCTTTATATTGAATCATACTTTTCCAGATTAAATAAATATGAAGTTGGGGCATCTATGTCCTTAATGTAACACATCCTTGCTCTTATGAGTGCCCCTTTCACTTGTTCTTGTAACAGAGTTCCAAGTTCTTTCCTTTTTTTGTTTAAAATTGTACCATTGTTCTGTAAACCTTTGTAATTTGTCAAGTCATTGACCAAGATCATAAAAAAAATGTCTTTCCATTTGCCCCAAAACAGTTTAAAACTATCACAAAAAAACATGTCTTTTAGCAGTTTTTCATTAAAATGCAAATAATACTTAATTCTTAATGTTTGCTTAATGTTAAAATAAAAAATAATCAAATGATGGTCAGAAAAACCATTAGGCAATATTAATGCACTCATCACTCTATTTTCAACCATCTTACTTAATATCTATCCACCCTAGCTCTGCTAACCATATTTTCTGCTGTTTTAATCCAAGTATATTGCCTAACACCTATTTTCCTTCTTCTCCACACATCTATTAAATTATATTTACCAACTATATTGGACAGTACTTCACCAGAATGACTATGTGGCTCCTCAACATTTCTATCAATAATAAAATCAATAGTACAGTTCCAGTCCCCTCCTAACACTAATCAAGCATTACCATAACATTTTTCAAGAGCTTCTAATTTAACAAATACTCTTACTCTTTCCAACCCACTATTTTGAGCATACACATTTACTAGCAGAAACATATGTTCCCCATACTCTATATTCTTAATAATACCCTTCCATTTTCAATTTCTTCAGTAGATAAAATATTGACATTTAAATCTTTTCAAATAATATAGCTACTCCCGCACTAGTATTTGTTCCATGACTTAATACCAATTGTCTCTCCCACCATTATTTTCATCATTGCTATGTGTCTATTTTAAAAATACAACATTATATTTAAAACTGTGATACCACTGCCAATTTACTTCTATCTCTTCCTCTGTTTATATTTAGAGAGCCTATTATTAAGTTCTCCATAAATAGGTTGAAATGTGAATGTAACGGGAGTTCAATGGGAAGGAGCAGGCGAGAACCGGCTTGGCAATATAAATAATATTTTTAATGATAAACTTAAAAAGACAAAACACACATGACAGACATGTCCATAAACTATCTATCTCTCGTCGCACCACCGTCTGTCATCGGCCTTTATCCCTCTCTGAGGCTTAATTAGCCTGATAAGGGACCGGGTGTGTATAATCACGACCCGGCCCCGCCCTCCACCCTGTCACAGTGAAGTGGATAGAGACAGAAAGAAAAAGAGACATCATAGCATGAGAGTCACCAGTGCGATTTTACCATTACTTTTTAAAAGAGAACGGCTCTTTATTTTTCCGCAGCTTTGTTTGAAATGTCTTTAATCTAAACCTCTTCTGTTTCCTCAATGCCTCATAACTCACTGTACGCTGCAGTACTTTTACCGAAGCAATGAACCAACATCTCCACATTCAAAGCACTTTAAACTACCTGTACTAGCTTAAACCATATATGCCTTCCCTTCATATAAAATTCTGAAAGACACATTCAATTCAGGTGCATTCAGAAACATCTGTCATCTAGCATCTGTCTCCTGAATGACATCACATGTTTTAAAGCCTTATTTTTGCATCCGAGTGAAATCGTTTTGAGTGCACAAGCAAACTTTTCATACCTTAAACGTTCACGCTCAGTCTCATCATTAGGGATAAATGGAAGCACATTTTTGATAAAGCACACAATTGTTAACCTTTGTGATAGGAGGGAAACTCCACTTACCGAAATCCCTCTGCTTACTAAACGGTTTACTAAATTCTCCTCCTTTAAGAAAACCACCACAGCTTTGTTCATTGTTGACACTGAAGAAATTTTCTCATTTCAAACTTGTTCTCCAATTGATATCAGTACTTCCTCCAGGACCACACTTGATTAAACCGCACATCTCATGCCATGACTGAGTGAAAGTGCCACTCCACCCTCCGGACAAGATGCAATCTCAACTCCGCCAACAATCCAACTGACAATGCTCCAAGCAAACGATTAACGAATTGTACTTACATTCCGGATTCTCAAATTAAATAATCCAGAAAAAAAAAAAAAAGAATTACAGTAGAAAAAAACACTTTCACATGCCCTTTCCCCGTGAGCATATATATATATTTCATCCTTATTCTCTAACATTTACGTGAAGATACAACCAACCTGGAGAAGGTTCACTAGTAGAAGTAAGACATTTCAATGACAAAGGAGACAAGAAGAAAAACTGTGATAGAGAAAGCTACCAAAAGAAGATCAAAGAGAAATGCTGAGAAACAACATAGGTAAAGAGCACATTTAATCCAAGTAGGCAAAGATGCAAAGTTAAGAATTACAAGAAAAGAGACAAACAGAGATGGTGAGAGACGTCATAGAGGAACTTACAGCACACTTCCACTTCAATTTTGGTCTTTCCCACAAACACATTTGAACACATTCATGAAAAACAATGTGTAAAGCTCTCATTTTGGACATTGGTTTGTAATCACAGTGTCTGATAAAGGACCTTTAATCATGGAAAACCATATCTTCAAGATCATCTGTTACGTGTTTGCATATCTCACACTGATTTTACTCGGTGTCAGTGGAAACACAAATGGTGAGTTACTACTTTAGCTGCCCTATACAGTGACTTTTGTCAGTCATCATTAAGATATGTTGTTAATGTTATTTGTTGGAAGCATTATTGTATTGGATTAATTGAATTGCATGAAACACTACAATGGTCACTCCCAAGCATCAACTGGATGCTTATATTTGCTGCTGTCAAAAAGAACATTAGCAGCTAAATGTAATACATTTACAATGTAAAATTATTATATTCTGCATAATGAAGTTAATTCTGGTTGCTTGGACATGGATAATAAAATGTCAAAATTAAAAAATCTATATTTTAGTTAGTTTAGATTTATGATACAACTTAGATACATCTTAGATTACATTTTAACTGAAAAAAACTTAGTCCTTATGCCAAAAAGCTTAGTACAGTAACTAAAAAAGTTAAGTAAAAGTTAAGTTTGTAGCATTTGGGTTTATCTGAATGACTTTTCTAAAAACACACAAGACTGAACATTCCAGTTAACATTCTTAGTTTAAGAAACGGTTTCAGTTCAACTTAAACTCGGCATCAACAATAAGAAGGTTTCACTATACGTTTTCAAGATTGTGTGGAAATTGTTTATGGTCTTATTGACTAGTGGTTGTTGAGTGGTGTATTTTTAATGGCAATTGCTGATATACATATTTAGAGAGGAGGCATACTGAAAAATCTCTCTCTGTTTTTCTCTTTTTACACACATTTTCCTGTTTCCCTCATTCTCCCAGGGTCAGAGATCTATTGTAATGCAACTATCAAAGTACCTCGAAACAAACTGTTTATATCTCCTGTTATGACATTGTTGATTATAAACTGTACTGTTACTGTACATGAATGTCAGAACTCAAGTATCTACTGGTGCAAAATCTATGGAAATCACTGTAAAGCCTTAAATCACTCAAATAATATAAAAGAAGATTGGAAGAGAATCACAGAACATGATGGGATTGCATTCCTGACTTTTTTGAACATCTCATTGGAGGATGAAGGTCTATACAGATGTAGAATAGGCGAGACCACTGTAAGCCATTCTATTAATGTCACTGTGACAGGTATGTGATTTTGTTTTTCATTCCACTGGTATAATATAAACACTTTGTTTTTTCACTACTAGGACATATTTATTTTATTTTCAGTAGGTAATGAGGAGGTTTTTCCCAATCAAAGCAAAACAGGTAAGGACCATTACAACATAATATTACTGTTCATTTTGTGCATGGTGAATGATTGGTAAGTTTTCTGAAGTGCACCTTCAGGTTCAAATTCATTTGTTGAATTTATCATAATTACAAACTTACTTGTAGATAATCTTTTGTTTAATTCTTTAAAAAAATAGGTGATCTGCATACATTTCCTAAAGATGGTCTGCAGTGGTTATGGCCATATGTTTACATTTGCAGTGGAATAGTGGGGCTGGTGGTCATAGTTATGACTTTATCATTATTTATTATCAGACGTCAAGGTGAGTGAATAGTGGTTAATAGCAATACATGTGTGCTTGTAGTTTATGTTTCCTTGTGTAATCCAGTGAAATTGTGAATTTTTACATAGGAATGAAATCGGCAAGGAGAAATAAGACAACTAAAAATCAGGTATCTTATGTTTTCATTTTGGTATGTGGATAAATGTATTTGATTTATTGACAGTAAGAAGTTTTAAATAGCTCTGTTTTCACTTCCACAGAACATTGGAACACAAAGATGTGACCAGACTCCTCCCCATCACAACACCCATTCAACCTCAGCCCATCTGACCTCTGCTTTATCCTGTGTCTATGAAACTCCACCTGTTAGATCAGGATCATCTGGAAGATTCTCAGCCAATATGGTAGAATCAAAAGGGAGCCTTAACAACGTCAGCGCAGGAGGAGAAGAGAATGCTCTTGTCTATGCTTCTTTGAATCACCAGGCAATATCAAACGGACCGAAAAGAACAGCACTACAAGAAACAGAACCATCAGAATATGCTGCAATCCGCTTCCGCTGATTCCAAGATTTACTCAGATACTTTAAAAATGAGTACTCAAAAATGCTCACTTATATGCTTTTCTATATTAAGGAATCACAATGTAGGACACTCGATGAGGAAGAAAAATCTAAGCGTTCAGACATGACCATTTCTGGGTCATGTGATAGGAGCTGGTTGCTTGTATTGCAATGGTCTGACAAACATTAACAGAGCTTGCGGTCTGTAATTTACAACAGCATTTGAATGCCATGTTCAAATAATATGTAAAAACATTGATTTTAGAATTTAAAATTTTTCTAATAAATAAAATTAAACATTTTATCAAATATTTGAGAATAATCTCAAAATAGGCCTTTTATAAGAATAAAGTAAAATTTTTAGAATAAATAGAAGATTAAAACATTTTGTAATAGTAAAATGTAAATTTTGTAGTAAAAAAATAAATACATTTCATTTTAAGGAAAAAAAGTAGCATTATGAGATTAAAGCAGTGATATTATGAGAATAAAGTCATAGCATTTTGAGAATGAAGTAGTAATGTTTTGAGAATAAACTCATAATGTTACCAGAATAGAGTCACAAAATTTAAGGTGTAGCATTGTGTGAATAAAGTAGAATTATTTTGAGAATAAATCACAATATTACAAGAAAAAGCACGATTATCACAGTAGCAATAGTTCGCACAGAGGCAGTTCTTTAGGAAATTACATTTATTCAGGAGAAAGAACTAGAAGGACATTCAGGACATTCAGGACATTGCCTCTTTTGTGCAATCTGAAATACAAACCAGTGGTCAACTTCAGTGGTATCAATGGTTACATCTTTATCTACATCTGCTCTACTTTGCTGTCCTTCATTACTTTGATGTTACTTTCATTATGACTATTCTCATAGTATCACAACTTTAATCTCATAATGCGAAGACTTTATTCTCGAAAAGGCCTATTATGAGATTGTACACAAAACATTTTGACTTCATTCTTGTAATGTAAATTACTTTTCTTCTTTGTTTTTAAAGTGGTATTAACACAATGTTGTAGTAACTTCTGTGTTCTCCAATTTACAAAAGTAATTTAACAGCTCTTTCATCTGCCCTAAAAAGACAATGTATAGTATTCTTATTACAAATGTATTAATTTTGAAAAGGTAGTTATTAAGATGTGTAGCAAACCAAACAGGAAATGAAATATATTTATTTGCAGTGTTTGACACTTATACAATGGCTGATCTTAAAGCAATGCATTATTTGTAACCTAAGCAGTGATTTTTAATACATTTAGAGGCAGACCTTAAATGTTTTGGTGTTTGTGAATTATTCAGTGGTTCAAATATCCAATGGATTGCTTAATTATTAAGCTATGAAAATGCTGCAAAAATTCAGTTTATCAGTAATATCAAACAACAAGGGTCCGAATATAAAAGGTAGTCTACATCAAAGATACTGGTGTTTTAAGTGTTTTAACATTATGACAGACTGTGAAAGGCATCATTACTCCACAAGTACTTCAGGAATGAAATACAATTGAATATTTTTGCTAAATAATATTATTATAAAGGTTTGATTTCAGGTTTTACAAAGCACTGGAAAAGAGCACCAGACATTAGGAGTATATAACGTTTTTTTTAGATTGTGATTAGTAGGATGTCTAAGCAGAGTAAAACCTGAGAAGCCCACAAGAGCAAAAGCATGCAGACACATTTCCTGTATGAGAAGGGGGAGACTGAAACTTACCAGATATGATGGTGGGATTGTGTACCACCCACACTGAAAACAATAGCACATACGACTCTCTAGAGTGTTGGTGTGTCAAGTGCCAGACTGGTTTCACCTGAGAACTGTGGCTGTGACTCATTCTTTTAAAGGGGAGTTCCGTAAAATATTCAATTGTTTAATTTCAACACAGAATTCAAAGTACTAGAAGAACAGTCTAAGAAAAATATAAGCAATACACCCATAGGGGGGAATCAGGGTCCAAAATATATTTTATAAGCACCCCTAGTTTTTGATGTAGACCTGACCTGCTAAAAAGAGAAGGAATCCCTCCTTCCAGAGAAGCAACAGCATGAATTCTAGAACCTATACCCACTAAGCTACTGAAAGAGGTGTTAAGGCCTGTTCACATCAAATCTGTGACAAATTTGTGAGACGAACTTCAGACGAAAGGTCTATGCACAACGAGACTGTAATGAATGAAACAAAAAAATATTTCACCCCTGTACAGTAGGTGCTGTTGCTGTTCCATAAACATATTTATACCAGTTTCCTGCCATTCAACACTCAGCTGTCAATGCTATAGATGAATGTATTTGTAAAGATCTCCTCCATGGGATGACACTTGACGCAGTGGCTCAAAGGTGAGGGTCTTTATTACTAACAATAACGATTACAATAACAATAACAAAGTGCAAGGAGCACTCTTTAAACAGCCAGCTTAATGACACAGCATAGTAACTCTCATGTCACTCCTCTCTCCCATGGATGCCCTCTGGCTGAATTTTATGCCGCTCAGGTGCAAGCGCCCTTACCGCTTTTCTCTCCCGGACGGGCGCTTGACCACGCCCCCGCTGCCACATACCCCCACCGCCCAACTCAGGCCGGGGCATCATCCGGCCTGTCTATCACCCCCCCCCCATTTCTGGAGAGGAAGTCGGCGACAGCCATCTGCACCCCGGTCTGTGGACCACCTTGAATTTAAAAGGCTGGAGGGCCAGATACCAACGGGTGATCCGGGCGTTAGTATCTTTCATGCGATGGAGCCACTGCAGTGGGGCGTGATCCGAGCAGAGGGTGAAGGCCTGCCCCAGCAGGTAGTAACGGAGGGTGAGGACCGCCCACTTGATGGCCAAACACTCCTTTTCCACGGTGCTGTACTTAGTTTCCCTTAAGAAGAGCTTACGGCTAATGTACAGCACCGGGCGCTCCTCCCCCTCCACCACCTGCGAGAGTACGGCCCCCAGCCCTCTGTCTGAAGCGTCCGTCTGCAAAATAAAAGGGAGAGAGAAGTCAGGTGCATGAAGAAGCGGCCCCCCACAAAGTGCGGCTTTAACCTGCATAAATGCCTGTTGACACTGCTCCGACCATTGAACCGGATCTGGAGCCCCCTTTTTAGTGAGGTCAGTCAGCGGGCTGGTGACGTCCGAATAATTAGGCACAAACCTTCTATAATAGCCAGCCAGCCCCAGGAACTGCCTCACCCCCTTTTTGGTCTTAGGTCTAGGGCAAGTCGCAATCGCCGCGGTCTTATCAATTTGGGGACGCACCTGGCCATGATCCAAGTGGAACCCCAGATACCGTACCTCCACACACCCAATCGCGCACTTCTTAGGGTTTGCTGTGAGCCCCGCCCGCCGCAGCGATCTCAGGACGGCCCTCAGATGTTGCATGTGCCGCTGCCAATCATTGCTATAAATGATAATATCATCTAAATAGGGGACATTGGTGTCAAGGGGATCTGCCAATAACCCTTTGTTAAATCCAAGGTTGAATAAAATCGAGCAGTACCTAACCGATCGAGCAGTTCATCAACACGGGGCATTGGGTACGCGTCAAATTTAGACACCGCGTTGACTTTTCTGTAATCCACACAGAATCGAACAGACCCATCACTCTTGGGAACAAGAACAACCGGGCTGGACCAATCACTGTGGGATTCCTCTATTACGCCCATATCAAGCATCGCATCTAATTCCTCCCGTACTATTTTCTTTTTATGTTCGGGTAGCTGATAGGCGGTAACGCACCACCGCGCCCGGCTCGGTCTCGATGTGGTGCTGTATGATGTCTGTACGGCCTGGTAGAGGGGAAAACACATCCGCAAATTCCTTTTGTAATTCGGAAACCTCTGTGAGTTGACGCGGTGAGAGGTGGTCTCCACAAGTAACCGGAGTGTTAAGATTGTAGTTTTTGTTTACCTCCGGTCCGAGCACCGCCCTCTCCGGAACTACCCTGGCCAACGTCACAGAGGCCGCCTCCTCCCTCCACAATTTCAGGAGGTTGAGGTGATAAATTTGACGTGCGCCCCCTCTATCGGTACGTTTAACTTCATAATCGAGATCCCCTACTCGTCGTGTGACCTCAAAGGGTCCTTGCCACTTGGCGAGTAATTTAGAGCTCGATGTTGGGAGTAATACGAGTACCTTATCTCCCGGTGCAAATTCCCGTAGCCGAGCACCCCTGTCATACAGCCGGCGTTGGCGTTCTTGAGCTTGGAGCAAATTCTCCTGTGTTAGTCGCCCCAGTGTGTGGAGTTTTGCACTAAGATCGAGAACGAACTGAATTTCATTTTTGCTATTAGAAGGTCCCTCCTCCCAAGCTTCGCGGATGACGTCAAGGACACCGCGGGGGCGTCGCCCGTACAGCAGCTCAAACGGGGAGAATCCTGTGGAGGTTTGTGGGACCTCTCGTACTGCAAACAACAGGGGGTCTAGCCACTTATCCGAATTTACGAATCATGTTCTTGAGCGTTTTATTAAATCGTTCCACTAGGCCATCAGTCTACGGATGGTAAACACTAGTGCGAATCGATTTAATGCCCAAGAGATCGTAAAGTTCGCGAAGTGTTTGTGACATAAAAGTCGTACCTTGATCGGTGAGGATTTCTTTCGGAATCCCAACCCGGGAGATTATCTTGAAGAGTGCCCCTGCAACACTACGTGCAGAGATGTTGCTCAGAGGCACTGCTTCCGGATATCCCGTCGCGTAATCCACTAGGACTAACACGAAGCGATGTCCGCGTGCTGACCGTTCTAATGGCCCGACGAGGTCCATCCCAATTCTTTCGAAGGGGACCTCGATTAATAGGTAGAGGGCGCAATGGCGCTTTTGGGGTGGCCAGTGACATTCACGGCACGCCGCACATCACCTGTGGATGTCACCGCCAATGCACGGCCAATAGAAACGGGCTATTAGACGGAGAAGTGTTTTCCGTTCCCCTAGGTGACCGGCCATAGGATTATAGTGGAAAACCATTTCCCGGCGGCTTCCTGGAATCAATAATTGTGTTACTTCCTCCTTTGTTTGAGCGTCCTGCGTCACTCTATATAACCGATCTCTAATCATGGCAAAATATGGGTATGCAATGGCGATGCCGGAGCTGTTGACCATCAATTACTCTCACTTGGTCAAGAGCATGTTTAAGGGTTTCGTCCCGCGACTGCTCTAGAGGGAAGTCCCCCTCAGGGAATTCCCTGAGAGGAGGGGCGGCCACCTCGCCCATTCCCTCGTCATTCCGAGCAGCCGAGGACGGTCCCGGCTCCGCCTCCCCTGCCAAAGCATCGCACACCGCACACCCCTTTATGCAGGACCCATCCGCACAAATACCCTCTAAAATATCTTTAAAATTTGGCCAATCAGTACCCAAGATTAGCGGATGGGTGAGGCGGGAACTAACCGCTGCCTCCACACTATGGTTTTTTCCCCTGAATTTAATCGCCAAAGTCACCATGGGATACTTGTGAACATCCCCATGCACACACCTCACCCTCACCAGTTTAGCTAAACCCAAAGCCCCGGGTTGAACCAAGCGTTGGTGGATGGTGGTCTGATTGCAGCCGGTATCCAGCAAAGCTTGGTAAATACCCCCCCGATCCTTACCAGAATCCGGTATGCTCCAGCCCGATAGGGGGCAGCCTGCGGGATGTCGGAGACCCGCACCACCGTTCCCACCTCCATCAACGGACACTGATCCCGGAAGTGGTCCGGGTCTCCGCACCTCCAACAGGCCGGCCCAGGCGTTGCGGCCGCACTTGTGCTGGCGGGCACCCCCACCTGAGGAGGAGAGCGGCTGAAAGACGGGGGATGGGAGGGTACATTCTCCCAAGGCCGGGAAGCTGGTCTCTGGAACCCTCCACGCCTGCGCAGGGCAGGAACCGGCCCTGGGGAGAGAACAGAAGGAGAGAACATAGGGGAGGGGGCGAGGGCAGGGGCAGACACAAGGGAAGGGGAGAGAGAGAGAGACGAAGAAGAGGGCTCGTCCGCCCTTGGGATCGCCGCCAGATGGTCCTCTGCAAGACGAACGGCTTCCTCCAGCAACGCTGGGCGGTGGCACTGGACCCACTCCGCCGTTTTCCGGGGCAGCCGTTGACCAAATTGCTCCAGTACCACTTGATCGATAACACCCTCGACGTCGCGGTCCCCCGCGAGCAGCCACCTCCGACAGGTGTCCCGGAGCCGTTGGGCAAATGCGAACGGCCGATCAGACTTTTCCAACTTCATGCCCCGGAAGAGCTGACGATTCTCTTCCGGGCTCTGACTGACCCGTTGCAAAATGGCTCTTTTTAGGTCTGTATAGGCCAGGAGGTTAGTTGCCGGCAATTGTTGAGCCGCGAGTTGAGCTTCCCCGGACAGGAGAGGAACTAGGCGGGCTGCCCATTGTTCATGCGGCCAGCCCCAGATTTCTGCCGTTCGCTCAAACAAATCAAGAAAGGCCTCAGGATCATCTGCTACCCCATCTTCTGTAACGTGGGCGGGGGCAGCGTGGAGCGGGTGTCCGGGGTCGCGGCTGCGGCCGGCGCGGCCTCCTGGCTGAGGAGGCTCCGGATGGCATGCCGGTCCTCTGCCTGAGCCTGCATGATCTCAAAAAACCGGCGATCCTTGTCCTGCCGGAGCTCAAGCAGGGATTGTTGGTGGCTCTGGTGTAGTGTCGCGAGGGACTGGAGGACCTCCGTCAGCTGGGAGGACTCTACGGGGCGACCCATCTCCATACTTCGATGAACAAATCCCGGGTTTCGGCACCAGTGTAAAGATCTCCTCCAAGGGATGACACTTGACGCAGTGGCTCAAAGGTGAGGGTCTTTATTACTAACAATAACAATCACAATAACAATAACAACGTGCAAGGAGCACTCTTTAAACAGCCAGCTTAATGACACAGCATAGTAACTCTCATGTCACTCCTCTCTCCCATGGAGGCCCTCTGGCTGACTTTTATGCCGCTCTCCCCGTGCTCACTGAAATTAGAGACAGGTGTTAGACATAATTTAGCTCAGGTGCAAGCGCCCTTACCGCGTTTCTCTCCCGGACGGGCGCTTGACCACGCCCCCGCTGCCACAGTACTAAATGCTGTTTAATCTAATTTATTTACCTAATTTGGCATAAGTGTTTCATGGAGTTATTATCATGTTTTTTATGTGTTTTGAGGAATATAGAATCAGTCTTTATATTTGTACATGTATTTTTCTATGAGTATATTCCAAACAAACTCCCGAACCCAACTTCTCTTTTTATAATGCCTGGATCAATGCCTGGATAATGGCACAGTGATATAAATATGCATGAAATAATGTACACTAAGAATGACAGGTAAAGTATAAAATATGATGCATAATATTAAAAGTAATATAAAAGAAAACATTGGCTCATGGTCTTTTCTGTATTTAATTATTTCATTTTTGTATTGAATTCAGGATTTATTGTGCATGGTATGAAAAAGAGCACTGTTACAGGAATACTTTGTTTTATTATCCTTGCAATAAAAATAGCTGTGAGGTTCTGCTTTTCGTTTGTCTACAGTCATGGTAAAATAGACCTATCAGAACAGACCTCTAAGAACCTCTTCTCAATATTATTAACTCCTTGCAATATTTAGGACATGTACCCAGAACTTTCAATCTGGCAGTTATCATACCGGTTATGAAGGGTTGGCTGATTATAGACAGATCTCAAATCTTCTATTTATGTCTAAAATACTAGGTAGTGTCCTCCCAACTATGATAATTTTTTATAGAGAAATAGTATCTGTGAAGAAGTTTAATCTGGATTTAGGCCCCATCATAGTACAGAAACTCCACTACAAAACAAGCTCTTATCATTGAATTATGGCTACATGTCTCTTCTAGTGCTATTATATTTAAGTGCTGCCTTCAACACCATAGATCACATCATTCTCTTAGAAAGGCTTGAGAATTATTTTGGCACTTGTGGACAGGTTCTGCTTATTGCTTACAAAAATGTAATCGTCTAGCTCCTCAATTTATATGAAAACTTCTATCACGCTGTAATCCATCATGTTCACTATGATTGCAAAAATCCAGCCTGTTGACAGTACCCAGAATATCAAAATCCACAAAAGGAGGTAGATCCTTTTCCAATTTGACTCCTAACATATGGAATAATCTTGCTAGAATTGTTTGGGACTCAGACACACCCCCTCAGTCTAAGACTCTATAACATTACATATTGATCTGTGTATAATACTTTGTATGTTGTGGTTTTACACTACTTAGTTGTATTCCATTCAACCAGTTGCTGTCTTTCCCCTGTGTTTAAGTGTTTGGTATCCTGTGGTATATGTTTGTCCTATGTTGTTTGCCATACCTGTGCCCATGTTCGCAATGCATATCTGCTTGTCATAGTCGACTATAACGACAAGGGGGTGGAACTAGTCCCTATGAGAGACAGCAGGTCACCGAAGATCCTGAAGATCCTACAGGAGGAGATCTTCATCTGCTGGGGGGGTCTCCAAATACCTGATTTCCGATCATTGATTTCCTCAGTTCATGTCTGTGATCCTGAAGGCCACCTGCAAGATTTGGGGTGTTGAGCTACAGAAAGTGACGATGAGCTATCATACACAGACCAAACTGACAGAGAGTGTCAACAGGACACTTAAGGCGATGATTGCCTCTTACGTCAGTGACAAGCATGATGACTAATGGCTGTCTGAGTTTCGCTTGCAGTCATTAGCACACAGCAACAAACAATGGGACAGACCCCTGCGGAACTGATGCTCTATGTACGTAACACTGCATATTGATCTAGGTGTAATACCTTGTATGTTGTGATTTTGCACTATGTAGTTGTATTCCACTCACCCAGCTGCTGTCTTTCCCCTGTGTTTAAGGGTTTAGTATCCTGTGGTGTATGTTTGTCCTATGTTATTTGCCATAACTGTGCCCATGACATCATCATCCCGCTACACTAGGAAGTGGTAAGGTGGCACAAATTCACAGACTGTTTAATGTGTAGAATAACGTTCTTACACACCACATTGCTAGCAAGCTCTGATTTGGATGTATGCCTGTCGTGACCTGTATGGATTATATTGTTTACCCTGTGAATGGTTTTTCCCAGCAGCTCATTGGAACATCGCTCCCAGGAACAGCTTACTGGTGAGAACAATCTCATATCGACAGAAATCTATGTACATATCATAAATAGACTCCCAAAGTGAGCGATCGTTTATAGTGTCTTAGTCAGAGACAAAGACTCATATGGTGGTGGGTTTTGATTTTTCTTTTGGAAGTTTGTATATACTGTAACCTAGCTGTTGTTCACTTATATTTATTATACACAGTTTATTTACCCTTTACATCTGCGGTCTGTTTACTTTTATATATATAATTTGTGTTTGTGGTGTCAAAGGTCCAAATTTTCTGATAGTGTAACCTCCGCCTCTGGGGTGATCATTACAGCTCAACTAAAGACTCATCTCTTTAGACAGGCATTCACCTAATTTATCCCTCAACCAGTAGATTTGCTGCAGTAGTCAGGTCTGCTGGAACCGGAAAAACAAATCATATTCTATAACACTGCTGCTATATGTCACTGTTATCTACGCTAATATTATTCTATTTGTTTCCCTGTCTATACCTCAGGATACAAATCCTGAGGTTACCAGAGCCTGCCAGATCCAGCTCCTGCCCAGCCCGATGTCCCACTTCCACTGCTATGTGTCACTGAGCGATGACTACTAACTGCTGCCTTTGCCATCTGGACAGTGAGGGGTATTTCTTCTGCATCACTTCAGTCTATTCAGTGGACTTCACATAGGATGAACTGCTTCCAACTCCAAGCATTCAAAAGGGATACTATACTCTCCACTGCCTACACCTCTGACTTAGGATGTATTTCACCATAAATTAACTGCCACAAGCTTCCAATTAGACTGTGAGGCAAACCTAACTGACCTCTGCCAGCATCATTTTGGTCATAGGATGGACTACACTCTCTTAAATGTAATACATAGACAATAAATAAATTCCAACTAAAGCCTTTATCAGTCAAATAAAAAGAACACTTCATCTACGCAGACCTCCGCAGTCAGTTTGGGATGGACTTCAAAGACACTTACTCATTAATCTTACAGTTCATTCAAAATTCCTTAATTTAAAAAATTGCCCACCAACTTCTACTCAGTTTACTCACATGAAACAAGATATCTACAACACATAGATAACTAAAATAGGCATTATATTATGTCATATAGCCAGAAGGGAACTGACTCCCCCTGCTTTGTCAAATTTCTCCCAAGGTTGTTTTTCATCCATAAATTAACATCTTACAATGTTTTGTGTTCCCTGCCACAGTTGCCTTTGTTTTTCTCACTGTGGAATGAAAGATAATAATTCTTAAGCCATGATTTTCAATCTTGTTATTCATTTAAACCACATAATGGGGACTTTGAGACATTACAGCATAATTTTCTGTTTCTGTAACATTCAAACATTTCTGTAAAGCTGCTTTTAATCAATGTGTGTTGTGAAAAGTGCTATACAAATCAAAATGACTTGACTTGACTTGACTTGAAAAGCGATGGACACAATGCATAGTGCAGCTTATGATTGTTTGTATTTTTGTTTGTTATTTGGAATCATTTTCCTATATAAATCAGTGTAATCATTCAAGGTAATTCATATAACAAATCAAAGATAATACTTATTAAGTTGAATGACTGTGAATAATTGATCCTTTATTTTATGAAACACTAAAAAGACTGATTTGACAGCACTTATAAAATGTATGTCCATGTATGTGTATGTGTATGTGCATGTGCATGTGCATGCATGTATTTTCCAGTTCTGCTCACTCATTGTAAAAAGTGGCAATGTGCAACTGTTACCTTGAATAGATATTTCTACCTGATCTAACTCTTAAACTGAGTTTTATTGGAGTAAACTAATTTATTCAGGTTGATTCAGTGATGTTAAAAATATTTTTTACCTGAATCACACCTGTTAATTTATGGCTCCTACACACTACACGACTTTCAAAGATGTTGGATCATGGTACCATTCATATTAAACAACTGTCTGTCTTGTCACGGAAGTTGTAGCATTTTCAAATTACATGACAAATCCACGACAGTGGTGAACACATTACAAAACATTTCACTATTGAGGAATCCTCGACGACTCTGCTTGGACTCCAAATTACGTTTCACAACAGAGTACAGGCGAGATGTGATACGAGATCTGTATATTTTTAATCGCCTCAAGGCATCATATATTTTGTTGGTTACAATATGAAAAAGTACCACCTACTGTAAAATCTACCTATTTGCTTACTTGACTGTCCAAGAGAATAGGCCATTTCTCTCCAACACTTCTCTTTTTCCACCCAGTTGTGGTACAGTTCAGATGAAACATCAAATAGGCACAGGTGCTCCTGCCAATGTTCCACAAATTTTTCTTCCATTTCTTCTGTCCAATGAGACTTTCTTGATACTGCAGCCATGCTAGTTGATGTTCTGTTGCAGGTACATCAGGACTCCTCCCACTGAAACTTCCCGTGCCCCGTTTCTTGCTCTCTCATTGGCTGTAGGTCTATGCTACAGTTGTGTTCAGTCAAAACATATTTGGAATCGCAGACGGGTCCAGATATTTAACATTCTAGATATCTAGCTGACATTGGCAACATGTCGGCGCTTCTCTGAAATCGCGTTTTTGAT
The DNA here is from genome assembly GCF_025860055.1 of Xyrauchen texanus. Taxonomy (NCBI): domain Eukaryota; kingdom Metazoa; phylum Chordata; class Actinopteri; order Cypriniformes; family Catostomidae; genus Xyrauchen; species Xyrauchen texanus. Next base: position 19,242,921 of record NC_068280.1, read on the forward strand.
AGTTCATACATTGCGATCGTCGCTCACGGGAGCGAGCTCTGATTTGCCCACGATTTCAGCTTTTTGTCTGCGATCGCCACAAAACTGTGAGCAAAAATCGAGCTTAAAATTGTGGAAACTCAGCATTAGATGTTCCGTTATGAATCACATTATATATTTTAGCATTGATTTCAGTGCAGTTATCCAACAGAAACAAAAATATTTTCTCAGTTCCCAAAAACAGGTCTCACTTCATGTTATTTGGAGGATCTGTCACTGGTAAAGTTTTATTTTAGCATGATTCTCATTTGCTTTTCAAAATATTCTACAACAGAATAAATATTATCTGCACATTATAGAGAGTTGAGAATAAAGGATGACAGAGAGTTTACAAAGTCTCACAAAGTCTGGACTAAAAGCAATACTTTTGTTTTGTACTATTCATTGTAATATGCGGCTCATTGCGATATTCATTGTACTCACTGTAAAACTGGTTAAACGTTTTACATTTTTATTAAAGAGGTTAGTGTAGGCTGATTGGAAATGGGCTGGGATAGGGACACAATGCAGGCTGGACTCTATGGCCCTTATATGTCAAGAGTATGTGTGCTAAAAATGCACCATAGCTGTGATGTAACTGAGTGTTTTTAATATTGGAAAGATGTTCACAAGATAAACCTAACATCTACAAACAGAGATACAGTTTAAACTTTGTCATTTTAAATAAAAGCATGGGTCAGATTAGCAAATCACTGTGTTCAGAAGAAGAAAATATTAAAGATTTGTAACTAATAATTTAATACTTTAAAGCAAATAATTACTTGTTCAACATAACTACATTTTGCATGTTACCAATCATTACAGAAGACTTGATAGAGTTACACAACAGGAACATGTTATGAACATCACTGTATGCCAGGTGAAGTAACTGTGAAATGTGGAAAGACTTTTTCTTTCATCAATTAATTCATGAGTGGATGAAAACACACCAAGTGGACACATGTGTCTCAAAATCACCTACTATATGTAATGCAAATAACACCAGTATGATGTGACCGATAATGTCACACAGTATTAATGAACAAAGAGCATGTTTCCTTTAATATTTTTAGAAACAAGACTTATACAAAACATACATAACACCAAAGGGAATGTGATTGCCCTTTTTAGAATGACATGGTGAGCTTAAGTTTTCCAACTATGATTGTACTTCCCTATAGTGGGAAAATAAGACACGGTATAACACACTTCACTTTACTCTAAAACAAACATTAGGACAATAACTTGGCACCTGTCATGATACAGGAGACCAAACAGTCTACTAAACTCAAGCTTAGCTTTTATTGACGGGCTCACATGAGTGATACGTCTCACTCTTCTCACAGCACGCACCAGCAAGAACTAGAAAAGAACCCCATAACCTAGCAACCCTGGACAGTTCAATAACCAATCACAATCTGTTATGTCTCATATCGTCACATCTCCTTTCTTTAGATTTTCCTTTCCCTGATTAATCTGAAATCTACCATTCAGTTTCTTACTTAGATAACAGATATAAAACAAAATCAATTTATATTTTATATAAACTTTTGCATAACCTGTCAATGAACAGAGCATGTTGGAACACTCATTAATGCACATTTGTCTTATACCACAGTCTACAGTAGGCTACATTAACAGGTTAATGAAACGCTTTACTGCAGTATGGTAGTTATTCTATTCCAAAACATAATCTTTAAACTTTGCAGGTGGTTTTACTTCTCTACCAGCAAGGGTTCTTTTACAGGTGAGTGAATGTGGGTGTGGTGTGATGAGAACTGGAATATTTGACTCATTCACAGTTTTTTGGGTTAAGTCAGTCTCACAACACAATCTATCCATTGATTCATTGTTCCCATGTTCAGTCTGTCTGTCCAGCATTATTCTGAAGAGGTCTCCTGTTCCGACGAGAGATTGTGCATTCCTTTGTTTGCACAATATATGATCTGGGTTCAGCAGCTTTCCCAACAACCATAGCTGGTGTTCTCCATCCTTTCTCTCCGTCTACCTTAACTTTCACACTCTGTCTTGGATGTAGGTCAGGTAAGCTGCGTGCAGAATGGCATTGGTTGTAAAAGTACTGGTATGACTGCTTGGCCTGGTTATCTTTCATTCTAAATTGTTCATAGTCAATCTGTCTTGGTAACAGATTATTTGGCAGCATCGGAACTGTGGTTCTGATCTGACGTCCAATCATAAGTTGAGCTGGGCTCAGTCCAGTGGCACTGGTAGGTGTAGAACAGTAACTCATCAGAGCTAATTGTGGAATGGGCTGTCTGAGGACTCGCTTTGCAATAGCAACACTTCTTTCAGCAGCACCATTAGCCTGTGGGTAATGTGGGATGGATGTAGTATGAATGAAATTGTATGTCGTTTTAAAGTCCACAAATTTGGTGGAAGTAAACTGAGTAGCATTGTCTGTCACTAGCTCATATGGGATTCCCCATCGGACAAACATATTCTTCAGATGATTTATTACCTGCTGGCTTGTAATGTTTTGCAAGTGTGCAATCTCAATATCACGAGAATAATAGTCTATGGCTATCAGGTATTTCTTTCCATCTTGTTCGCAGATGTCTGCAGCAATCTTTTGCCATGGACCTTTGGGAAGGAATGTAACAATCAGCGGCTCTTTCTTTTGTGTGGGCTTGTTGACTTGGCAGAACTGACATGTCTCCACTGTGTGTGTGATGTCCCAAACTATGCCAGGCCACCATACCGACATATTAGCCCTCTCCCTACACTTAGTTTGGCCCTGATGACCTGTATGAAGCTGAAGAAACACCTCCTGTCTCTGTGAACTAGGAATCACTATTCTATCCTCATAAAGCAAAAGTTCATCAACTTCAGAGAGGTGGGCTCTGATGCCGTGAAACCCATGTAGTGAATGTGGCAATTGAGTTGACTGGGCCAGCCTTGGCGAATGTAGCTGCAAACAGACTGAATATCTGCATCTTGTTGTGTGGCTTTCTTTATGGCATTTAATTTGTCCTCACTCACAGGCTTAGTAGACAGCACTGCCTGCACGAAGACAGTGATGTCATTCTCTGTGTCACACTCGCCATTCGTCAATGGATTTCTGGACAGAGTGTCTGCCACCACGAGTTGTTTGCCTGGCACATGCACTGCTTTAGCATTAAATCTCATCAGGTGCATTTTTAAATGTTGGCATCTTGGGGGAACTTAGTCAATGTCATATGTTTTTATCAGGGGCACTAGAGGCTTATGGTCTGTCTGAAGTTCACATTTTTCCAAGCCTTGTAAGTACCGTGAGAAGCGCTCGCATGCCCATACTCCAGCTAGGCATTCCTTCTCGATTCACGAATAGCGGCATTCTGTCTCCATCATGGTCCTTGAATAGAAAGCAATGGGACGCAGTCCATTCTCTTGCACTTGCAAAAGGGCAGCCCCTAGGCCCTAACTGCTCGCATCCACACTAATCACAGTTGTCTTGCTTGTGCTGTAGTATGCTAGTGCTGGTGCTGTAATCAGCATGCTCTTGACCTTGTTGAATGCCTGTGTTTGTGCCTCTCCCCAAGTCCATTCAGTGTCTCTCTTTAGCAGCTCAGTCATAGGATGAAGAACTGATGAGAGGCCAGGGAGGAATTTGCCCAAGTAGTTTATCATCCCTAAAACCTGTTGCAGTTCTGTCAGATTTGTAGGACAAGGGAGTTCACTTACTACTGTCAGGACGGATTCCATCTTTTCCAATGACATGTCCAAAGTACTGAATCTCAGACTTTCCAAAATGACACTTGTCTTTGTTCAACTTAAGACCTGACTCTCTGATGGTCTTTAAGACTACTCTGAGGTTATGATCGTGCTCCTCCTTATCTTTACCGAACACCAGTATATCAACCATCACTGCTACGGTGCCTGTATGGTCTTTAAGAAGGGCGTTCATCTCTCTCTGAAATATCTCGGGAGCTGAGGTAATTCCGAACGGAAGCCTCCGCAAACAGAAGCGACCAACTGGTGTGATAAATGTGGTAAGTTTCCTACAGCTAACATCCAATGGTATCTGCCAAAACCCGCTTGATGCATCAAATGTGGAGAATACACATGCACCAGATAGTTGTGGTGCAATGTCCTCGAGAGTAGGTAGTATGAATCTCTCACGCTTTACTGCTTCGTTCAATTTCTTAAGATCAACGCAGATTCTCACTTTACCATTCTTTTTTATCACAGGTACCATAGGAGCACACCAGTCTGTTGCATCAGTGACCTCACCTATGATTCCTGTTTTGCATACGTTGGAGCTCCTCTTCCACCTTTGGCAGTAATGGAAAGGGAACATGACGAGGAGTAATGAGGCTATATGGTTTTGCATCTGGTTTGAGCTCAATTTTGATTGGCTCACAATTTAACAGTCCAAAGTCTCAAAAAACATCATCCTCAGTGCTAATAGTGTCGACCCTGCTCACTAGTCTCATGTTGCAGGCAGCTTTGCGGCTGAGAAGATTATTAGTATATGGGCCTTTTACAACAAATGTACAGAAACTAACATTTTGTCCATTTCTTTCCTTACACGCCAAACATTTGCCAACCAGACTCCTGATGTCTGCAAGTGTTTTAGTAAGCTAAGGGCACCTAGATAGGTTTAGGAATGTTCGCTCTGACCTGACTGTGATATCTGCACCAGTATCAATTTTAAACTTTACAACAGTGCCGTTTATAGGTAGCTTTACATGCCACTCATCCTGCTGTGCTTTGTCAGAAAATGAACCCAGGAACCACATGCTGTTCATTTAATCATCATGTCTGGTACTAGTCACTTCTTTTACAGCCTTTGTTTTACCGACAACCTCAAAATGGCCCATTTTATTACACTTACGGCATTGTTTCCCTCAAGCAGGACAAGCCCCATGGTCATGTACACATGCACATCTTGTACAGTTCACTTTGCTGTTTTCTTCTCTTTGTTTAGTCTCTGGATTCCTGAATTTACACCATGTATGCCTCTTAGATTGCATTGCGTGCTTAAACTTGTGCTTCACTGCATTTACATCACATGCACCTCTCACATCAGCGTTTTGCATTTGAATCAGTTCTGACAGGCAAGCAATCTGTATCGCTTTTTCCAGTGTCAAATCTGGCTCTAGCTGCAGCTTCTCTGACACATCGGCATCCGCTATTCCGATCTCAATGCGATCACGAATGTGCTCATCTTTAGCAGTCCCAAAAGCACAAACCTCTGCCAACTCCTATACACTCCTGACAAAAGATTCCACACGTTCACCGCTTCGCTGGCTCCTTCTATGGAAACACGCGCGGTCATTCATTAGATTGCGTTTGGGCACAAAATTGTTCTCAAACTTTTTAACTACTGCGTTGTAGTAATCATCTTCCTCCTCAGCTGAAAACGTAAATGTACTCTATATGGGTTCTGCCTGTTTGCCCATTGCATATAGTAATGAGTTCACCTGTACATCACCATCCTCCTTGTCGAGTTTTGTTGCAATTCTGAAGCGTGCAACTTGATGGCATCTGAAACTTCGCCATTTTTCCTTTTCTCCTTCACTGGACTGAGGAGTACGTAAGGAAGTTATACTTCTGACACCATGTCATGATACAGGAGACCAAACAGTCTACTAAACTCAAGCTTAGCTTTTATTGACGGGCTCACATGAGTGATACCTCTCACTCTGCTCACAGCACGCACCAGCAAGAACTAGCAAAGAACCCCGTAACCTAGCAACCCTGGACAGTTCAATAACCAATAACAATCTGTCTTATATTGTCAAAGCACCTAATGCAGAAAAGGGGTTCATATCTAAAACAGTGTTTCCACCTGATAAATTATGTTATTTTGATTACACACATCAAAAGGTCAGTTAAGATAACAATAACATGTTTGCCTATATAGTTATTGGCTTTGCTATGGAACTTCCAGATGGAGTTAGGTATCTTTTAAGAGCGTGATACATGATAGTGTGCATTTCAGATAAGAACAAAATGCTAAAATATACAATCTATAATAAATAGGTATTTAGAGTTGAAAGTGAATAATTGTTTTTATAGTGTTATATTATACTGAATATTAGTTATATTAGAAGACGTTGACTTGTTATTTAGACAGAGGGACGAACATTGTTTGGTCAGGGCGAAATTCTGAACATAGCCGTAGCAGTTTTCTGTCATCATAAAAGTAGAAAAAAAAGAAAGAAATCAAGAAAGAAAGAAAGAAATATTTTGTTGGTAATGTCCGGTGTAGTGTGATTTTTCGTAAAGATTTTACAACTTTCATCAAATTTCATCTGAATGTCCAGATAGAAACAAATGATTAGACACTGTTTATAACATAAAATTTAATTAAATCCTATTTCATTGTTTAATACAAATAGTTAAGACTTGCCAAATCATGTAGCAAAAGATTGTACACTTAAGTCTTAACTATGCCCTACAAAATAGACAGCAAAAGCCAATCCAGCTTATAGCTAATGAAGAGTCATATGACAGCACATCAATTCCTTCTTTTATACACTATTCAGGATAGAGGTTGTGTTAACAGTAATGTTCAAGTATTTTACTTAACACACTCCAGCTAAGACTTAAGTTGGCACATGGCTGGGTTGTGTGATCTAACTAAAAAAATGTTTTTCTCCAGTTGAACCCTCTTCCTGTGAGATTACATCATTACTGAAATATAAAAGAATATAGTGGAAAACTAACTTTCTTGGTTGAGAAAACTTCTAAACATTTTATAAGTAAGAAAGGCATGTCTGTTGCAATGTAATGTTTTCGTCTGCCTAAATATTGAATTAACTAATGATATACTGTATAATAGTAAGACTGGATAAATTAAAGTATTTCTATCTGACTCGCAGAGCTAAATAATTGGCTAATGTTGTGATTCAAGAGTAAACATTGTTCTGCACCACTAGTGGCAGTGAAAGAAATGGTAAAAATAGTGTTTCCGAAACACTCCGCCTATTCCTCTGTCTACCATAATTTGGAAGAAGTAAACTAGTAAATTCTGTGTTAAACAGGCTATTAGAAAAAATCTTGTCCAAACTAATGCTGGCTGGGTTTCCCTATAATGTTGCAACTTTTACTTTTAAGTAGGGTTGTCAATTGATTACAATTTTTAATCTAATTAATTACATGGTGTCCCGATTAATTAATCACGATTAATCGCAGATACAAATATTTGCTGCGAAAGCCCCTCATATAAATATAATTCAATATATAATGATGAAATAATGACTTTATTATACATAATAGTTATCTTTAAAAGTTAAATATTTATATATATACAAATGAACAACTGCATCAGACATGCTTGTGTAGCATCTTGGATGCTTTGTGTCATAAACATCACATTTTTAGGTCACTGTGTCAAGTTAAATATAGTTTAATACTTCGAACACATATTGAGATCACTTAGTTCAGATTTGTGCTCCACTCCATCAAGTGTTTGAATGCAAGAACATAATGCATGTCTGTGTTGTTCTGCTGCTCAAGGGTGTTTTTCTTCACTGTATAAGCTCTGCATTGCCATGCAGCTGAAGTTTCACTTACTGCCCTCTGGAGTAAACAGGTGGTACTACAAGCATGCATTTCTCAGGAATCTTCCATATTACGGTCCGGGGGAATTGCAATTAATGGCGTTAATTTTTTTAACGCATTATTTTTAGATAAATTAATCGCACTGAATTAACTCGTTAAATCGACAGCCCTACTTTTAAGATAATCTCAAATAACACTGCTTCACTATCTGTCACTCACTCCACATTGTGTCGATGTAGTGACACTAGGGGTCGCCCTTGGGAGCCCCAACCACATCTGATCTTTGAGAAAAGGCCAATGGGAATAGTTGAGTGAAATTTGCATGCAACTCCCCCAGACATACGGGTATAAAAGGAGCTGGCTCGCAACCACTCATTCAGATTTTTCTTCGAAGCAGAGCAGTTGTGTTCAGCGAGCTGAATTCCTCTGCAGATCCATTCACCTCTGAAGAGCCAAAGCTGTTGGATTTATGGAGTATTGCAGCGGTTTCTCCCTATCTTTCATCGGTGGTGTGCAGAGAATGCCCCTGGTTCCTACTATAAGAGTTTATTTACTATCTAAAAGAGTGGCACTGATGGAGCGTTTCACTATACACAGATGCCTATCCATCTGTGTATAATTCCTGGTTGCGGTCGTTATCTCTCCACTTCTGATGGCCATGATCGCTGTCTCATGAGCTTGGGCACTGCCCATGCGGAGATATCGTTCATGGATGCGTCATGTCCTCATTGTGAGAACATGACCATGGCAACGTTGCGGTCACGACTTTCCTTCGTCAGAGGGAAAGCCACCCCAGTGGCTCCCCGCCTCGGCCCTTCCACCTATGGGTATGAGGCTGCAATGGTTAGCACTGGGGGTGATTTGAGGAACTCAATGGGAGCTTCTCCGCAGGGATACCCCCCACGGACCTCCCATTCCCCAGCACGATTGTTTGCCCTGGTCCAGTTCTGTGATGAGACCACTGGCTCGTCTCAGGGCGAGTTTGCAATCTCATTCGGGACTCGCAAAGAGGATGAGCTTTCGATCGCAGCATTGGAAAGCGGGCTCGCCCAGTCTGACGCTGAGGACTCGAATGGGTTTCTGCATGATGAGCTCACAAAGTTGTGGCGGGCACCTTTCATTGCCTGGACCGATTTATGGGCTCCTCAGCTCTCATTACCCTCGATAGTGGGGCTGCCAGGGGGTACTCGACGATAAGGTGGTTGCGGTGCACTTGTACCCGCAAAATGCCGCCACCTGGTGGAACCGTCCGAGACTCCCGTACAAGGCCTGTAGGCTTACGTTGTCACTGGCGGATAAGACCTACAGTGCTGCTGGACAGGCCACCTCTGCCCTGCACGCCATGGCTCTCCTGCAAGTGCACCAAGCCAAGGTGCTGAAAAAACTGCATGAGGGTAGTCCTGACCCGGGATTGATGCAGGAGCAGTGCTCGGTGACCGATCTGAAGGTCACGGTACAGTCTCTCGGGCAGGCGATGTCCACCCTGGTAGTCCCGGAGCGCCACCTTTGGCTCAACCTGGTCGAGATAAAGGAGACTGACAAGGTACAATTACTTGATGACCCCATCTCCCAGGTTGGCCTTTTTGGCAACACCGTCGAGGACTTGCAGACGGAAGCTATCCAGCACATCCTACCCCGGAACAGCTCATGATCCCACACCCTGTCTGCTTGTCACCAAGTGCGTCCCCCTGCGGTAGCAACACCAGCTCCACCACAGCCCACCCCAGTAGTCCGGGCCCGCGTGGAGCCACATGCAGGAAGCAGATGCCACCCATTGCTAAGAACCCAAGAAAGGCTTTGAAGTGCCCCTGAGAGTATGACCCAGGGAGACAGGCTACAGACCTGGAGCTGGTAAACAGACCACTCCATCCCCGGTGGAGGGCCGTGAGGAGAATCCTTGTTTTCCTTTTGTTTTGATTTCACCGCATGCCCAAGGGGCTGTGGTACCCACATTTTCAAGAAAAATGTTCCTCACCTCCTGGGTCACACATTCTGTTTCCATGAATTTTCTTATAACGACCGCCGGTCACCGTTCATTAATGGCAGTTATGGTGCTCCGGAAGCGGGCCCCACGCCCCCACAATTACACCCATGCCAGACGTTTGTGACAGGCCGCGAGGACAATTTCCCCTACTCCCCTGTCCCGGACCGCTCCTATAGTGGGTATACGGAGGAAGGTAAGTGCTTCAATGTCCTCAGACTCAGCACAGCCACGAGTAGCACCTCAGGCTCCACCCCACCGCGAGATCACATCCCTTCTACGAAAGGACGCAATAGAGCTTGTCCCTCCAGCCGAGATGAAGAAAGGGTTTTACAGCCCCTACTTCATCGTACCAAAGAAAGGCGATGGGTTGCGGCCAATCTTGGACCTGCGAGTACTGAACTGGGCTTTGCACAGACTTCTGTTCAAGATGCTGATGCAAGCATCCGGCATCAAGATTGGTTTCTGGCGGTATAACTGAAGGAGGCATACTTTCACGTCTTTACCTCGACACAGGCCATTCCTGCGGTTTGCTTTCGAGGACCGGGCATACAAGGTCCTCCCATTCGGCCTATCTCTGTCCACATCCTCAATTATCTCGACGATTGGCTGATTCTAGCTCAGTCGTGGGATTTGTTGTGTGCGTACAGGGACCTGGTGCTCAGGAGCAAGCTCTCCCCGATTCAAAGCATCTCTTTTCTTGGCATTGAGTTAGACTCAGTCTTTAGGGTGACATGCCTCACGAGCGAGTGCGCGCAGTCGGTGCTGAACTATCTGAAGGTGTTCAGGCAGAGAACGGTGTCCCACTGGGGCATATGGCGTCCTCGGCGGTGGTCACGCCACTCGGATTGATGCATATGAGACCGATTCAGACTCGATTCCCGAGATGGGCATGACACCACAGGGCACATCGCGTGCTCGACACGTCGGTCTGCCACCATCTATTCAGCCCTTGGACGGACCTGGCATTTCTAAGGGCAGGGGTTAACCTAGAGCAGGTCTCCAGGTTAGTTGTCATCACGACAGATGCTTCCAAGTTGTGCTGGGATGCCGTGTGCAAAGGGCATGTAGCTGCCGGTTCCTGGACTGGACCACGACTGCGTTGGCACATCAACTGCCTAGAGTTGCTGCCAGTGTTGTTCAGCTCGTGTTGGTATAAACAGACAGCATGGCGACAGTAGCATACATCAACCGCCAAGGCTACGCATTTCACAACTCACCTGCCTTCTCCTCCTCTGGAGTCAGCAGCGGCTTAAGTCAATATGAGTAGTGGACGTGCTCTCGTGACAGGTCATGCTCAGGGGAGAGTGGAGACTCCACCCCCAGGTGGTCCAGCTGATTTGAGTCGATTCTACCCACTCTGGTATGCCCTGACGAGGCTCCCCTCGGCACAGATGCTGACACACAGCTGACACACAGCTGGCCCCGGTGAGACACTGTGCAAGGTCAGGGAGGACGATGAGCAGGTCGTCCTACAGTAGTAGCACCCTACAGGCCCACCCAGACCTGGTTCTCGGGCCTCATGACCGTCTTTCTGGCATGCAATCAGACCATGACCAGACCTCTGTAAACTCCATGTCTGGCCCTTGGGCAGGACGCGGAACACCTAAGTGGCTTTGGAGGACAGCGGAAAGGGAGTGCTGTCTCCAAACAGAGGATTGTACACTGGGTCATCGCCATTGCATTGGCATATCATGCCCAGGATGTGCTGGCCCCCTTGGGGCTAGGGCACACTCTATCAGCCCTGACCAATGGCTCCTCTTTAGAAGACATCTGCAAAGCAGTGGGCTGGGAAACACCCAACACCTTTGCAAGGTTTTACAACCTCCAGGTTGAGCCGGGCTCATCCTGTTTGCGGGACAGCTGGCCGGGTGTACCGCTTGTATATAGCGCCTTTCCCCTCCTGGAGGTGAAGACGTGCGCTTTTTACCCCAGTCATGTTCACGAATTCGTGGACCCTGGATGTCTTTCCTCCTTAGCCCTGTGGCAGGCGAGTTTACTGAGAAAATAGATGCTGGCCCAGTACATGTGCTGATTAGGCCCTGTACTGGGGTAGGTGCTCCATATGCACTCTTTGCCTGTATGTAACCCTGTTGCCTGTATGTAAACCCGTGTGATGTATCTTCTGCAAGATGGTTTCCCCATTGGTAAGCAAAATCTCAGTGGTTTCAACCGAGGCATGGTTGTTGGTGTCAGACGAGCTGGTTTGAGTATTTCTGTAACTGCTGATCTCCTAGGATTTTCATTCACAACAATCTCTAGAGTTTACTCAGAATGGTGCCAAAAACAAAAAACATCCAGTGAGCGGCAGTTTTGCGGACAAAGTGGTCATTGAGTGTAGATTACCTTTATGCTGCCATTTTGGGTGAACCACAGTATTCCATTAGGTAGAATACTTGGTTGTTATTAGAGCTGTCTGGTCTAAAGTGGCTAAACTAAGGTTGAAACGTTCGCCAGTACACCTTACACAGTACACTAAAAGTGTATATGACACCACATGCAATTTTGGTACTTAAACTTGTGTGCAATTTTTTTTTTTTTATGCTATTTATAAAAGAGATATTGAGGAATACTAAAGACGTGTAGCTACAACTCCAAAAAATGAATGAGGTTCAGGGTAGAGGTCTTCACGGGTCCAAAAATGTTTGCCCGAACCTGATGAGACCTGGAAATGTGCTATCCGGAGCCAACTTGGACCAGTCTATTATTTGAAATCTGGACCCGGATCCGGCCGGGACACACTGACCCGATTGAACCCTATCGACCCTAACTGATCCCACAGCTAATTGCTATTAACAAGTTAATTTACAAGTTGTGAAAATAAACCTTTGTGTCTTACCTACAGTAACGTTAGTAGCCTTCTCTCCTGTACCTGACAGTGACACATACAATCCATCCTCCTTGCCAAGAAAGATGGCATAATAACATCCATGTTGTTCCTCTCTTGCTGATTGAAAGAGCATGTATAATCCACTCATAATTTCAGTTTCAAAAGTCCAATTGCGGTCACGTGGCGTATGACAAACGCGACTTTGCAGCTTTGTAGTTTTTTGGTATATCGCATAATACGATAACTTCCACTGTTTGCCCTTTTGAACTTTAACAGGTGTAGGAACCTTTTTTCACTAAGGAGCCAATTAAAAATGTTTTGGTTGATGCATTTTTCGAAAGACCACAAATGAATAATTTACTGTTTGACTAAGTCTTTCAATAAAAAACAATGTTTATATTTCCCATAGACTACTCAAAAACAGACAAATATGCAAATATTAATAGGTAACATGTTGCAATTCCATATTACCGATTAATATTTGCATATTTGTTTGTTTTTGAGTAGTCTACTTAATTTTACTCCATGAAAAATTGTACTTCCCTTTTGGGCTTGGCGATATGTAAAAAATATTGTAATGATAATTGCATTTAAAATATCAATATCCGATTATATGGTCAATCCCCAAGGTCAGTGAATATTTTTGCTTTAATGATTTTGATTTAAACATTTTATTAATTTATTAAAACATGAAAAAACTTGAACAAAAGACATTTCTAAATTCAAAATGCCCTTTAAACGAAACAAAAAAGCCAAAAAAAACTCCAAACATTTACTCTCCAATGGCTCCATTTGCCATCAGGCAAGTATCAGTATGCAGCAACAGGTTAAAATTACTAGCATACAACTTAAGAACTAAAGACAATTATAAACGTAAAGATAATTATAATAATCATCATAATAAATAAGCCTAAAAAATTCTTGTGTTCCCAAAAAATGCTGCCAAATGTGTGTTCTTATCGAATGTGTTTGTATTCCGTTTTGGTCATATTTATGCTGCTTAAAGAAGGCGAACGTGTCCTGTATTACCTTATGATTTAATCACTTTTGTCTTTGTTTATTTAATACAAAGATACCTGTATATATTACTGAACCTGCAGAGTTGCGTTCACAATGTGTAAGAGTGAACTAAACTCACAGTACCTCACGAGATGATCGGTGATCATTTGCAGCATTCTCATAGACTACATTATTCTTGCAAACAGTTTTCAGTTGAATGAAATGGAGAAAAAGGAGTGAAAACTCTTTATATGCGCTTGTTTCATGAGACAAGGTCCATTGCACGCCTCTGAACAGTAAATCAGACACAAGCATTGACGTTTTTTCTTTTGTCTCTTCTTAAAAATATAATAAAGTGTGTTTCTTCAAACACACCAGCATTTCTTGTCATGTGTCACTCCGAGACATCGTTTACAGGTAGATGAGCAAAATTAGTCATGCATGAAATGCATTTGGAGAGGAGCTCGCGAACCGGATTGAGTCTCGTTGCATTTTGCGGGTGCTATATCACAACCTGGTTGCACATAAAAAATAACGAACGTTCATAAAATGACTCGTAGAAAATGCTCTTAACAGCTAATATCAATAGTTGTTAGGAAACGAGTCCCAGAACTCTATGAATGTTTGTGTGTTGGAGAAGCACTTTCATTGCACGCAGAGCTCACTGCTCACACATTAAATCAGATGTGCATTGGCGGCTTTTCTTTCGTCTGTTCTTCAAAATAGTGACTTTGTGTCTAATTTCTTGTTATATATCTCTCTGACAAGTCTTGCAGGTCGCCTTCCACAGTGGCTGGTACATCAGCAAAATACTCGTCATGAAAAATCTACATTTGGCGGATGTTCATTTCAAACCTTGTTCACCAGAAGCTGGCTGTAAAATTCGAGAAAGGAAACCAAAACAGTGTCATTGACTTCAAGCTTTGCAATCGCACCCACACTTTCTGTTGGAAAAGTATCTCTAGAAAGATTTAAACAATCATGTGTTTTTTAACAAAGAGCCACATGTTCTCGACCGCTGAACTATGACAACGATTGCTCATTCAATGCCAATGACATTAGCATCCTTAATTTGCTGTCTTCTGTGCTCTCTGAGACATGTCTGATCATAGATTTTAGATATACAAATCGAACCAACTCCAACCACAATATCTCAGAGTGGAATGATGTCCCAGGCCATTAAAGACCCAAGGTAACGTTTATGGGTAAATGCCAACATTGCATTGTGTGGCAGGGCGGAGGGCGGGGCTGGGTCGTGATTATACACACCCGGTCCCTTATCAGGCTAATTAAGCCTCCGAGAGGGATAAAGGCCGATTGTGGGCGGTGGTGCGGGAGAGAGAGATAATTTACGGACATGTCTGTCATGTGTGTGTTTGTGTCTTTTTAAGTTTATCATTAAAACTATTATTTATATTGCCAAGCCGGATCTCGCCTCCTCCTTTCCATTGAACTGCTTTACACTGGTGCCGAAATCCGGGAAGGAGGAGGGATGCCCGTCGCGGAGTCCTCGACACTGCTGTCCACACGGGGAGCGCCGCTGCCATCTGCCGGGGGAGGGAGTAGCCCAACCGCCCGGACACGGTGAACGGCCGCTGTCCGCGAGACGAGTGGGTACTGAACTGCCTAAGGAAAACACGGGTCTGCTCGTAAGGGGACCGTATCGTGGAGAATACACACAGGGGGAGTCCGCGTAGGAGTCCTCACCCTGTGGAGCACCTATTCCAGTACAGGGTAGATTTGAGTACCCGCAGTGGATTGGGTCAGCAAGTTCCTCCACCGAACTGCGGACCCATGAGGGCTAGGGAGGAATAGACCAGGGATTCGAGTTGAGTGGAACCTCCTGGGAAAAAAAGACGCACAATTTTACCTCAACCGAGGGAAAGGGTACTATATGCAAACCATTCACCCGGCCAGCCCATCAGCGTGTTACCGAGTTCTATTGGCTCGGACCTGAGAAAACACGGGATGAAAATGACTCAACCCTGAGATTGTAAAATCTCGTAAAGGTGTTGGGTGTCGCCCAACCCGTTGCTCTACAAATATCTGCCAGGGAGGTACCCCTGGCCAGTGCCCACGAGGACGCAACACTCCTTGTTGAGTGAGCTCGGACCGTAAGGGGGGGCATGGCCTGAGTGTGATAAGCCAATGAAATGGCATCTACTACCCAGTGGGAAAGCCTCTGTTTGGAGACAGCGTTTCCTTTCCGCTGTTCCCCAAAGCATACAAAGAGCTGCTCAGAGTATCTAAAGCTCTGCGTGCGGTCAAGATAGGTACGCAAAGCATGTACTGGACACAGCACGACGGGGCTGGGTCTGCCTCCTCCCGGGGCAGCGCTTGCAGGTTCACTACCTGGTCTCTAAAGGGAGTGGTAGGAACCTTGGGCACGTAGCCCGGTCCCATCCAGGGACCAGACGTGGAGTTTCCAGAGGTCTGGATGCGGATGCCAGAGCGTGCCATGCCCCAGAGAAAGAAGGACCTTCCTCAGGGGAATTCACCAGGGAGGGGCTGTCGCAAGGAGTACGAGGTCCGAGAACCAGGCCCAGGTGGGCCAATATGGAGCCACTAGTATGACTTGCTCCTCGTCCTCCCTGACTTTGCACAGCACCTGTGCAAGAAGGCTCACTAGGGGAAATGCGTACTTGCGCAGCCCCACGGGCCAGCTGTGTGCCAGCGCGTCTGCCCCGAGGGGAGCCTCTGTTCGGCCATACCAGAGCGGGCAGTGCTTGGGCCTTGCTGAATCGTTCCCAAATCAGCTGGACCGACTGGGGGTGAAGCCTCCACTCTCCACTGGGCAAGCGTTGTCATGACAGTGCGTCCGCTACCACATTGAGTTTGCTGGGGATGTGAGTGACCTGAGTCACTGCTGGCTCCAAAGTCGTGACATGTGACAGGAGCGTACGCCGCCTTGGGAGAAACTTCTGCAGGGCAAAGAAAACAGTCAACAACTCTAGGCAATTGATATGCCAGGGCAGCGGGGCCCCTCTCCAAAGGCCCGCAGCTGCGTGCCCTTTGCAAACGGTGCCCAAACACGATTTGGAGGCGTCGGGACAGGGGCACTCCTGCCCGTAGAAAGCAGAGGTCTGTCCAGGGTTTGAGTGTTTGGCGGCATGCGGGGGTGATTATCACACGGTGCGTGCCGTGGTGCCATGCTCATCTCGGGACTCGAGTCTGAAGCCAGTGCTGAAGCGGTATCATATGCATCAACCCCAGCAGTGTGACTGCGGCGGAGGATGCTATATGCCCCAGGAGCCTCTGGAAGAGTTTTAGAGGGACCGTTGTGCCTGGCTTGAACTTAGCGAGGCATTTCAGCACTGATTGTGCACGCTCGTTGATGAGACGTGCAGACATTGAGACTAACTCCATGCCGAGAAAGGAGATGCTCTGAACTGGAGTGAGCTTGCTCTTTTCTCGGTTGAACTGAAGCCCCAAGCGGCTGAGGTGTTTGAGCACCTGGTCTCTGTGGGCGCATAGTAACTCTCGGGAGTGGGCCAGTATGAGCCAGTCGTCGATGTAGTTGAGTATGCAGATGCCGTCTTCTCGGAGCGGGGCAATAGCTGCCTCTACGACTTTCGTGAAGGCGCGAGGGGACAGAGACATGCTGAAGGGGAGGACTTTGTACTGAAACGCCTGGCCGTCGAACGCGAACCGTAGGAAGGGTCGGTGTCGCAGTAGAATTGAGACGTGGAAGTACGTGTCCTTCAGGTCTACCTCTGCGAACCAATCTAGGTGCCGGACGCATGTTAAGATACATTTTTGCGTGAGCATTTTGAACGGGAGTTCGAGCAGTGCTCGGTTGAGAACTCGCAGGTCCAAGATTGGTCGTAAGCCTCCACCTTTCTTGGGTACAACGAAGTTAGGGCTGTAGAAACCCTTCTTCATTTGGGTTGGAGGGACAGGCTCTATCGCGTCTTTGAGTAGAAGAGTGGCGATCTCCGCGCGCATGTATTTGGCATGTTCGCCTTGTACTGCGGTAAAGCGGACGCCCGCGAAGGGGGGCGGGTGCCTGGAAAACTGAATTGCGTAACCGAGTCGGATGGTCTGGGCCAGCCAGCGTGACAGGTTGGGAAGTGAAAGCCACGCATCCAATCTCCGTACTAGGAGCATCAAGGGGACGAGTATTTTTGATGTACCCGGCGGGGCTTCACAGCGGGGCGGAGCAGGTAGTGTGCCGTCGGGAGGCGAGGGTGCATCCCGAGGCTTTGGTGCTGAGAAAAGGCTCGAAGCACTTACCTTGCTCCACGCACCCGGCAGGGGGGGGGTTAGTGACTGAGGAGGAGGTCCTATGGTGGCGTCCTCTGAACTCGTCAGAACCGGCCGGCCGGGGGACAGTCGTGTGGCTGAAGGCGGACCTGTGGCCGCGTCCAGCATGCCGGGTCTGTTGAGATCTGGGGGCAAAGTGCCGTGAGAACGGCATTTGCGGCAAAGGAAATAGCTCTTTTATTGAGAATTTGGGTACCGCTGCCCTGGTTAAGGGGAGCCGCAAATGAAATATATTCAAAAGAAAATTCTCCTCCCGGCCCTCCACCGGGGGACGGAGCGGTCTTACCATCTCCGGAGCTAATGTCTTGGGCTCTGGGTCGTCCGTCTCAGGAGCGCCTGGGAGCCTTCCGGGTTCCTGCGGAGCACTCGACACGTGGGCTGAGAGCTGGGCCCAGGTTGAGGCGGAGCACCTTGTTGTTTCCTCACAGGGGGACGCCCTCGGCGAGCAGACGGAGCATGGCCTGAGGCGGCAGGTTTGCGGCGGGGCAGGATGTGAGAGATCGCCTCCGTCCGTTTCTTCAACGCGGAGAACTGCTGGGTAACGTCATCGATGGTGTCGCTGAAGAGGCCGAACTGGGAGACTGGGGCATCGAGAAAGCGAGTCTTGTCGGTCTCATGCATCTCGACCAAGTTCAGCCACATGTGTCGTTCCTGGACCACAAGGGTGGCCATTGCCTGCCCGAGTGACTGCGCTGTGACCTTCGTGGCTCTGAGGGCGAGGTCGGTCGCTGAGCGCAGTTCCTGCAGCACGTCGGGATCAGGGCTACCCACGTGCAATTCTTTGAGCGCCTTGGCCTGGTGGACTTGCAGGAGGGCCATGGCGTGCAGGGTGGAAGCGGCCTGTCTGGCGGCGCTGTCCTACAGGCCTTGGAGGGGAGTACAGGGCGACCTCGCCAGGTGGTAGGGTTTCCGGGACATAGGTGAAGCGCAACAGCCCTATCCACCGGGGGAATCGCCATGTATCCATGGACCGCTCCGCCATCGAGGGTAGCGAGAGCGGATGTGCGAGTGGCTTTGTGACGAGAGGTGAAAGGCACTCTCCACAGCGACGTCACTAAATGACTTACTCGTCCGAAATTGTATCCTCTGCTGGATCAAGTCACTCTTCAAAATACAAATGTTCATCTTCTTCTGAGGAAAATGTTAACTCTTCCTTATTTTCCAGGACTTTCATTGCCTGTGTATTGTTACAAAGACACAGAAAAGTTGAGTTGTGTTGTTTTTACATTAAACCTCACCGTTTACCATTTGCATTGATCGCCTCAGCACATTAGCATATGAATGCCGCGTTCTGCTGGTGGGTGTGATCCCATTAGCTTTAATGAGTTGAGCCAGAAGAAACTGTACATCGCTTTGTTTCATACAGATTACATTGCAGGAGAATATTTGTTTTAAATTTGAATTGTTTTATTTAAAATTAGACATTTTAAGCTTTCTTTAGACATATGTTTCATGTTTGTGTGATAAGTATTCGCTGAGTTTAAATTTTTGTGACATGTTTCAGAAATATGCTCATGAACACAGAGACTGCTGAAAGCACACTCTTTTTATTTTCTTTATTTTACAAAAGCACAAGGTTTTGTTGTTATTGTGAGTGTACAAAAATAAAATTAGACCCTTTATAGTTTCTAATGATGTCTTACACGTATCTTTATACCCAAAAATGACGGAGTATTTTAAGTTGTTTCTGCTGTAATGACGAAAATATCCAGCAGGACGCGCCGACGTGTCCGTCAACCCCAGAGGGTTAAATTTTACAGTGTTTTTTTGGGGGGTACTACACTGTTACAGGAAGTAATACCCCCCATTTTTATTATTTCTGTTTCCCTCCTCTTGTCCCCTCCCTCATCCAGGTAGACGGGGATGATCTGCTGGCAGACAGGGCAAAAAGCACGCCCCTCCCCAGGGAAAGGGGGGGGGGTGTACGTCATGCCGGGGGCTCCCCTGCCTAAGAGAATGAGGGAGGAACGTGGCAGGGCGGAGGGCGGGGCCGGGTCGTGATTATACACACCAGGTCCCTTATCAGGCTAATAAGCATCTGGCACCAACAAACACTGAGATCACATTTGTTTCCCTATTCTGATGGTTGATGTGAATATTAACTGAAGCTCCTGACTTATATCTTAATTGTGTTATGCATTGCACTGCTGCCACACAACTGGCTGATGATCGCATGAATAGTAGGTGTACAGCTGTAACTAATAAGGTTCTCATTGAGTGTATGTTTCCATCTCTCTGTCTGCCTGTGAATGTCTGTTAGTAATTCATGGTGTGTGATTAAGGATAAGGAGTGTGCAGCCTTATTTCGTAACATGTTTAATATGTTTATAGCTTATGTGCATGTGAGGCAAGATAAATCTCACTTTCTTAATTTAACACCACAGATTTTGCTGTGTGGTTTATATGATTTTCACTCTGCGTTAGAATAGTGGTTCCTTATTTCATGACAGATCAGGGTATGTTTTTGTCTTCCTGGTTATGTTTTGTAGACTAACTTCAGATGTTCCACCATTACAAATGAATCAGTAAATATTAACCCTGATAAATCACTAAATATAATTGTCTCTCAAAGTGTACTCAATAACCTTATTTGCTGTAACATGGATCAATTGATCCTTTGTATATTTTTTGAATATGTGCTGGGCCATTGAAAGCCAACTGACTTGTGAAAATACATTCAAAATTTTGCATATTGTTTCATTTGCATTCACTGGTAAACCCACAGTGTGTGTGTATGTGTGTGTGTGTGTGTGTGTGTGTGTGTGTGTGTGTGTGTGTGTGTGTGTGTGTGTGTGTGTGTGTGTGTGTGTGTGTGTGTGTGTGTGTAAATAAAATTAATTAAGTTCAGAGACAATAATTTAAATATTAGGCCTCCATTGTGAAATTTGGCCATTCTTTATCTTTACTCAAAATGAAGCCATGTTGGAAAGGTATAACCACCTGCAACACTTTACATTCATTTACATTTACATGAGTTTACCTTAATCTGGGTGTGGGCTCTACCTACTAATATTTATTTGCATTTCTTTCAAATGATTTAAACATGATGTTGATAAAATAAACATCACATTTGGAAAGTCACAACACTCAAGATTTACAAGCCTCATATCAGCATTGATTCAGCACCTCACTGGAGAGATGAAGGCATCCAGTGATCTCCTGAATGTTGTTTTTGGAGTAACTACAGCTTTAGTCAAAGAACATATCTATGTGAACATCCCAAAGAACTGAACTGATGCTGGAGTAATTGCAGACAATATTACAAAGACCTGTCAACCACCCAAAGTGATGAAGAACAAGAGATGATTATACAGATAGCTGGAGAAAATCTGTCACACAGTTGGGTCAGCCTGTACAGGTACAAGAAAAACAGTGGCATTTTTCTGTGGTCTGATGGAGATATATTTTCCTTCTCTAATTGGGCATTAAACCAGCCCGATAATTATAATGAAAATCATTTCTGTGTAATCACAAACTACACATGGTATGACTTTGAGTGTAATAATTCTTATACTTTTTTCTGCCAAAAGAGCATCCTTCTTGTCAAAACAATGAAGACATAGAAGGAAGCTCTTGACTACTGCAGGACTCACCATAACCTAGCCAGCATTACATCTAAGACTCAACTGAATCCAAATCCTCCCACAGTCTGCTCTGGTACTCTCTGACCGAGGCTCCCCTCGGCACGGATGCCCTGGCACACAGCTGTCCCCTAGGGCTATGCAAGTTAGCATTTTCCCTCAGTGAGCCTACTTAAACAGACATTGTGCGATGTCAGGGAGGACAAGAGCAGATCCTTCTAGTGGCACCTTAATGGCCCCCCCGGATCAGTGCTTTCCTTTCTGCAGGAGAGGTTGGAGGGACGGCTGTCCCCCTCCACCTTGAATGTGTGTAGCCACTACATCAGCAAATCACGATGCAGTAGAAGATAAGTATTTGGGAAAGCATGACTTGGGTTCCTGAGAGGCGCAAGGTTGTTAAAGGTGAAGACGTGCGCTCTTTTCCCAGTTGCGTTCGCAAAAAAAGTGTAAACCCTGGACGTTCTTCCTCCTTAGCCCAGCGGCCGACGAGTCTTCAGAGAGGCTCGCCGCCGCCCCAGTACGTGTGTCACTTAGGCCCCTGTACTAAGGTAAGTGCTCCACATATGCTTGTTGTCTCCTTAGGTAACCCCGTGTGATATATATTCTGCAAAATGGGTTCCCCACTGGTAAACCTTAGGCAGAGGGCCCTTTGTCCTTGGTCACCGTGTTTGTAGTAACTCCTCCCCTCCTTGGGTAGGACCGACCCCGGTGCCGCTCTGCATAATGTGCTTCCACTCCGAAACTGTAAGACCATGTGTTGTATTCCACTTAGAAGTCCTCCCCCCTTCTCGGGGCTGGGTGTGGTCTCCATTGTGTCCCCCTCTTTGGAGGGACACCCCCCAATATGGACCCTATATGGCCCCCAGCTGAACGATTTTGTTCCTTTTTTCATGCCGCTCATTCAGGTTTTGTGCTGAGGAGTGGGTAGTTCAGTGTTGTGGTAGGAGGGACACAACATCTCATTCCCTCCATCAGGAAATGGAGGTTACGGAAGTAACAAAGACGTTCCCTATCTGACACTCACTCGACGTTGTGTCAATGTAGTGACACTAGGGGTCCCCTACAAAAATCTTTAAAAAGATTTTTTATATGCTCTTTAAGAATATACTCTTTTAGGAGGGAAATACTCTTTTAGAATACACCCTAAGTGATCTGCTGAAGCATCCAGAGGTAATCTCTGCAGTACACCCGTGCAGAGAGGGGAGAAAATCACTGTATTGCGCCATAAGGATCCAGCAGAGGTGAATGGAAACAGTGAGAATTCAGCTTCCTTATTTCTCAATAAAATAGCGACCACTTGGCTCCGAAGAGAAAATCTGAATGAGCGGTATGCACGCCCCCTCCTTTATACCCGTATGCCCGGGGGAGGGGCATGCAAATACCACTCACCAATTCCCATTGGCCTTTTATCAAAGATCAGAGGTTTCTCGGGCTCCCAAGTGTGACCCTTACACCGTGTCCTAACTACACACGACGCGATAAAATTCCAGCGACAGCAAGTGTGTCTGTCCACACTAGACGCGACGCGACTGTGAGACGCCACACGTCAATCAAAAATCACAGCCATTCAGAACAGCGTGTGGGCGGAGTCTCTCTGTGAAAGTGCACTGCTGGCCCGCACTCGCATTGGAAATGGGTAAGGACATAATCAAATCAAGAAATAACATTATTAAAAATCAAAACATTAACAAAATATACTCATTGACTAATTTTGTTATGAAGTACAGTTGTATGTTTGCATAGAATTCAGTTTGAACGCTATATTATATGCTTTCAAAATCTGAGGTAAATTATCCATTATCGCCGTGGCACAGTGACCTATTTTTAACTAAAAATAAATAATGTGTACTCATAACCAGTGTAATTTCTTCATATGACAATCAGTTTATTCGATCTTGTTCATAGGGAAATTCATATCCATCCCGTCAGCTTTATTATGGATGGAAGGAAAATTATATTCAAACTCAAATGAAACAATTTTAATACTATACAAAAAACTAATGAACACCTGAGATTATTAATGACCAAAAAAGATTACAAATGAGATTATTGAATACGAAATATCGCATTCATTATTTCCCCCATTTAGGTCCGAGGTTCAAACGAGAGCTCTGGAGGAGGAAGAGAGTAGTGGCCTTTCTTTTATTACAGGTGAGGAAGACGAGGATGTGGGTGCGTCCAATAAATCAAAGAAGAGCAGAGCAAGGGGCCAGATCTGCCTCGTGCGCGCCGAGTGTGCACAGCTTGGACTACTGTCATTGTCATTGCGACTCCCCACCCTGCCTGTATTTCAGTAGATTGTCTGGAATGACACTCCTGGATACAGGGACACAAATCGTCATGCCTATTCACTCTACATTGAAAATAAAGCGGAATTTGTTTTACACAGGTTGATGCGTCATTAGTAGCCTACTATAGCTAAATGCTACATTCATTCATTCATTCGCTGTAGATGAAAGTCTAAACTTAACTTCCAATGTGTATTCAATGCTTCAGCTATACTTCTCCAGACGGAATCCTTTTTCCTGATGTCTTTGTGGAAATTGTGGGATTTATCGTAGAGAACTGAATGCCTTTGAACTTCGACAATCAGTTCCTCGTCGTCCATGTTTGATGATTAAATATTCATGACACGCAGAACTTCCATCCAATGAGATCTCTGTGTGGGCGGATCTGTCAGCCGCGACGTCGCAGAAATAGGAACCATTTCTAAATTAGAAACTTCGTGTGTCACCGTCGCGTCTGGTTAGGACAAAAACTCTGATTAACATGGAAAAGATACCTTTTATCGCGTGTCGCGGCGTCGTTAATCTAAGATGCCATACAGACAGAATGGCTCATCCAGGGTTTCGGTGGAGGCAAATTACCTTTAATATATCAAGGACAGATGCACTGAATGCAGACAAGAGTTAGTCACAGTTTCTGAGTCCGTTCATGCATTCATTTTGATATGAAATGGAAATATTTTTAGTGATTAAGCAGGCAAAGGCCTTTTACAAATGAGATCAAATTTGACTAGGTACAATGTCTACTTTTTGATGACTCATAATTCCGTTGTTGAGTTAATTCAGGTGGTTTGTCAAACATTAGAAGATGTTTACAGTTCAAAATATGTTAAAGAAAATAAAAACTCATTATGATGTGTGATATATTGCATGTGTGGTTTCACAAAGTTGCCTTGGTTTTTACTTATATGCAGGGTTGGGAAGGTTACTTTTTAAATGTATTCTTTAATCTGTAGTGGAATACATGCTTGTAAGCAAATTCTTTAACTCTCTGAAGGAAGCGGGAGCCATGCAAACATCCAACGTCAGACTTTTTATTGTCAGCACTTTTCAGTGTAACAAAAACATTCAACACTGCACTTTTCAGCAGCACAAATATACATCAATGGGCTTCTTTTCAGCTCTCCCCCCGACACACACAGCTTTGTTGTATCTCTCTCTCCCCTGTGTCTCTCCTGACTCCAGCTCAGATCGCTGCTTTATCCATCTCTGTTATCACCGTAATCACCAATAGCTGGGCCAGATAATCCACTACATGTGTCCATCCCGGCCTTGCTCAGCAGTCGCCACTCGGCCCGCCCCGCTCTCAACAATGCTGTAAAATGTCATTTGTAATGTATTCTGATAGATCACTCAAGGTCAGTAATGTATTCTAAATACTTTGGATTACTTCTTCAGCACTGGTAGATTTTTTCACTTGTTTTGACATGTTACAGTTACAATTTTTTCACTTGTTTTGAATTTATATTTTTACAGGAAAACAATACAAAAATTATTATCAAGAACATGATTTTTGCCCAAATATCGAAGGTCTTACTAGTAAAAAAGAAATTATGATCTAATGTGAATTTTCTTGATAATTGTTTTTTTTATTGTGCCTGGTAACACGTGCATGTAAAATGGCTAGAAATACCATTTTAGCTTAGCATAAAGCTGACAATTCACACAAGGTTTATTTATATTTCTTCTGCTCCAAACTTACTTTAATCGGACTTCTATGTCGGCTCATATGAATGTAACACATCATAAGAAAGTGTTTCACCACTGTTTAAATGCACTTTGGATTGCATCATTTATATGTATAAATGTTTTCCATCTGAAAGGACAAAATATTAAACAAAAAACAGGAAAATTAAACAAATGACAATAAAATGCAAAGTAATCTCTTCAGTAATCAAAATACTTTTTGAATGTAACTGTATTCTAATTACCAATGATTTAAAATGAATCTGTAGTGGAACACAGTTACTTCTATTTTGTATTTTAAATACATAATCCCGTTACATGTATTCCGTTACTCCCAAACCCTGCTTATATGAAGGTTTTGAATGTCAGTACAGAAAGTCTGTGAATATGGACCTCAAGTCGGCAGACATTATTAGATCTTGCACTGACTGAATGTTACAGTAGAATGTGTCATCATTAAGAAAAGCACAACTCTTCGTATCATCTGTCCATCACTCCTATGCAATTTCGCCCAAATTGAGAGGCCTTTTTGGAGCTTGTATGTTTTGGACCCTGACTTCCTCATACAAATAGTCTATATTATTATTAGAAATTAAGTAACTAAATGACCCTACATGAGACCCTTTTCTGCACACATAAGTAGCTACACATCTGTTACACATTTATTAGTAAATGAGAGCCATTGTCTCATCAAATTGAGAACTAAGTAGAGAGAATGTCTACAATGCAGTCTATATTCTTAATGAACAATAACATAATAAAATGACATGTGTATATGACACTATACAGGACTCTGCCAGGGAAAAATTGTCTCTTGAGTTTTGAATTAATGTATGATTTGTGTTCCAAAGCATTAGCACATACTATCAGTCTTACTCTAGAGGGCAGTATGACCATGTTAGTTTTCTTTCTTTCTTTCTTTCTTTCTTTCTTTCTTTCTTTCTTTCTTTCCTTCTTTTTTCTTTCTTTCTTTCTTTGTTTATTTCTTTTTCACACAAAGATACAATAAATATTTCTAACTTGGAGACAGAACTAAGAGAGAGAGAGAGAGAGAGAGAGAGAGAGAGAGAGAGAGAGAGAGAGAGAGAGAGAGAGAGAGAGAGAGAGAGAGAGAGAGAGAGAGAGAGAGATTCTTCAGTTACCAATTGTACTGGCTCTCAGTTATTATCCACAAGGTGATGCCATCCTTATTCTCTTTGAAATCTACATAAAGATACAACCAACCTGTGCATGGTTCAAACAACCAGAAACCTCTACAGATTCACTAGTTGAGGTAAGAACAACCGTGATATAGAAAGCTACCAAAAGAAGTACAAAGACAAATGCTGACAAACAACATAGGTAAAGAGCATATTTGATCAAAGGAGGCAAAGATACAAAGTTAAAGGTGCAATATGTAACAATTTTCATGTAATATTCAGCTTTTTTTACCAATGCGTGAACGGCTTGTAATGCAACTTAAAATGCCAAAGCCCTTCCCGGACTTCCTAGTTTGCCTATTAAAGGCTGTTGACTGATTTTCATGTGAAGGGAGCGGGTCATTTTGCCGGGAAAATCCAAAGGATGTGAGGTTTATGCGTGCTCCCAAGAGCCTTGCCTCAGACAGTTATAGCTTCTCTTGTTGAAGCTTTTTGCACCACATTCGGTCCGTTTCGCGGCGGACCCACCAGCCCGCTCGGTTTTCCTGATGGCCAGTCCACCCCTGATCAGCCCAAAGTGCATTGGCCCACCGGGAAAAGGCCCAGTATGCCAGATTACCAGTCCAGCCCTGGTTGTGATGCAATCACATCAATAGATAATTGTGAATTATAATGTACAATCTATTTTATAAACAGCTACTCATCCATCAAATTTAGCTAACAGCCACTGATAAAGCTGGATAATAACTGTATAAATGCAGTCAATGTATCATGCAAAGAAATGTGATTATTTTAAACTACAGTCTCGCATAGCCAGACCTATATCCACACTTTGTTTTAGCCCAGCTCCAGCACTGTAGAATTAAATATAGTATGCAGTCTCAAAGTTTGTTGTAAAACAATCATAACTGTGTAATTTGAATTATGCTACTTCATCTGTCAGCATGATGCCAGTGAATCACGTTGTCTTTATGTATTGTGTCATTGTTTTGGATGCTCACTCAATCATGTCCCAAGTAGTGTGTGCAACATGTAGCTGGCTGCAGTTCACTTAACGGCCACAGGTGTCATTAATAAAAAGGGTTTCTGAATCTTAAATACTGCAGCTTTAAGAAGTAGAAGAAAAGAGACAAACAGGGTTGGTGAGAGATGTCATAGAGGTACTTACAGCACACTTCCACTTCACTTTTGGTCTTTCTCACAAACACGTTTGCACACACTCATGAAAAACAATGTGTACAGCTCTCATTTTGGACATTGGTTTGTAATCACAGTGTCTGATAAAGGACCTATAATCATGGGAAACACTATCTTCTGGATCATCTGTTACCTGGTTCCATATCTCACACTGCTATTGCTCAGTGGAAACACAAATGGTGAGTTACAACTTTCACTGCCCTATACAGTGACTGTTGTCAGTTACTTTTATGTTGTTAAATGCATACTCTGCATGAATACATGAATAATCAAATTTCTATATTTAATTTAGACTTTAGATACCTATATATCTGAATAATTAACCTACTAGACACATCTTAGATAAAATTGAGTTAAAAAAAAACCTTAGTCCTTATGCCAAAAGGCATAGAATACTTGTAGCATTTGGAAACATTTACAGAAACCTATAGGGTAGGGTTTATCTGAACAATGTTAATAAAAACACACAAGGTTGCACATTCGTCCTATAAAGTTGATGAGACACCACGCCAGTTAACATTCTTAGTTTAATGAACAGTTTCAGTTCAACTTAAACTCGGAACCAACAATAAGAAGTTTTCAGGATTGTGTGGAAATCGCACTTATGGTCTTATTGACTACTGGTGTATTTTTTAATGGCAATTGCTGATATATATATATATATATATATATATATATAGATATATATATATATATATATATACAGAGAGAGAGAGAGAGAGAGTGAATAGGCATACTGAAAAAATCTCTCTCTGTTTTTCTCTTTTTACACACATTTTCCTGTTTCCCTCATTCTCTCAGGGTCAGAGATCAATTGTATTGCAACTATCAAAGTGCCTCGAAACACAACGTTTAGAGTTCCTGTTATGACATTGTTGATTATAAACTGTACTGTTACTGTACATGAATGTCAGAACCCATGGATCAACTGGTGCAAAATCTATGGAAATAACTGTAAAGCCTTAAATCACTCAAATAATATAAAAGAAGAGTGGAAGAGTATCACAGAACATGATGGGATTGCATTCCTGACATTTTTGAACATCTCAATGGAGGATGAAGGTCTATACAGATGTAGAATAGGCGAGACCACTGTAAGCCATTCTATTAATGTCACTGTGACAGGTATGTGATTTTGTTTTTCATTCCACTGGTATAATGTAAAGATTCAGGCATTTGTTGGAAGCAAATTCTCAGAATTAGTTTTTTCACTACTAGGACATATTTACTTTATTTTCAGTAGGTAATGAGGAGGTTTTTTCCAATCAAAGCAAAACAGGTAAGGACCATTACAACATAATATTACTGTTCATTTTGTGCTTGGTGAAAGATTGGTACGTTTTCAGAAGTGCACCTTCAGGTTCAAATTCATTTGTTGAATTAATCATAATTGCAACCTTACTTGTGGATAATCTTTTGTTCAATTCATATAAAACAAATTAGGTGATCTGAATACATTTCCTAAAGATGGTCTGCAGTGGTTATGGCCATATGTTTACATCTGCAGTGGAATAGTGGGGCTGGTGGTCATAGTTATGACTTTATCATTATTTATTATCAGACGCCAAGGTGAGTGGTTAGTGGTTAATAGCAATACATGTGTGCTTGTAGTTTATGTTTCTAGTGTAATCCAGTGAAATTTTCCATAGGAAAAAAATCGACAAGGACAAATAAGACAACTAAAAATCAGGTATCTTATGTTTTTATTTTGGTATGTGGATACATTTATTTTATCTGTTGAAAATAAGAAGTTTTTAATAGCTTTGTTTTCACTTCCACAGAACATTGGAACACAAAGATGTGACCAGACTCCTCCCCATCACAACACCCATTCAACCTCAGCCCATCTGACCTCTGCTTTATCCTGTGTCTATGAAACTCCACCTGTTAGATCAGGATCATCTGGAAGATTCTCAGCCAATATGGTAGAATCAAAAGGGAGCCTTAACAACGTCAGCGCAGGAGGAGGAGAAGAGAATGCTGTTGTCTATGCTTCTTTGAATCACCAGGCAATATCAAGAGGACCGAAAAGAACAGCACTACAAGAAACAGAACCATCAGAATATGCTGCAATCCGCTTCCACTGATTCGAAGATTTACACCAGATACTTTAAAAAGAGTTCTCAAAAATCTGCACTCATATGCTTTTCTGTATTAAGGAATCACTATAATATCTGAGCGTTCAGACAGCTCTATTTCTGGGTCATGTGATAGCAGCTGGTTGCTTGTATTGCAATGGTCCAAAAACATTAACAAAGCTTGCAGTCTGTAATTTAAAAATACGTTTTAATGCCATGTTAAAATAATTTGTACAAATGTTTATATTAGAATTTTACATTTTCTTTAATAAATAAAATTAAAATAAATTATATATTTTATAAAATAAAATTAAACAAATTTAATCCTGTAGATCTCAAGACTAAACTCATAATGTGTTGAGAATAATCTCAACATTTTATGAGAATAAAGTAATTTTTTTTAGAATAAATTAAAAGAATAAAACAATTTGTAATAGTACAATTGTAATTTAGTAGTAGTAAAAAAAAACTTATTTTAAGCAAAAAAGTAGCATTACGATATTAAAGCAGTGATATTATGAGAATAAACTAATAATGTCACCAGAACAGAGTCACAAAATTTAAGGTGTAGCATTGTGTGAATAAAGTAGAATTATTTCGAGAATAAATCACAATAATACAAGAAAAAGCATGATTATCACAGTAGCAATTGGTCACTGAGGCACACAGCAGCAGTTATTTAGGACATTTAAATTAAGGACATTCAAGGCATTGCCACTTTTGTGCAATCTGAAATGTCAACCAGTGGTCAACTTCAGTGGTATCAATGGTTACATCTTTATCTACATCTGCTCTACTTTGCTGTCCTTCATTACTTTGATGCTACTTTCATTACGACTTTATTCTCATAGTATCACAACTTTAATCTCATAATACTAAGACTTTATACTCATAAAATTATGTATTTATTCTCAACTTAAATCTCATAATTCTACAAATTATTCTCATTGTATTTTAACTTCAATCTCATCTCAAGACTTTATTCTCAAAAAAGGCCTATTATGAGATTATACACAAAACATACTTTATTATTGTAATGTAAATTACTTTTACATTTGCATTAATTCTTTATTTATACAGTTATTTTAAAGTGGTATTAAGACACTGTTGTAGTAACTTCTGTGAAACAAAACACAAAAGTGATTTGACAGCTCATTCGTCTGCCTACAAAGAATATGTATAGTATACTTACTTATAAAATGTATTTATTCAAATTTATAGTAAACCAAAGAGAAAATTTAATTTTTTTCTTTGCAGTGTTTGACACTTATACAATAGCTGATCCTAAAGCAATGTGTTATATGTAACCTAAGCAGTGATTTTTTTAATACATTCTGAGACTGACCTTACATTTTATTATTTGTGAATTATTCAGTGGTTCAAATATCCAATGGATTGCTTAAAAATTATGCTATGGGAATGCTTCAGAAATTCATTTTTGTCAGTAATATATCAAACACCTAGGATCTAATTTTAAATGGTAGTCTACATAAAAGATACTGGTGTTTTAAGTGTTATAACATTATGACAGACTGTGGAAGGCATCACATACTCCAGAAGTACTTCAGGAAAGAAATAGAATTGAACATTTGAGCTATATGAGATATATAAATCAAGGTATGATTTAAGGTTTTACAAAGCACTGAAAAAGAGCACCAGACATTAGGAGTATATAAAGTGTTTTTGAAGTTATTTGAAGGATGTCTATGCAGAGTAAAACATGAGAAGCCCACAAGAGCAAAAGCAGGCAGACACATTTCCTGTATGAGAAGGGGGAGACTGAAACGTACCAGATATGATGGTGGGATTGTGTACCACCCACACTGAAAAAAATAGTACATACGACTTCCTACTTTCAATGTATTAAATGTATTTTTACTGTACATTCTGTGTGTGTGTGTGTGTTATTGTGAATGAGTAAGTCAGTCCATATTATTCATCACATCATACCTGAGTGCTTATAAAAATTTGTAAATGCTGCTATTCTATTCTCTAATGTGTTGGTGTGCAAAGTGCCAAACTAGTTTCACTTGAGGATTGTGGCTGTGACTTATTGCTTTAAAGGGGAGTTCCATAAAATATTTAATTATTTAATTTCAACACAGGATTCAAAGTACTATTCAAGTCAAGTGGTTTTAATTGTCGTTTCAACCATATACAGTTAGAACAGTACACAGCGAAACGAGACAACGTTCCTCCAGGACCATGGTGCTACATAAAAACAACAAAGGACAAACACAGGACCACATGAGACTACACAACTAAATAAAATACCTATATATACCTATATAAAGTGCACGTGCAAACATGTGCAAAAAGTACGAGACAGTACAAGAAATGTCTGACAATGAACAGGACAATAGGAACAGTGAGAGACAAAGTAGTGCAAAAAGATGACAGTTTCTAAAAACGTAAACATAAAATACAATGAGATAGTGTTCTATGCACATAGCAGTTATTGAGGAAGCAGCCAGTTATAAAGTGACAGTAATTAAAGTACAACTCAGGACACGTGTGTATGTGTCAAACCAGTCTCTGAGTATTGAGGAGTCTGATGGCTTGGGGGAAGAAGCTGTTACACAGTCTGGCCGTGAGGGCCCGAATGCTTCGGTACCTCTTGCCAGACGGCAGGAGGGTAAAGAGTTTGTGTGAGGAGTGTGTGTGGGGTCATCCACAATGCTGGTTTCTTTGTGGATAAATGTCTTTGATGGAGAGAAGAGAGACCCCGATGATCTTCTCAGCTGTCCTCACTATCCTCGGCAGGGCTTTGCGGTCCGAAAAGGCAGTGATGCAGCTGCTCAGGATGCTCTCAATAGTCCCTCTATAGAATGTAGTGAGGATTGGGGGTGGGAGATGTGCTTTCCTCAGCCTTCGAAGAAAGTAGAGATGCTGCTGGGCTTTCTTGGTGATAGAGCTGGTGTTGAGGGACCGGGTGAGGTTCTCTGCCAGGTGAACACCAAGGAATTTGGTGCTCTTGACAATCTCCACAGAGGAGCTGTCGATGTTCAGTGGAGAGTGTTCACCTTGTGCTCTCCTAAAGTCAACAACCATCTCTTTTGTTTTGTCGACATTCAGGGACAGGTTGTTGGCTCTACACCAGTCCATTAGCCGCTGCACCTCCTCTCTGTATGCTGACTCATCGTTCTTGCTGATGAGACCCACTCCCAGTCAGGAAGTCCAGGATGCAGTTGCAGAGGGAGGTGTCTAGGCCCAGCAGGTTCAGCTTTCCAATCAGGTGCTGGGGAATGATTGTGTTGAATGCTGAGCTGAAATCTTGAACAGCATTCGAACGTATGAGTCCTTATTGTCTAGGTGGGTGAGGGCCAGATGGAGGGTTTTGGCGATGGCGTCGTCCGTTGAACGGTTTGGACGATACACAAACTGCAGTGGGTCTAGTGAGGGGGGCAGCTGGGTCTTAATGTGCCTCATGACGAGCCTCTCGAAGCACTTCATGATGATGGGTGTAAGTGCGACGGGAGGGTAGTTGTTGTGGCAGGACACTGAAGACTTCTTTGGCATGGGGATGATGGTGGTGGCCTTGAAGCACGTTGGAACGATGGCACTGCTCAGAGAGATGTTGAAAATGTCGGTAAAAACATCTGCTAGCTGGTCTGCACATCCTCTGAGCACTCTTCCAGGAATGTTGTCTGGTCCAGCAGCCTTCCGTGGGTTGACTCTACGTAGAGTTTTCCTCACATCTGCCATGGTAAGACAGAGCACCTGGTCGTTGGGAGGAGGGGAGGTCTTCCTTGCCACCACGTCGTTCTGCACTTCAAACCGAGTGTAGAAGTCATTCAGTGCATCTGGAAGGGAGGCATCTTTGTCACAGGCAACTGATGTTGTCCTGTAGTTGGTGATGGCCTGGATGCCCTGCCACATGCGCTGCGTGTCACCGCTGTCCTGGAAGTGACTGTGGATTCTCTGGGCGTGTGTGCGCTTTTCTTCTCTGATTGCCCGGGACAGTTTAGCCCTAGCTGTTCTTAGGGCTGCCTTATCACCTGCTATGAAGGCGGAGTCTCGGGACCTCAGCAGCGTGCGCACCTCCGCAGTCATCCACGGCTTCTGGTTGGAGCATGTTGTGATGGTCTTGGAGAAAGTGACATCATCAATGCACTTGCTGATGTAGCTGGTCACTGATGCTGTGTATTCCTCCAAGTTGGTAGAATCACAATATGTTGCAGCCTCCCTGAACATGTGCCAGTCAGTACACTCAAAACAGTCCTGAAGAGCAGAGATGGCTCCTGCTGGCCAGGTTTTCACCTGATTCTGAAGCGGTTTTGTGCGTCTGACGAGCGGTCTGTATGCTGGATTTAACATAACAGAGATGTGGTCTGAGTAGCTGAGGTGGGGGCAAGGCTCCGCCCGGTACACGCCTGGGATGTTTGTGTAAACAAGATCAAGCGCGTTTGCCCCTCTCGTTGCAAAGTCCACATACTGATGGAATTTAGGGAGCACTGTCTTGAGATTCACATGGTTGAAATCTCCAGCGACAATAAACAGTCCGTCGGGGTGAGCCTCCTACAGTTCACAGAGCGTTTCCTTAGCGTTAGCGCTGGGAGGAATGTAAACTCCGGTTATGCAAACAGTGGTGAATTCCCGTGGTAAATAAAAAGGTCTGCATCTAACAGTCACAAGCTCCAACAGCAATGAACAGTAACTAGAGACTAGCATAGAGTTCTTGCACCATTACGTGTTGATGTAAACACACAAGCCACCACCGCAAATCTTACCGCAGAGAGCTGTATTTCTGTCTGCACGAAACGAGGCGAGCCCGTCTAGCTGAATGGCGGCATCTGGAACTCTGTCGCTGAGCCACGTCTCCATGAAAACAAAGACGCAGCAGTCTCTAAACTCATGCTGCGTAGCCTGCTGGAGTCGGATATAGTCCAGTATATTGTCCAGGGAGCAAACATTTGAGAGCAGGATAGACGGAAGAGCCGGCCGGCTAGGGTTTGTTTTTAGCCTAGCATGGACCCCCGCCCTCTTGCCACGCTTCCACTTTCTCGCACACTGCTTACGACGTCCTCTCCCCCGGCCACCGGCATCAGGCGACGCCGAGGACTGGAGGCCTGGTCTCCGCAGCAAGCCGAGAACGCGTAGCGCCTTCTGCAGGTCATCATGCAGCTTGGTTTTTGCATGAGTCTTATATTTCAGAAGTGTCTGGCGATGGTAGACACGAACACCGGTTGCTCCGATGTCCATGTGCTGCAAAAGTCGGACTTTTTTAACAAAAATAGCACCATTGTGGATCCGGAGTGGTCGCTGCGTGCTACCGCACCACCATCTTGGATCATACTAGAAGAACAGTCTCAGAAAAATATGAGCAATACTCCCGTAGGATGAAATCAGGGTCCAAAACACATTTTATAAGCACCCTGAATTTTTGTAGGGTAGACCTGATTTGCTAAAAAGAGACAGTCTCTTCCAGGGAAGCAACAACATGCATGCTAGAACCTATACCCACTAAGCTACTGAAAGAGATGTTAAGGCTTGTTCACACCAGACGCAGCATCAGCCGATTTTGCCGGGGCTTCAGCCCCGAATGTATTTTGAAAAGTTGACTGACAAATATGACACCGGACAATAGCCGGACAATAGGAATGTAAATCCCCGAAATCATAAGTTGCCTTATTTCATTGTGCTTTGGCTTAGCACATTTACAGCCTGTAAAAATAGACATAGGTCTTAAAAATAATCTAGCCTATAGAATAAGTTTATTTGCTGTCGGTAGCCTATGGGCTACTTCGTTTCTTCCTCTCTGTGGAATATGCAGCAGGTAGGGGAGGAGTTACCACAGTCGTTGACATCAACTAACGTTACTTAGTGGCAAGTTAACAGCAGTTAGCAGGAAAGACAGCAAAAATGAAGCAAATGTGGCTTTGGGGATTTTTCCGAAAGAAGTCAGTGAGAAAGAATTCAAATTGTTTTGGTCCTTAAAGTCTGAAGATCATCATCTGGCTGGCTTTCACCCACAGTAGGCTAGTTATTACCATAGGCTATGTTAGCACTTGGACCAGCATGCTTATCATCGCATTTGAAGATAAACAACGGCTACACATTTCGAGATAAGTGTGCCCATTTCTAGAAAAGTGTAGGCTACATAACCTTGCTATTGTTCATGCTGTAGGTAGCCAGAAACACTAGTTTTATCCCACTGCACTGAATACTTTCCTTGTTTATCAGGTGTTGTTCCCCTTCTGTCGCTCTCTCCACGTTGTGTCGGAGAAGCGACACTAGGGGTCTCTCTTGAGCGCCGATATTCACCTCTGACCTATTGAAAAGGGCCA
Organism: Xyrauchen texanus; assembly: GCF_025860055.1. Lineage (NCBI taxonomy): Eukaryota > Metazoa > Chordata > Actinopteri > Cypriniformes > Catostomidae > Xyrauchen > Xyrauchen texanus. The sequence continues at coordinate 19,278,774 of NC_068280.1, forward strand.
ATGAGAGTTGGCAGTCAGTATTTGCATACCCCGCCCCCGCATACGGGTATTTAAGCGGGGCAAATACGGAAGTTTAGTCAGAAAATTTCTGGTCTGTCTGCAGTTTGCTGCGAGTTACACGCCATTAAAACGTTCCTGTTTCATCTGACGATCTGCATGCTGTTGGATCTTGACGGCGCACAACAGCGGCTTTCTCCTTTACATTGCACGGCCTGCATTGTTGCCCCTGAGCGCTTCGACAGCGCAGACACACACACACACACACACACTGTGTATTAAAAGAGTAAATTCCTATTAAAAGAGTAATTTCTCTAAAAGAGCAAAACACAGCGGCATTGAACGTCCTTTTCAGAACGCGTCTTTTTCAAGATGCCCTTCCGCCCCTGTGTTGTTCCTGGATGCGGTAGAGTGCTCTCCGCTTCAGACGGCCACAGGCGCTATCTCGTGTGTTTGGGCCGCGATCACACCGAGACTGCGTTTTTGGATGGTTCATGTTCTCACTGCGAGAACATGACCATGACCACGTTGTGGTCACGGCTTGCTTTCAACAGAAAGCAAGCCACTCCAGCTGCACCCCGCATTGCTCCTTCTTCCCACGGGATTGAGGACGATGCGGTTGGCGCTGGGGGCGATTTGGGGGCGGCAGCGGGTGCAGTTTCACCGGGTAGCCTCCCGCGAACCTCCCATTCCCCGACACGCTCACTGGTCCCCGCCCACGCCAAGGGCGAGTAGCGGCTCGCCTCACGGCCCGGCTGTCTATCCTCCCGAGCCCGAAGCAGATGAGCTCGCCGCTGCATCGGAGAGTGTGATGTCTGATGCCGAGGACTCCCTGGACTGCCGCTCGGGCCAGCAGGCCCAGGCTGAGGCCGACGCTCAGATGTCTGACATGCTTTCCGGGCCGCTGTAAGCGTGGGGTTGGATTGGAACCCTACATCCTCCCCACAGCCTTCACGGTTGGATGACTGGTTCCTGGGGGCAGCGCCGTTCGCGGCCTCGCGATCCCCCGGTCCCGCTTTTCCGGAGGTGCATGACGAGCTGACGCTCACGTGGAGAGCCCTGCTCTCCGCCCGTCTAGGTGGCACCCGCTCCACTCTCACCACCCTCGACGGCGGAGAGCGCCACGGATACGGGGCGATTCCCCAGGTCGATAGGGCAGTTGCGTACCATCTATGCCCCGGTAGCCCTACCTCCTGGCGTGGCTGCCCCGTACTCCCATCCAAGCCCTATAGGACAACATCCTCACTCAACGCGAAGGCCTACAGTGTGGCTGGACACGCTGCCTCCGCCCTGCATGCGATGGCCCTCCTGCAAGTCCACCAGGCCAAAGCACTCAGAAACATGCACGGGGGTGGACCTGATCCTGATGTGCTGCAGGAACTGCGCTCAGTGACCGACCTCGCCCTGAGAGTGACGAAGGCCACAGCGCAGGCACTCGGACAGGCGATGGCCACCCTAGTGGTCCAGGAACGGCATCTTTGGCTCAATCTGGTCGAGATGAGTGAGGCCGACAAGAACAGCCTCCTGGACGCACCTGTCTCTCAGACTGGCCTTTTCGGCGACACCGTCGAGGACTTCGCCCAACAGTTCTCCGCGGTGAAGAAGCAGACGGAGGCCATCTCTCAAGCATCATGCCCCGCCGCAGACCTGCCGCTACGGGCCCTGCCCCGTCTGCCCGCCGAGGGCGTCCCCCTGCGAAGAAACCAGCTCCTGCTCCGCCTCAACCCGGGCCCCTCAGCCCCAGCATCGAGCACCCCGCAGGCGGCGCACGCCCCCTGTCTCACGAATCCCCTCTAGGACCCGGAAGGCTCCCAAGCGTTCCTGAGACAGCCGACCCAGAGCCGAAGACGTTAGCTCCAGAGGTGGTAAGACCGCTCCGTCCCCCCATTTAGGGACTTGAGGAGAATCCTTTGTTTTTTCATTTGCCACACCCCCTGACGGGGGCTGTGGTACCCACATTCTCAATAAGAGCTATTTCCTTTGCCTCTGGGTCACCTGGCCCGCAAATGCCATTCTCACGGCAATCTGCTTTCAGATTACGACAGTCCCGGTACACCGGACGCGGCGATCCCGCCTTCCGCCTGCCCACGACTGTCCCCGGCCGGCCGGTTCAGACGAAGTTCAGAGGACGCCAGCATCAGACCTCCTCCTCAGTCACTGAACCCGCCCCTGCCGGGTGCGCGGAGCAAGGTAAGTGCTTTGAGTCTATTCTCAGTACCTCAGCCTCAGGCCGCGACGAAGCCGCCCGACGCTGCATTACCTGTTCTGCCCGCTACGCAGGCCCCGCCGGTACGTCCAAAATACTCGTCCCTTTGGTGCCCCTAGCGCAGAGCTGGGAAGCGTGGCTTTCGCTTCCCAACGCATCACGCTGGCTGCACCGGACCATTCGACTCGGTTACGCAATTCAGTTTGCCCGGCTCCCGCCCCTTCAGGGGCGTCCGCTTCCGCAGTACACGGCAAGCATGCCAGTTCCCTGCGCACGGAAATCGCGACCCCCTTAGCCAAGGGCGCGGTAGAGCCCGTCCCTCCAACCGAAATGAGGAAGGGTTTCTACAGCCCTTACTTTATTGTACCCAAGAAAGGAGGGGCTTACGACCAATCCTGGACCTGCGAGTTTTCAATCGGGCCTTGCTAAAACTCCCGTTCAAAATGCTCACGCAGAGAAATATTCTGGCTGGCGTTCAGCATCTAGATTGGTTCGCAGTGGTAGACCTGAAGGACGCGTACTTCCACGTCTCAATTCTGCCACGACACCGACCCTTCTTACGGTTCGCGTTCGACGGCCAGGCGTTTCAGTACAAAGTCCTCCCCTTCGGCCTGTCTCTGTCCCCTCGCGCCTTCACGAAGTTCGCAGAGGAGGCCCTTGCCCCGCTACGAGTAGCCGGCATCCGCATTCTCAACTACCTCGACGACTGGCTCATCCTAGCACACTCTCGAGTGTTACTATGCACACACAGAGACCAGGTGCTCCGGCACCTCAGCCGCTTGGGGCTTCAGGTCAACTGGGAAAAGAGCAAGCTCACTCCGGTTCAGAGCATCTCTTTTCTCGGGTTGGAGTTAGACTCAGTCTCAATGACAGCGCGTCTCACGAGCGAGCGTGCTCAGTCGGTGCTGGACTGCCTCGCTTCCTTCAAGCCAGGCACGGTGGTCCCACTAAGACTTTTCCAGAGGCTCCTGGGGCATATGGCGTCCTCCGCGGCGGTCGCGCTGCTGGGGTTGATGCATATGAGACCACTCCAGCACTGGCTCCAGACTCGAGTCCCGAGACAAGCATGGCACCACGGCACGCATCGGGTAAGGATCACCCCCGCCTGCCTCAAAACACTCCGACCCTGGACAGACCTCTGCTTTTTACGGGCAGGAGTGCCCTTGCAGCAGGTGTCCTGACGCATTCTGGTCACAACCGACGCCTCCCGGACCGGGTGGGGTGCCGTGTGCAGCGGGCACGCAGCAGCGGGCCGTTGGAAAGGGGCCCCGCTGCGTTGGCACATCAACTGCCTGGAGTTGCTGACCGTCCTTCTTTCTCTCAGGAAGTTCCTCCCGTTAGTTCGGGACAAACACGTCCTCGCGAGATCGGACAGCACCACGGTGGTGGCGTACATAAATCGCCAAGGCGGCGTACGCTCCTGCCACATGTCACAACTCGCCCGCCGTCTCCTCCTATGGAGCCAGCAGCGACTCAAGTCGCTGCGTGCCACTCACATCCCCGGCAAGCTCAACGTTGTAGCGGACGCGCTATCACGACAACGCCTGCCCGGCGGGGAGTGGAGGCTTCACCCCCAGACGGTCCAGCTGATTTGGGAACGGTTTGGCAAGGCCCAGGTAGACCTGTTCGCCTCCCAGGAAACCTCCCACTGCCCGCTCTGGTATGCCCTAACAGAGGCTCCCCTCGGGACAGACGCGCTGGCACACAGCTGGCCCTTGGGGCTGCTCATGTACGCATTTCCCCCAGTGAGTCTTTTTGCACCGGTGCTGTGCAAGGTCAGGGAGGACGAGGAGCAAGTCACGCTAGTGGCCCCCTACTGGCCCACTTGGACTTGGTTCTCGGAACTCAGGCTTCTCGCGACAGCTCCTCCCTGGCGAATTCCCCTGAGAAAGGACCTCCTCTCTCAGGGACGGGGCATGCTCTGGCACCCGCGCCCAGACCTCTGGAACCTCCACGCCTGGTCCCTGGACGGGATGCGGAAGAGCTAGCCGGCTTACCGGCGACCGCTGTGAATGCAATCAACCAAGCCAGAGCCCCTCTACCAGGCACCTTTACGCCCTAAAGTGGCGCTTTGTTCGCAGATTGGTGTTCTTCCCGAACTGAAGACCACGCAGAGATCGCTGATCAAGTCAGTGCTCCTGTTCCTACAGGAGAGGCTGGACAGGAGGCTGTCCCCATCCACCCTCAAGGTGTATGTTGCCGCCATTGCCGCCCACTACGATCCTGTAGACGGCAAGTCTTTGGGTAAGCACGACCTGATCCTCAGGTTCCTGAGAGGCGCCCGGAGGTTGAATCCCTCCCGGCCAGGCCTAGTTCCCTCCTGGGATCTCTCGGTAGTCTTGGCAGGACTCCAGAGACCCCCCTTCGAGCCGCTTGAATCAATTGGACTCAGGGCCCTCTCTCTTAAGACGGCCCTGCTGATCGCGCTCGCCTCTATCAAGAGGGTCAGGGACCTGCAAGCATTCTCTGTCAGCGACACTTGCCTGGAGTTCGGTCCGGCAGATACGTCTGTGATCCTAAGACCATGACCGGGCTATGTGCCCAAGGTTCCTACCACACCATTCCGAGATCAGGTAGTGAACCTGCAAGCGCTGCCCCGGGAGGAGGCAGACCCAGCCCTTTCGTTGCTATGTCCAGTGCGCACCCTGCGTATTTACCTGGACCGCACACAGAGCACCAGACGCTCTGAGCAGCTCTTTGTCTGCTTTGGGGGATGGCAGAAAGGGAATGCCGTCTCCAAACAGAGGCTCGCCCACTGGGTTGTTGACGCCATCACACTGGCTTATCACACCCAGGCCGTGCCCCTACCCTTGCGGGTCCGAGCTCACTCAACAAGGGGTGTTGCGTCCTCGTGGGCACTGGCCAAGGGCACCTCCCTAGCAGACATCTGTAGAGCCGCGGGTTGGGCAACACCCAACACCTTCGCGAGGTTTTACAACCTCCGCGTTGAGTCGGTTGCGTCTCGTGTTTTGTCAGGTCCGAGCCCGTAGAACTCGGTAACACGTAGACTGACCGGCCGGGTGGATTGTTCGCCCAGCGCCCTTTTCCTGACGTCAAGGTTAAGTAGTGCACCTTTTTTTCCCAGGGCGCCCCACTCCGAGTCGGGACCCTGGTCGATTCCTCCCCAGCCCTCCGGGTCCGCGGTTCAGCGGAGGAACTCGCCGACCCAAGCCACTACAGGTACCCTGATGGCTACCCTGTACTGGTATAGGTGCTCCACAGGTAAGGCCTCCTGCTCGGACTCCCCCTGTGTGTATTTCCACGGTTCTGTCCCCTTACGAGCGGACCCCCTTGTCTCCCTTAGGCAGTTACAGCTGCCCCGGTCGCCGTGCTGTAGCAACTCCCCCCTTTCGAGGCTGGATCTACCACCGCACCATACTTTCCACACAAGCCCTAAGACGGCCGTGTGATGTGTCTACCACTTTTCCTCCCCAAGAAAAAGGGCAGGTGTGGTCTCCGCAGGGTCTGGGTAAGACCCCCTTCCCTATATGCGTGTAAGGGCCCCGGCCGTGATTGCTCTATGCGAGAAACATAGAGAGGAAAGAGGCCCAGCCAGGCTGGCCCGTTCCCATGTTGGCAAACATCGCCTTGTTCCCCTCTCAGGGTAACTAGAAGGATCCCGATGTTCGTATGGGGCATTGGGGAAGGGTACGTGCAGCCAGGTACAGACGATGCGCGGCACTGGATGAATCCCTGCCCGCCTCTGTATCGGTAGTTCACGTACACGGTTCAGCACATGGCAAGATTGGAATGGGTCCCTTAGTGTCGCTTCTCCGACACAACGTGGAGAGAGCGACAGAAGGGGAACGTTTGGTTACGTATGTAACTTCCGTTCCCCGAGGGAAGGAACGACACGTTGTGTCTTTCCTCCGCCATGTCGCTGAACCGAGCCACTGTTGTGGCCGGACCATTTCCGGCTCCTCAGAAAAATCCTGACTAAACTTCCGTATTTGCCCCGCTTAAATACCCGTATGCGGGGCGGGTATGCAAATACTGACTGCCAACTCTCATTGGCCCTTTTCAATAGGTCAGAGGTGAATATCGGCGCTCAAGAGAGACCCCTAGTGTCGCTTCTCCGACACAACGTGTCGTTCCCTCCCTCGGGGAACGGAGGTTACATACGTAACCAAACGTTTTCTCTAAGGATAACCAATAAGCATTAACATAAAATGTATGTGTGACTTGATTTGTGATATTAGTTTGTAGTAATATATAATTTGATTTGATTAAATGGTTTTGTAGAGGGTAGCAAAGATGAGCTACAGACTGAGGAGCCAGCAGCAGCAGCAGCAGCTGTGCCAGTCACTTGATGAGAAGGGAGAGTGACAGGAGCAGGTGAAAAGAGACTGAACTGAACTCTCTAGGACAGTTGTTTTGTTGACTTAAAATGTAATATACCAATACACAACAGTTCATATTATGTTCTACTAAAGTCTCACACAATTAAGATGTACTTTGACTGAAAGTGAAGTGTTACTGTTAAAAAAAAAACTCTTCGAGTGATCCCTGTATTTGCAAATGGTCTGGGCTAAGCCCCGGATGTCCTTCAATGCTGGAAACGACTCTGGTTCACACCAAATCTGTGACAAATTTGCTAGACGAACTTCAGAGGATAGGTCTTTGCACAACAAGACTGTAACAAATGAAAGAAAAACAAATTCACACCTGTACAGTAGGTGCTGTTGCTGTTCCATAAACATATGTATACTAGTGTGGCAGGGCGCACACCCAGCCCCTAATCAGGCTAATCAAGCCTCAGAGAGGGATAAAGGCTGACTGGAAGCTGCAGTGCGACAGAGAGAGAGAGATTTACGGGCAGCTGTCTGAAACCTTTGAGTGTTTGTCTTTTTGCTCCAGTTTTATATTCAAATATTATTTATATCATCAAACCGGTTCTCGCCTCCTCTTTTCCCAACTCTTTTACAACTAGTTTTCTGCCATTAAGCATTCAGCTGTCAATGCTAAAAATGAATGTACTAAACGCTGTTAAAGCTAATTTATTAACCTAATTTGGCATAAGTATTTCATGAAGTTTTATAAATATTTTTTATGTGTTTCGAGGAATATAGAATCTGTGTTTTCACTTCTCTTTTTATAATGCCTGGATAATATAGCACTGTATAGTAATATAAATACACGTGAAATAATGTACACTAAAAATGACAGGTAAAGTATAAAATATGATGCATAATATTAAAAGTAATATAAAGTAAAACACTGCCTCATGGTCTTTTCTGTAGGCATTTATTTCATATTTGTACTTCTATCGGGAAGACACGCAGGCTTGAATGAAGTTTGATATGCCATTTATTTGATAGATGTAAAACAGGAGGTGATGTCTCTCTCTTTGGCGTAGGCCCCGTCCGGCAGTCCGAGGTAGTTGTACCCGGAACCGTCATGTCCTGCCGGAGATAGGAGGCAGGGGCGAGGAGCCTACCTCCGTGCGGGACAGGGCTCAACTAGTGGTGGTGGGGAGGTGGAGGTTGCAGTGTTAGCACACCGAAACAGCAATGTGATAGATTGTGAGCGGACTTATAAAGCATTGGCTTAAGTGCGATTGGCTAGGAGTTACCCAGCTAATTATGTGATGAGCACCTGCTGGTCTTCCCGCTAGAACTATGCTCCACTTCCATTGAATTCAGGATTTATTTTGCATGGTAAGAAAAAGAGCACTGTTACAGGAATACTTTGTTATATTATCCTTGCAATAAAACTAGTAGTGAGGTTCTGCTTTTCTTTATTTTCTACATTAAAAAATATACCTCAGAATAGACCTCTAAGAACCTCTTCTCAATATTAGTACTCCATGTTTTAGGACATTTACCCAGAACTTTCAAGCTTGCAGTTATCAAACTGTTTATCAAGAAACCACAGCTTGATCATGGTGAGTAGGATGATTATAGACAGATCTAAAATCTCCCATTTACTAGAAAAGGTAGTGTCCTCGCAACTATGATTTTTACATAGTATAGAAATAGTATCTCTGAAGAAGTTTAATCTGGATTTAAGCCCCATCATAGTACAGAGACTCCATTTATCAGTTAAAAATACTTGTTCTTATCATTGAACCATGGCTGCATCTCTTATCTTGAGCTATTTAGATCTTAGTGCAGCCTTAAACACCATAGATCACAACATTCTCTTAGATGGGCTTGAGAAAGGTTCTGCTTATTACTTACAAAGTTTGAATGGTCTAGCTCCTAAATATTTAAGAAACCTTCTATCATGCTATAATCTATCATGTTCAATCTGATAACAAATAATCCGGCCTCTTGACAGTACCCAGATTATCAAAATCCACATAACCTTCCTAGAATAGTTCGGGACTCAGACACACTCCCTCAATTTAAGACTCTGTAACACTACATATTGATCTTGATATAATACATTGTATGTTGTACTTTTGCTCTATGCAGTTGTATTCCACTCACCCAGTTGCTGTCTTTCCCCTGTGTTTAAGTGTTTGGTAACCTGTGGTATGTTTGTCCTATGTTGTTTTCCATACCTGTGCCCATATCATCATCACCCCGTGACACTAGGAAGTATTGAGGTGGCACATATTTATAGAATGTTTAAAAAAGTAGCAGCAGCTACTTCCAGATAGCAATCAGTTTATTGAGAAGGAGGAGAATAACGTTCTCACACACAACATTGCTAGCAAGCTCTAATTTGGATTTATGCCTGTCGTGACCTGTATGGATTATATTGTTTACCCTGTGTCGATCCCATATCGACAGAAATCTATGTACATATTATAAATCGACTCCTGAAGCAAGAAATCATTTCTTAGTCTTAGTCACCAGGTTTTGATATTTATATTGGGAGTGTGTATATTACCTTGCTGTTGTTCACATGTGCATATTAATAATACACAGTTTATTTACCCTTTACATCTGCAGTCTGTCTACTTTATTTATATATCATTAATGTTTGAGGTTTCAATGGTCCGAACTTTCGAATAGTGTAACCTATTAGACCCTATTAACCTTCCTCTGGGAAGATCATTACAACTTGACTAAAGACTCATCTCTTCAGATAGGCATACACTGGGCTGTACTCTGGCATACCGGTCATTTTCCTGGTGGGCCGACGCACTTTGGGGCCGATCAGGGGCGGACTGGCCATCGGGATAACCGAGCGGGCCAGTTGATCGGCTGCAAAACGTGCCGAATGGGCCGCGATAAGATCAAATGAGCCGACACGTTATGCAGAAAATGACAGCGAAAATCTCAGGATACAAATCCTGAGGTTACGAGAGCCTGCAAGATCCAGCTCCTGCTCAGCCTGATGTCCCACTTCCACTGCTATGTGTCACTGAGCGATGACTACTAACTGCAGACTTGAACATCCAGACAGCGAGGAGCATTTCGATGATCACTGTCTGCATCACTTCAATCTATTCAGTGGACTTCACATTGGATGAACAGCTGCCAACTCCAGGCATTCAAAAGGGATGCTTCACTCTCCACTGCCTGCACCTTGGACTTAGGATTAACTTCACCATAAATTAACTGCCACAAGCTTACATTTAGTTTGCGAGGCACACCTAGCTGACCTCTGCCAGCATCTTCTTGGTCATAGGATGGACTAAACTATCTTAAAATGGAATACACAGACAATAAATAAATGCCAACTAAAGCCTTTATCAGCCAAATTAAAAAAAACACTTCATCTACGTGCACTTCCGCAGTTAGTTCGGGATGGACTACAAAGACCCTTACTCATTAATCTTAAAGTTCATACAAAATCCCTTAGTTTTAAAAATTGCCCACCAACATCTACTCAGTTTACTCACATGAAACAAGACTTGTACAACACATACATATCTAAAATAGGCATTATATTCTAGTGATGGGAAGATCTGATCATTTTACTGACTTGGACCTTTGAGTCTCATTCAGCAAAATGAACAAATCTTTATTCAAGTAATTTCGTTCATTTGAGCAGAATTCAATTAAAATTAAAAATTTTCAACAGCCAAATCCCCCCAACATGTCTACTTAAGCAAACTTGATTATAGTCCCAATAAGAAAAAGTGAAAATAACAGAAAGATTTGTTCACCTCTGGAATCTTCTTGTCCGAGTCATTCGTTCTTTTGTCACGTGGCAGCCGTATACACTATTGTATACAGCTGTCACGTGACAATAGAGTGAATGACTTGGACAAGTAGACTGGAGAGGTGAACTAATCATTTCTATCTCCTGTGTGAGCAATGCAAAACGTATACGTCTGTCATGTGACAAAAGAACGAAAGACTCCGACCAAAAGCGTTGAAAGGTTTCCTGTATTGCAACTATGTGGTTTTCACGTAATAAATGAACGAAGGGTGCACACTGTCACTCTCTGAGACAACTCGTTATTTTGAGTCACATAAAAGATTCATTCAAAATGAATGAATCGTTAATGAACGACCCATCACTATTATATTCATGCCATAAAGCAAGAGGGGAACTGGCTCCCCTTGCAGGTTATTTCTCATCCATAAACTAACATCTTATGATGTTTTGTGTTCCCTGCTACAATTGCCTTTTTTTTCTCACTGTAGAATGAAAGTTACGTTTCTGTAAAGCTGCTTTTGAACAATGTGTGTTGTGAAAAGCACTATATAAATAAAAATGGCTTGACTTGAAAAGTGATGGACACACTGCATAGTACAGCTTATGTTTGTTGGTATTGTTGTTTGTTATTTGGAATCATTATCCTATATAAATCTGTGTAATACTTCAAGGTAATTCATATGAAGTTAAACAAATAAATAATAATAGTTAATAAGTTGAATGACTGTGACTAAATTAGCCTTTATTTTATGAAACACAAAAAGACTGATTTGACAGCACTGTATGTCCACGTATGTTTATGTGCATGTCTGTCTTTTCCAGTTCTGCTCACTCATTGTAATTAGTGGTAATGTGCAATTGTTACCTTGAATAGCAATTTCTACCTGATCTTTCCACGGTCCTGTCTCTCGGTCAGTCTGGGATTTGGTCTGATGGGGCTGTGGCATTATCCGTCCATGTCTGTTTTTGTGTGAGCGTACGAATTCTGTTACATTTCCTGCCACGCGCTCTTCTGTCTGTTGTGTTTCTTGTCTGGAGTATGGTGTCTGGGTCCAGACTTTCTGTCTAGTTCGGCTCCGGTCTGTGTCGGGATCCAGATATTCATACTCCCTGTCTGTCTGTTATTGATGTTGGTGTATCGCACTTGTGTCATCTTGGCTGCATGCACTCACGTCAGTAATCCATGTCAGTTTTTGTGTCTGTCTCCTTCCACAGACACGCATTTTGTTGTGTTCGTCGATTGGCATGAGTGTATATCGCTTCATTGTCTGGGTGGTGTGCACTCATGCCAATCGGGTATGTTGCCTGCTTGTGAGAGTATGTGGCTTTGTTATTGTTTCTAGAGCTCCCCAGTCACTGCCAGTACTCCCGGCCACGGAAGCCACTCCCCAGTCGCTGCCAGCGCTCCTGGCCACGGAGGCTGCTCCCCATTCGCTGCCAGAGCTCATGACCACAGAGGTCATTCCCTTGTCCATTCCTCTACTTGCAGCCACAAAGGCTGTTCCACAGTCACTGCCTGAGCTCACAGCCACAAAGGCTGTTCACCCATCACTGCCAGTGCCCACGATCACAGAGGTCATTCCCTCGTCACTGTCTAAGCTCACATCCACTGAGACTGTTCCCACGTCACTGCCAGTGCCCACGACCATGGAGGTCGTTCCGCCATCACTGTCTGAGATCAAAGCCACAGAGACTGTTCCCCCGTCAATGCCAGTGCCTACGATCATGGAGGTCATTCCCCTGTCACTGTCTGAGCTAACAGCCTCTGAGACTGCTCCCCTGTCACTGCCAGTTCTCATGACCATGGAGGTCGTTCCCCATCACTGTCTGAGCTCATGGCCTCTGAGACTACTCCACTATTGCGGCCAGTGCCTGAGCATACGGAGGTTCGGACACTTCAGTAAGGTCTCAGGTGAGTGTGTGTGTGGCCGAACTCTCACACAAGTGTCTTCTCTCATTGGATAAAGTCCAGGGGAAGCCTCTTACTCTCTGCTCTATGGTTCAGACACCCAAAGGGAGTCGTGAGTCCTCCTTGCCTAATGCCTCGCTTAATCCAGACAATAACATTACGCGATCATAACAAAGTCCAAGACCACGACAGAACTAACTTTCAAAGGCCAAAGAATCAAGCATCACGAGGAAACACAATGCATGGAAACGCAACACAAGGAAACACAATGCAAGGAAATGCAACGAAACGCAAGTACATCTTTAGACTTTGGCTCAAAGTGCTGGTGTATTAGATTAATTCTTTGGGTAATCAGATTGCAAATTGATTTAGACTCAAAGAAGGATAAATGATTCTTAACGCATTGTCAACAGACTCAATAAAGTTCATTTTATCTATATTGATCATTTATTTCACATTCTGTCACTTTACCCACCAACCTGTTTCATGTTGTATGTGTTAGAATAGTTTATGTTTAGAATAGCAATAAAGTTTGTCTGTATTCAAAGATAATTTGACTGTGGTACATTTTGATAAATAATCTCGTCCCTGTTTTTAAAACATTTAGCTTCAAAGCTCTACATAAATATGTGTGATATTCTTTTCAATAAGCCATGAGAATAATATTACTCCAATAATTTAATTAATCATAATTCCCTTATTAAAGCTAATCCCTTACATTTGAAAATGTGAGCGGATACAACAAGACTTTGTATTACGTTTTTAATGGTGGAGAATTTTATTCAAACAAATAAGCAAGTTATTTTTAATTTATCTGTTTTATAATGGTTGTCGAATGCGACTTAATCCATTATAAATTTCCTTACATAATAATGTAGAATAAGGACAGTTTAATTTAATTCCTAGCTGACACATACTATTTCCTATATATAATGGTGTGAGAAATGCAGCACTTTAATCCGTACTGTGTACATCTACATCTACTGAAATTTGCTAAAATTTTTAACAACTGCTCTGTATTAACTCTTTTGATTTCTCTCCCTGTTTTAGTCTCCTCGTGTGTGCTGTCCAGTGCCAGTTCGTATTGTTATTGTCATGTCTACATGTGTTTTTGTTCATGTTTTGTTTTCATGTATTTTATTTTGGAATTCTAGTTCCTGTTTCATGTCATGTGGATCCTTTGTCATGTGATTTCATGTTTCCCTTCCCTGCATGTTCATGTGTCTTTTTTTCATTGGTTTATTGTCTTATCAGTTCTAGTTTGTCATTGGTTTAAGGTTATTAGTCTTGTTATCTTGTTTATAGTTCTGTCTGTTTATTGGTTTTCTTGTTATTGTTTTACCCAATGTCTGTGTTAAGCCCTCATGTTTTCCATTGTCACTTGTCAAGTACTGTTAATGTACCTTGTTTGCTAAGTCATGATCATGTTCATGTTCATGTTCATGTTAATTGTTCATGTTTAGTTCAGTTCATGTCTGTAGTTAGGGTTTTGGATTTCACAGATGTAAATAAACTGCACTTGGGTTCTTCATCTTCACATCTTCGTCATTGCCAGTGCCAGCACATCGCTACAGAATACTTGACCCACCAAAATGAACCCAGAATATGCCTACATCAAGGAAAACGCTCTATAGAAGACTACGTGGAGGATTTCTGCATCCTGGCAGACGAAGTAGGCTTCAATTAGATCTCCCTCAAACACTTTTTTTCATGCAGGCTTGAATGAGCCGGTGCACACCTGGATGCCTGGTAGTGGGAGTACCTTCAATCTGGATCAATATATCGACTTTGCCCTGGGGATAAGTGGTTAAACTTACAAGTTGACGAGTCAATGGCCACGCCTGCCCATGTACACGACCATGGAGGTCGTTTCTAAGTCTCTGCCCATGTACACGACCATAGAGGACGTTTCAAAGTCTCTGCCCATGTTCACGACCACGGAGGTCTTTTCCAAGTCTCTGTCTATGCCCATGACCTCAGAGGTCATTCCCATGTTCATGACCACTGAGGTCTTTTTCCAGTCATCTAGGAATCATAGTTTCAAGCCTCCCACAGCTCCCCCTTTCAAGACTTGGCCCCACGTCATGGCCGCCAAGCCAGAGTTCCACGTCATGGCCGCCAAGCCAGAGTACCACATCATGTCACAGCCAAAGCCAGAGTACCACATCATGTCACAGCCAAAGCCAGAGTACCACATCATGTCACAGCTACAGGTCGACCGATATTGTTTTTTTCAGGCTGATGGCGATCATTTGAAATCCGGGATGGCCGATTACTGCTGCCGATTTAATTTGGCCGATATGTGCTTGTTTTAACCTCTTATTTGAACCTTTTATTTGAAAGATAAAATGTAACACAAATAAGATAGACAAAATTTCTCAACAGATACATTTATTGAACACTTGACCAATCTGCACTTGTACACTTAAATTAAAAATGTATAATGTAAAAACATATTGTATAAATAATGTATAACAAATATATTAAATAAACAAAGCAGGTGTTACGAACTGCTCCGAGACACGAAGGTTGAGATCCAAATGCAGCTTTAATTAAGGGGCAATCCAGACACGTAATCCAATATTCAGAGCATCCAAGAGAAGCACAGGCATAACTAGGGATGGGTATCGTTAAGGTTTTAATGGTATTACTACTCTTACCGATACTGCTTATAGATCCGGTACTTCAACGGTATTCTTAACGGTTCTTTTTGTTATATATATATATTAAACAAAGATAAACGTTATATAGGCGCAGTGATTTAATTTCAGGAAGGTCTACTAACATTACTGTTCAGGTGTGGTCTAAAACGAAATCTAATAAAGTAATCAATTGTAAAATAACACTGCATATTTTATCATAGATAGATTAATGCTTATTAATGCAGAAGTTATTCATTCAAGAGCTGTAAGTGATTTTCTCTTTGCCTTTTTTTGTTTGATTCGCAGTGATGGCTCAATCGTCAGCATGTTGATTAGACTGCTTCCCCTTTAAGACTGAGTCTAATAGGCTCCTGATGCGCCATATTTTCTCCCAACTATTTCCATATCTACCTTAATTTCCGGACTATAAGCCGCAACTTTTTTCCCACGCTTTGAACCTCGCGGCTTATACAATGACGCGGCTAATATATGGATTTTTCCCGCTTTCAAATTTTATAAAACAAAATTAAAAAAAACATTCTGTGACGTGCTCAGTTTTTTGGCGGCGTGAAGCTTTCATTAGACCAATGAAATTGCCGAACGGGTTAAGGTCAAAACAACTTTTTTTGTTTACTGTTTAGATTAAATAGAGCGCGCTCAAACTTCCCATCATTCTGATTACGGTAGTAATTTTGTCACCCTCACCATGGCAAAGACATGGAGAAATGCATATGATGCAGCTTTCAAGTTGAAGGCGATTGATCTGGCTCCTGCACGGGAGCTTGGTCTTAATGAGTCGATGATAAGACGCTGGAAACAGCAGCGTGAGGAATTGACTCAGTACAAAAAGACAACTAAATCTGAGGCTATTTAACTCCGACACCGAAGGAGATGACTTCAGTGGTTTCAGTGCACAGGACGAGGAAGATAGTGACCAATGACTTTATTGGTAGGATACTGTTTACTGCAAATGTTTTATTACAAGCCATGTGTGGCAGCGGGGTGTGGTCAAGCGCCCGTCCGGGAGAGAAAAGCTGTAAGGGCGCTTACACCTGCGCTAAATTATGTCTAACACCGGTGTCTAATTTCAAGTGCCCTGCTTCACGTGTCCTTCTTGGGAAAACTGTCACACGGGCACCAGTGTGACAGTTTTCAGCAGGGCACTTGACGTTCCAGGTAAGGCTTTTAATGGCCACAGCAATGTTTACAATCAATTTTATAAAGTTTCTCAATTCTTCTATGTGCCAACACTAGACTGACGTGTGTCACTCTCTCAGCTCTGTGGCTGCTGCATTTTATGCCGCTCTCCCCATGCTTACTGAAATTAGACACCGGTGTTAGACATAATTTAGCTCAGGTGTAAGCACCCTTACCGCTTTTCTCCTCGGACGGGCGCTTGACCACGCCCCCGCTGCCACACCGTGTTTCGTTAAAGCCTATTTATTTTTGTTACAAGCCGTGATTCGTTAAAGCCTGAGTAAAGTTCATTTGTTTCAATGTACCGGTAGGCACCTGCGGCTTATAGACAGGTGCGGCTTATTTATGTTCAAAATAATATTTGATTTAAAAATCAGTGGGTGCGGCTTATATTCAGGTGCGCTCAATAGTCCGGAAATTACGGTACGTCCATTTAAGACATAAACTGTGTTAAAGTGAATCTCCAAGCCGGTCGTTTTGACATATTTTTGTGTATAGTTGATCGTTTAGACGCGCACATGAAACCCAAAGTAGCCTATACTTTGCTTGTCTCGTTGCGGTCCATTTCGGAGCGCGCGCCGCCTTGGGAACGGTATCTCTTGCGCTCTTTTTATTATTAAATGCGTCCCACAATTTAGTAACAGTAGCTAGACTGCATTTTACAACAATCACCGATCGTGCTGATTCTGACGTTAAGTTTGAGTTTTAGGGAGAAATGTCAGTGCACCGCTGTGAAGGGAAGGAAGTTGTGCTAGACAGAATGCGGCTTATGTAAAAATATTCTGTTTATAATCTTCGGAAGGCGAAATCTAAAATAAAATCAGACTAATATCAAAGATCTAAAGTGTAAACAGGCTACGTTTGAATGTTTAGTTCTGTCACTCATTAAGCAGGGCTCGTGTTGTGCTCTCTGTGGCACCGCGTGAGCGAGATCTATCTCTCTCTCTCTCTCTCTCTCTGACTGTGAATAGCTAAATTGCATCACAGACAAATGGTTCATATTATTATACATAGAAATGGCTGGCGAGATAAAATAACTTTCTCTTTAAAGCAATAATAAATGTATTTTCTTAATTTCTCCAGTACCGACAGCAGAACCGATAACGTCTGAGCTTACCAAAGCCAGTCCTTCAATAGCCTATAGTGCGTTGGTATCTTTTTTATTACTTATTTCTCTGCATTGAGTGACAACCCTCTCAAATATAAGACACACAAACAGAACAAATAAAAGTCTCAGATTCACTGTCTGTAATTGCAAAATTCTTGCTTACTTATTGTGACATGATAGCAACCCTTCTGCTGTGATAATGCAACTTCAACTACGCTATCAATATCCAAAGTAGCCGAACGTCATTTCGCGTTTTTTCTCGAAGTTGGCAGTAACATATCAAAAGATTTTAATTAAATATAAAGTAGTTATACAAATTTAATCCTTGCTGTTTTCTCCAAGGAACTTAGGCACTGGATGAGGTCTGCTCACTCTAGGGAATGACTCATCTTCCGCTGGAAAAGGACTCTAGGGGCAGCGTGCGTCGAACACGTGTTCCACAACAACACTAGGCTGCCCACAGATGCGCCTGCCTAATAATCGGCTCGATATACTTGGATATTGGCCGATGCCGATTATGTAAAAAAATTTAAAAAATCGGCCTCTAGTCACAGCCTGTAATGATTACCTTGTCTTGTTTCACCGTTGCCCTTTGTTTACCATTTTTGTCACTTTTGTATTCCTTAGTCTCCCTGTTAGCGTTCGTGTTCTCTGTCATTGTTTTCACCTGTCCTCATTAGTTTGCCATTGGTTTCTGTTCATCACCTTGTTACCTTGTTTGAGTTCTGTTTGTTCATTGGCCCCTTTTGGACGGTCATGGCTGCTGGCACTGGCTTTTGGATGGTCATGGCTACTGGCACTGGCTCTTGGACGGTCATGGCTACTGGCACTCGCTCAGGGACGGCCAAGGCGTCAGGCACTGGCTCACTGACCTCTGAGGCGACAGGTACTGGCTGGGTGACCGTGGTATGCGCTGGTTTGGGCTCGCTCACAGTGACATGCGTGGGCTCTGGCTCGCAGACCGGGGCAGGCGTGGACCGGGAGGCGGCAGCCCGTCTTCTCTCCCTCCTCCGGGCAGACGAAGTGGGCCGCGCTGGCTCATAGAAGGCGACTGGCGTGAGGGTGACCTCGTTGACAGGTGGGACTGGCATGACAGGAAGAGCCAAGGGCGAGCTGAAGGTCGCCACCGCGGGAGGTGAGGCAGGATTCTCCTCTGCCACGTACACCGTGAGTGATGAACCGCTGACCAGCAGAGCCTCTTCCACCATCTCCTCCAAAGTCCAGCCGAGTGTCGCCAGTGGCAACCGCTCCCTTAGTGAGGCATTCAGATTTCCCTGGAAGAAAGATGCCAGGATTTGGTCCGGGAAGTCGGAGACAAACGCCAGCTTGAGGAAGTCCTGGACGTGGTCCTCAATCGGTCGGCCCCCCTGCTTCAAGCAGAGCAGCTGGTAGTTGGCCTGTTGGGCCACTGGATCCATTGTGGGTCGGTCGTTCTGTCACGATTTGGGGAGTCAGGAGAAGGCAGACAGTAGATGCGGATCCAAACGTGGTTTTTATTAATGAATGTACACATAAGAAACAAAAGGTAAACACAAAGAAAAGTCCACGATGGGAAAACAGGAAACTAAAACACAACAAAACAGATTTAAACACGATGAAACAAAACTCAGAACTCGGGTAGTGAACACAGACCAGGCTTGACAACATCCAAGAAACGAACATCCATGAAGGGGAAAGGGAACCTCGGACGAACACGAAATCAACATCATTCAACGACCGACAGAGACTGAACAAACAGACAGGGTTTAAATACATGAACAAGGGAAAAAGGGGCCAATGAACAAACAGAACTCAAACAAGGTAACAAGGTGATGAACAGAAACCAATGACAAACTAATGAGGACAGGTGAAAACAATGACAGAGAACACGAACGCTAACAAGGAGACTATGGAGCTACACAAGGGACAAAAGTGAAAACTAAGGAATACAAAAGTGACAAAAATGGTAAACAAAGGGCAACGGTGAAACAAGACAAGGTAATCATTACAGAGCCCCCCCTTAAAGGAGCGGATTCCAGACGCTCAAAAGTGACATAACAAAAAACAGGAAGAACAAATGTCCATTGACTGGGGGGGGGAAGCTTGTGGTGGGCAGACAGACCAAGGGGAGCAACGAAGGGCAGACAGGCAGTCCGAGGGGCAGACAGACAGTCCAGGGGGGCAACGAGGGGCAGACAGACAGTCCAGGGGGCAACGAGGGGCAGACAGGCAGTCCCTGTCGCCTCAGAGGTCAGTGAGCCAGTGCCTGACGCCTTGGCCGTCCCTGAGCGAGTGCCAGTAGCCATGACCGTCCAAGAGCCAGTGCCAGTAGCCATGACCGTCCAAAAGCCAGTGCCAGCAGCCATGACCGTCCAAAAGGGGCCAATGAACAAACAGAACTCAAACAAGGTAACAAGGTGATGAACAGAAACCAATGGCAAACTAATGAGGACAGGTGAAAACAATGACAGAGAACACGAACGCTAACAGGGAGACTATGGAGCTACACAAGGGACAAAAGTGAAAACTAAGGAATACAAAAGTGACAAAAATGGTAAACAAAGGGCAACGGTGAAACAAGACAAGGTAATCATTACACAGCCACGCCAGAGTCAGCTCCAGGCCATGTCACAGCCACGCCAGAGTCAGCTCCAGGCCATGTCTTTTCCCAATGTTTGCCATTGTCACTTGTCAAGTATTGTTAATGTACCTTGTTTGCGGAGTCTAGTTTAAGTTTAAATGTTCATGTTAATATGTTTAGATTAGTTCATGTCTATATTTAGGGTTTTGGATTTCACGTATGTAAATAAACTGCACTTGGGTTCTTCATCTTCATGTCTTTGTCATTGCCAGTGCCAGCACATCGTTGCAGATATCTTGTTCTTCAGTCAATCTTGTTATCCTGTCGAACCTGTATGTGTTTCTCTTGTGTTCTGTCAGTCCTGGTTCCAATTCGGTATGTTTGGTCCTGTACTCAATTTCACCTCTGCCCAGCCTGGAATCCTGTTTTCCCATTTGTAAGTTTTTGTTGTTTTCCCCCTTGTGGGATCTTGTGTTTGTTTGTTAAATAAAGTATTTTGGTTTTGAATGCTGCGTTTGGGTCCTCATCTCTGCCACAAACCATGGCAGATCTAACCCTTAAACTTTTTTTGGGTGTAATTTAGTCTATTCAGGTTGATTCAGTGATGTTAAAGAATATTTTACCTGATTCAGACCTGTTAAATTAGATGTTACATTATGAATCACATTTTTTAGGTTAATTTTATTTTCAGTGCAGTGATCCAACAGAAAGCAAAAACATTTTCTCAGTTCCCAACAACAGGTCTCACTTCATGATTTTTGGACTTCTCTGGGGATCTGTCACCAGCAAAGTTTTATGTTAGCGTGATTCTCATTTGCTTTTCAAAATATTCTGCAACAGAATAAAAATTATCTGCAGATTGTAGAGAGTTGAGATTAAAGGACAACAGAGAGATTTCAACATCTCACAAATTCTGGACTCAAATAATTTATTTTGTTTTGTAGTATTCAATGTAATATGTGGCTAAATGCATACAAAATTTTATTACACTTTTTACATTTATATTATAGAGGTTAATGTAGGCTGGAAATGGGCAGGGATAGGGACACAATACAGGCCGAACTCTATGGCCCTTATATGTCAAGAGTATGTGTGCTAAAAATGCACCATGGATGTGATGTAACTGTGTGTTTTTAAATTGGAAAGATGTTCACTAGATACACCTAACATCTACAAACAGAGATACAGTTTAAACTTTGTAATTTTATATAAAAGCATGGGTCATATTAGCAAATCATTATGTTCAGAAGAAGAAAAGAGTAAAGATTTGTAACTAATAATTTAAAGCAAATAATACTTGTAATAATTACTTGTTTAATGAAACTACATTTTGCATGTTTACAATCATTACAGAAGACTTGCTAGAGTTCCACAACAGGAACATGTTATGAACATCACTGCCGGCCAGGTGAAGTAACTGTGAAATGTGGAAAGACTTTTTCTTTCATAATTTCCAAGTCTCTGTCTATGTTCATGACCACTGAGGTCTTTTCCCAGTCATCTAGGAACCATAGTTTCAAGCCTCCCACAGCTCCGCCTTTCAAGATTTGGCCCCACATCATGGCCGCCAAGCCAGAGTACCACATCATGTCACAGCCACGCCAGAGTCAGCTCCAGGCCATGTCACAGCCACGCCAGAGTCAGCTCCAGGCCATGTCACATCCACGCCAGAGTCAGCTCCAGGCCATGTCACAGCCACCCCAGAGTCAGCTCCAGGCCATGTCACATCCACGCCAGAGTCAGCTCCAGGCCATGTCACAGCCACCCCAGAGTCAGCTCCAGGCCATGTCACAGCCACGCCAGAGTCAGCTCCAGGCCATGTCACATCCACGCCAGAGTCAGCTCCAGGCCATGTCACAGCCACCCCAGAGTCAGCTCCAGGCCATGTCACATCCACGCCAGAGTCAGCTCCAGGCCATGTCACAGCCACCCCAGAGTCAGCTTCAGGCCATGTCACAGCCACGCCAGAGTCAGCTCCAGGCCATGTCACAGCCACGCCAGAGTCAGCTCCAGGCCATGTCACATCCATGCCAGAGTCAGCTCCAGGCCATGTCTTTTCCCAATGTTTGCCATTGTCACTTGTCAAGTATTGTTAATGTACCTTGTTTGCGAAGTCTAGTTTAATATAAGTTTATGTTCATGTTAATTGTTTATGTTTAGATTAGTTAATGTCTATAGTTAGGGTTTTGGATTTCACGTATGTAAATAAACGAGTGGTGGTGGCGTAGTGGGCTAAAGCACATAACTGTTAATCAGAAGGTTGCTGGTTCGCTCCCCACGGCCACCAACATTGTGTCCTTGAGCAAGGCACTTAACTCCAGGTTGCTCCGGGGGGATTGTCCCTGTAATAAGTGCACTGTAAGTCGCTTTGGATAAAAGCATCTGCCAAATTCATAAATGTAAATGTAAATTGCACTTGGGTTCTTCATCTTCACGTCTTTGTCATTGCCAGTGTCAGCACATCGTTACAGATATCTTGTTCTTCAGTCAATCTTGTTATCCTATCGAACCTGTATGTGTTTCTCTTGTGTTCTGTCAGTCCTGGTTCCAATTCGGTCTGTTTGGTCCTGTTCCCCATTTCACCTCTGCCCAGCCTGGAATCCTGTTTTCCCGTTTGTATGTTTTTATTTTTTTTCCCCCTCGTGGGATCTTTTGTTTGTTTGTTAAATAAAGTATTTTGGTTTTGAATGCTGCGTTTGGGTCCTCATCTCTGCCACACACCATGGTAGATCTAACCCTTAAACTTTTTTTGGTGTAATTTAGTCTATTCAGGTTGATTCAGTGATGTTAAAGAATATTTTACCTGATTCAGACCTGTTAAATTAGATGTTACATTATGAATCACATTTTTTAGGTTAACTTTATTTTCAGTGCAGTGATCCAACAGAAAGCAAAAACATTTTGTCAGTTCCAAACAACAGGTCTCACTTCATGATTTTTGGACTTCTCTGGGGATCTGTCACCAGCAAAGTTTTATGTTAGCGTGATTCTCATTTGCTTTTCAAAATATTCTGCAACAGAATAAAAATTATCTGCAGATTGTAGAGAGTTGAGATTAAAGGACAACAGAGAGATTTCAACATCTCACAAATTCTGGACTCAAATAATTTATTTTGTTTTGTAATATTCAATGTAATATGTGGCTCAATGCATACAAAATTTGATTACACTTTTTACATTTATATTATAGAGGTTAGTGTAGGCTGATTGGAAATGGGCTGGGATAGGGACACAATGCAGGCTGGACTCTATGGCCCTTATATGTCAAGAGTATGTGTGCTAAAAATGCACCATGGATGTGATGTAACTGTGTGTTTTTAAATTGGAAATATGTTCACTAGATAAACCTAACATCTACAAACAGAGATACAGTTTAAACTTTGTAATTTTATATAAAAGCATGGGTCAGATTACCAAATCATTATGTTCAGAAGAAGAAAAGAGTAAAGATTTGTAACTAATAATTTAAAGCAAATAATACTTGTAATAATTACTTGTTTAATGAAACTACATTTTGCATGTTTACAATCATTACAGAAGACTTGATAGAGTTCCACAGTTATGAACATCACTGCAGGCCAGGTGAAGTAACTGTGAAATGTCGTAAGACTTTTTATTTCATTATTTCCTTATTATTATTCATGAGTGGATGAAAACACACCAAGTGGATACCTTTGACTCAAACTCACCTACTGTTTGCCTTTTAGAAAACAATGCAAATAACAACAGTATGATGTGACCGACAATGTCACACAGTATTAATGAACAAAGTGCATGTTACAGAATACTTGACCCACCAAAATGAACCCAAATTATCTACTAATATGTCTACATCATGTACCCGATGTAATATTTTTAGAGACAAAACTTATATAAGACATACATGAAAACAAAGGGAATGTGATTGCCCATTTTAGAATGGCATGGTGAGCTTAAGTTTTCAAACTATGAGTGTACTTCCCTCTAGTGGGAAAATAAGACACAGTATAACACACTTCACTCTAATACAAACATTAGGACAATAACTTGGCATCTAATACAGAAAAGGGGATCACTTCTAAAAGGGTGTTTCCACCTTTTTTTGTTATTTTGATTACACACATCAAAAGGTCAGTGAAGATAACAATAACATGTTTGCCTGTATGGTTATTGGCTTTGCTATGGTGACAGAATGATAGAAATGGAACTTCCAGATAATACAATTTGGCTTGGAGTTAGATCTCTTTTAAAAGTGTGATTCATGATAGTGTGCAATTCATGTGAGAACAAAATTCTAAAACATAAAGTCTATAATAAATAGGTATTTAGAGTTGAAAGTGAATAATTGTTTTTATAGTGTTATATTATAATGAATATCAGTTATATTAGAAGACGTTGACTCAGATTCTTCTGTTATTTAGACAGAGGGACCAACATTGTTTGGTCAGGGTGAACTTCTGAATATAGCAGTAGCATTTTCTGTCATCTTAAAAGTAGAAAGAAAGAAAGAAAGAAAGAAAGAAAGAAAAGAAAGAAAGAAAGACATATTTGGTTGGTAATGTCCAGTGTAGTGTTTTCGTAAAGATTTTACAACTTTCATCAATTTGTATCTGAATTTCCAGATAGAAACAAATGATTAGACATTGTTTGTAACAAAAAAACAAATAATTCAATCCTAATTCATAGTTATATACAAATACTTAATACTTGTCAAATCATGTAGCAAAAGATTTGTTTTAACTATTATCTAAAAATTAGACAGCAAAAGCCCATCCAGAATTCAACCGAACACCCCACATATCAAAGTTTCAACTCTTGCAGCTAATGAAGAGTCATATGACAGCACATCAATTCCTGCATTTATAAACTATTCAGGATAGGGGTTGTGGTCACAGTAATGTTCAAGTATTTTACTTAACACACTCCAGCTAAGACTTGAGTTGGCACAATGTTGGGTCGTGTGATCTAACAAAAAAAAAAAAAATGTTATTTTTCCAGTTGAACCCTCTTGCTGTGAGATTACATCATTACTGGAACAAATGTCTTTGATTCGAGAGAAGGATACATTGGAAAATTATCTTTCTTGGTTGAGAAAACTTCTAAACAGTTTATTAGTATAAAGGCACATCTATTGTAATGTCATGTTTTCCTCTGGCTAAATATTAAATTAACTAATGATATTCTGTATAATAGTAAGACTGGATAAATGAAAGTATTTCTATCTGACTCCCAGAGCAATTGGCTAATGCGGTGATTTAAGGATAAACTTTTTTCTGCAACACTAGTGGCAATGAAAGAAATTACAAAAATAATGTTTCTGAAATACTCAGCCTCTTCCTCCTACCATTATTTGGAGAAGATTTTTTTTTTAATTCTGTGCTAAACAGGTTATTAGAAGTAATCTTGCCCAAACTGATGCTTACTGACTTTTACTTTTAAGGTAATTTGTAATTATTTTACAGTGGTGTTATGCCAGTTCCCTTTACAAAAAGCTTCACTACGATGTTGCGCTGCTAAGCGCTACGGGGAACAATCTTGCATTGTGAGCAGCTGTGAATTTGTGTGAAACACGTCAATGAATATTGACCTGAATTTATAGCCTCAGCTGGTGAAGATCATTAGATGCACCTGTGGCCAGGCTATAAAATAGAGGCGTCACCAGCGTGTCGACAGATATTTTTCATTCAGAGCATACTATGCTGTGTGTCTCACAACCTGCTAGAAAACTTTCTTCCCTCTTTGTTAGGAGTTAGAAATTGTTAGGCAGTGCGCAGAACTTTCTTACTTTCTCTCTCTGCTCGAAAGAGTATATATATTTATATATAAAAAAAAGAAAAAAAGAGAGAATGACGGAGAAACAGAGCAAACGATGCGTGTTTCCTTGTCAACGTCTCATGACGGACAAGGACACGCATGAGTTTTGCTTTGTTTGTTTGGGGGAAGAGCACGCGGCTCTCGCGTTGGGGCGGGGCGGGTGCGCGCACTGTGACCTTCTTTCGGTCGGGATGCTTTGCGCTCGCCTCGCTTACTTCCGAGAGCCAGCACCCGCACTTCATTCGTGGGGCTCTCGTATGGATCTGGCTGAGGAGCGAGAGACGGGTGCGTCCCTTTCGCTCGCTCTCTCCCCAGATCCGGCTGGTCCTTCTCGTGTTCTTGAAGCACGCTCCGGTGCCTCTTCAGTTCAGGAGGGGGACCTCGATTCCCTTGGGTCTATAGATTTCGAGTTACCCACATCAGAGCACTCAAAACATGATGCAAAATCCTCTGAGGAGTTACTCGATGTGGTGACTCGTACTGTGGCCAGACTTCAATTAAACTGGCCACGTGACCAAGAAACCCCCAAACGCTCCAAATTAGAGGATAGATTTCTGCTAAAAGATCTGAGTGCGGGTAAAACTCTCGACGAAGAGGCCTTTTCAGGGCTTCGTCGAGCTACGGATTTGTCTCTCTGCGCGACCAAGCAGTCAGCCCGTGCCATTGGCCGGTCTATGTCCGCTTTAGTCAGTACGGAGTGGCATTTATAGCTTAACCTGTCAGGCATCCGAGATAGGGACAGAGGTTTCTTAATCGATGCCCCGGTTTCGCCTTCTGGTCTCTTCGGAGACGCCATGAATACGGTTATCTCCAGATTCCAGGAGGCGAAAAGCCATGAGGAAGCCTTTGGGCAGTTTCTTCCTTGCCGCATGGGGGCGTGGCCGTCGGCCACCCAGTCTCGCCCCGCCTCTGCTAGGAGAGAGGCTCAAAAACAGAGCGTGGTGAGTCGTGCTCCCCCTCGTAGGGACTGGGGACATGCTCGTCGCCCTCAGCAGCCGCCCAAGAAGGACCTCAGGGCTGTGATCTCTAAAAGAAAGAAGCCCTGATGTTCTTGTACCCAACTTTGTGAGGGTAGTTCCCTTCGGGACGGGGCGCGTGTATCATCCACTTCGGCCCTCCCGATACCCTCACGAAACCTCTTCACTCCCGCCGCCTTTGGTGTTTCGGGTGATAGAGGCTTCCAACAAAGACTTGGGTGTACTGTTGCTTCCTGCCTTAGTCCAGGACACGGAACACTCAACACCCCCTCAACAGGAAGTGTTGAAATTAGTACCCATCTCAGAGAACCTGGCAGTGTGGAAACTTCTGCCAGGTATTTCTATGTGGGTTCTAAAGACAGTAGAAAGAGGCTACAGAATTCAATTCGCTCGCTGCCCTCCGCGTTTCAACGGCGTGGTTCCCACTACCGTAAGACCGGAGCAGGCATGTCTACTGTGGAAAGAACTGCAAAATCTCTTGGCAAAAGGGGCCATAGAACATGTACCCCTTCCAGAGAAAGAGTCAGGCTATTACAGCAGATACTTCCTGGTTCCCAAGAAGGGTGGGGGGGTTGCGTCCGATTCTAGATCTTTGAGGCTTGAACCGCTCGGTCAGGGTGTTCAAGTTCAAGATGCTAACTGTCAAGTCGGTCGTGTCTCAGATCCAACATCACGATTGGCTGGTCACGATCGATCTCATGGACGCATATTTCCATATTGGAATTCTGCCACAGCACAGGAAGTTCCTGAGGTTCGCTTTCGGGGACGAAGCCTTCCAGTATCGGGTTCTTCCATTCGGCCTAGCCCTATCACCCCGCACATTCACGAAATGCATGGATGCAGCACTGGCTCCTTTGCGACTCCAGGGCATCCACATTCTGAATTATTTAGACGACTGGCTGATACTAGCAGAATCTCAAGAACTGGCAGTTCAGCACAGGGATATCGTCTTGGCTCATCTAGGTTCTCTGGGACTAAGACTCAACGTCCAGAAGAGCGTTCTTGCTCCAACCCAGGAAATTACCTATCTAGGGATTATATGGAACTCGTTCACGATGCGGGCACAGTTGTCTCCCGCTCGTGTCAGCTCCATCCAGAACTCCCTGAGCAATCTCAGGCTAGGTCAAAGTTGCACTGTTCATCAGTATCAACGAATACTAGGTCTCATGGCATCTGCGACCACGGTGATTCCTTTGGGCCTTCTCCATATGAGACCGTTTCAGCTGTGGCTAAATGCCAGGGGATTTCATCCAAGGGCCAGTCCCCTAAGGCAAATAAGGGTTACGCGCCGAGCGCTTCGTTCCCTTTCTATGTGGCTCAGACCCCGGTTCCTTACCTTGGGTCCCACTCTCGGTGCGTCATATCGTCGCAGGATGCTAACAACAGACGCCTCCCTGACGGGTTGGGGTGCGATCTTAAGTGGTCGTCCAGCCCAAGGGGAATGGGAGGGTCGTCAGCTCGATTGGCACATCAACTGCCTCGAGCTGATGGCGGTATTTCTGGCCCTGAAATACTTCCTCCGACATCTGAGAGGCTGCCATGTCCTTGTGCGGGTGGACAACACAGCAGCAGTCTCCTACATAAACCGTCAAGGAGGTCTACGCTCTCGCCACCTGAATTTGCTGGCAAGTCGGATTCTCCTTTGGGCCCAGGGCAAGCTCCTGTCACTCAGGGCAATTTACATCCCTGGACGCCTAAATGTGGGAGCAGATTTGCTGTCCAGACAAAACATACCGAGGGGCGAGTGGAAACTCCACCCCGAGGTAGTACAACAAATTTGGGGGAGATTTTACAGAGCAGAAGTGGACCTCTTTGCCTCTCAAGAGACTGCGCAATGTCCCCTCTACTTCTCTCTGAGTCACCCAGCCCCCCTGGGTCTGGACGCGATGGCACATACATGGCCCAGAATGTGTCTGTATGCTTTTCCCCCGGTTTCTCTGCTCCCGGGAGTCTTAGCCAGAGTTCGCCAGCAAGGGTCTTGCCTCTTACTGATAGCGCCTCACTGGCCGAACAGGATTTGGTTCTCAGAAATTATATCTCTCCTTGACGGCTCGCCTTGGGCGATTCCGGACAGGAGGGACCTTCTGTCTCAGGCACAGGGGACGATATTTCATCCCCGGTCCGAATTGTGGAAACTTCATGTTTGGCCCCTGAAGGGTACCAACTGAGGAACACAGGGCTGTCGCCTGAAGTTATCGAGACCATTCTTAGTGCTAGGGCTCCCTCCACCAGAAGAATCTACACCAATAAATGGGGTGTCTTCGAAAGGTGGTGCAGTTTACATGGTGCAGATCCAGTTAACTGCCAAATTGTTTCAGTTCTGGACTTTCTGCAGGAAAAACTGTCAGCAGGCATATGCCCCGCTACTCTCAGGGTTTATGTGGCCGCCATTTCGGCTTGCCACACCTTGATGGACGGGGCGCCTTTGGGGAGGCACCCTCTACTCGCTCGCTTCATTCGTGGAGCCAGGCGACTGAGGCATCCTGTTAGGACCAGAACTCCCTCGTGGGACTTAGCAATAGTCCTGGAGGGTCTGGCCGAAACCCCCTTTGAACCTCTAGAGTCAGCGTCTGATAGACTTCTGACTCTCAAGCTGGTTTTTCTTGTGGCGATTACCTCTCTTAAGAGAATCGGGAATCTACAGGCTCTTTCTGTTTTGCCGGCCTGTTTAGAGTTTGCCCCAGGTATGGCCAAAGCTATCCTGCATCCTCATCCTGACTACCTTCCTAAGGTGCCTTTTTCGACACTACACCCTGTCACTCTGGAAGCCTTCTGCTCCCTGCCGTTTTTAATGCCGGAGCAGGAAAGTCTTCACGGACTCTGCCCAGTCCGTGCCCTTCAAACTTATGTCCACCGCACTAGCCAGTGGCGTACGTCTGGGCAATTGTTTGTCTGCTTTAGGGGCCGCAACAGGGGGGCAGCCGCTACCAAGCAGACTATGTCACATTGGGTGAGGGATGCTATTGCCCTGGCCTATGAGGCGCGCGGTCAAGCTTCGCCAGTAGGTGTCAGGGCTCACTCCACCAGAGGGGTCGCCGCCTCTAAAGCCTTGGCTAGAGGGGTCCCTCTGCAGCAGGTTTGTGATGCGGCAGGCTGGTCCTCTCCGCACACATTCATCAGATTTTATAGTTTAGATGTTCATGCTACTCCGGGCTCTTACGTCCTTGAGTCGACATCCCAAACTCATGCCTGAACAAGTTTGTGATGCGGCAGGCTGGTCCTCTCCGCTCACATTCATCAGTTTTTATGACAAGTTTGTGTTGCGATAGGGTTCTCTTCGCACACATTCATCGAACTTTATGGGTTAGATGCTTTGCTACTCCAGACTCTTATGTCCTTGAGTCGACATCTCAGCTCATGCCTGAACAAGTTTGTGATGCGGCAGGCTGGTCCTCTCCGCACACATTAATCAAAATTGCATGGTTTAGATGTTTATGCTACTCCGGGCTCTTATGCCCTTGAGTCGACATCTCAAGTTCATGTCTGAGACCTCTCGCGTTTTTGTGAGTACACTGCACAACCATAGGGGTCCGGACAGCCCCAAGTGCGGCGGCGTGGGTATTGTGTTCCCTGTAGCGCTTAGCAGCGCAACATCGTAGTGAAGCTTTTTGTAAAGGGAACGTCTCGGGTTACATGTGTAACCCTTGTTCCCTGAAAAAAGCGGAACGAGATGTTGTGCTGCTTTGCCGCACTGGGACGTCCCAGGACTGCTCTTCAGAAAAAGGTATCTGTCGACACGCTGGTGACGCCTCTATTTTATAGCCTGGCCACAGGTGCATCAAATGATCTTCACCAGCCGAGGCTATAAATTCAGGTCAATGTTCATTGACGTGTTTCACACAAATTCACAGCTGCTCACAATGCAAGATTGTTCCCCGTAGCGCTTAGCAGCACAACATCACGTTCTGCTTTTTTCAGGGAACAAGGGTTACACATGTAACCCGAGACATTTCCCAAACCAGTACATAGGTCTCTCAATATTAAAGGAATAGTTTACTACAGAACTACAGTATCCTTTTAAGTAGAAATAATTCTTAAGTAGAAAAAAAGGTTTGTTATGAGAGCTGAATGGTCTAAAGGGGCTAAACTAAGATTTTTTTTTCTTTTTCCACTATTTATAATAGAGCGATTGAGGAATACTAAAGATGTGTGGCCACAACTCCAAAAAATGGATGAGGCACAGGGAGTGGAATAAGGTCCCGAGTCACTAAAGACCCAAGGTTTATGGATAAATGCCAACATTAAACTGTTTTCACAATGTTTTTTTTATTTTGACACCAAGTAAAAATAGAAAGTACAACAGAAGAAAATGATGCACCAAATGACAAAAAATGAATAATGACCGATGATTTATGACCTAACAGCTGTACATTTGACCTTTGCTTCCTCTTCCTCCCTCCAGCTGATGTACATGATATGATATGATATGATATGATATGATATGATGATATGATATGATATGATATGATATGTTTGGTCAGCTGTTAT
Organism: Xyrauchen texanus; assembly: GCF_025860055.1. Classification (NCBI taxonomy): domain Eukaryota; kingdom Metazoa; phylum Chordata; class Actinopteri; order Cypriniformes; family Catostomidae; genus Xyrauchen; species Xyrauchen texanus. The sequence continues at coordinate 19,309,709 of NC_068280.1, forward strand.
GATCTTCCTACGCTGTAGCCGAGACCACCCCTCCGTGCCATCTGTGTCTTTAAAAGAGTTGTGTTGCTCATTGCAAACTATTCAGCAAGTATTTTGTTTTTGTGATTTTTACTTACACAATGGCAGCTCCCAGCACTCCTGTTACTACATGTTAAATGATGTAGAAATGATTTATGGGTTATGTCGTGCACCGAGAAAAAGACATGGTCCATGACAGACCAAGTTTCTCCACAAACCCTTAGGAAATCTGAATTACGAATTTCACCTAGACAGTCTGTGTGTGTACGACTTTGACAAAACATCTTGTGATTTGAAGTTATACAACAGGGACTTTGATCGTTATACATGTGATGAAGACCCTTTTTTGTATTTCACGGAAAAAGAATGGGGTTTATTTTACAATCGAGTTTGGAAGGACCTGAATGACTCTGGGGATGAACCATTATTCGTTGCAGAGTGGGATGGTTCAACATCCCCATTTACAAGATACTGTGTGTTTGGCGATCACACCAACAAGAGACCCGATGACTAGGTCTACATACTTACCAGTGAGGATAAACTGGGTCTCAGTGTCTGGCTTTTCCCAGAGGCAGCTCCAGCATATGTGTTTGTTTGATCCTGACAAGTATTTATTTTACACACACTTTGAAGAACTTTCCTGTAAACTAAACCTGTGTTAAAATAAGTCATCGGTCAGGTGTTGAAATAATTTGGGCTGACACCACATCCTCAGAGAATGTTGTGTTGTTGAAGGCCTGCTGTGTGAATTAAGAGAGCCACCACACATTCTACTGAGACTGCGTGAAATCTGTGAGACGTTGGTGAATGATAGCAGTCAACAGGCATGATGCTGTGGATGGTTGGAAAAATTCTTCGTCTGTTTCCAAAGTTTGTTGCTGACATGGGTAACTTCTGCAGTGCTACGGGACTGATTAAACATATTCTGAAACATCGTCTTCGATGTGAAATAACCAATATGCTGTATAAGTTCATTGATGATGAGCGTTCTGGAGCAAACAATGTTGTAAATGTGACCTATATTAACAAACGTTTGATTTGTCTAAAGAAGCATATGACATAGTCAGGGGTCTATCCAACGACTGGACTGAAATGATGCAACTCTATGCTGGTCAGAATGATTCACACTGTGTGATGCTTAAAACCATTCTAAACTCTTTGTTTGAATGCGATAATGTCTGTAAAGTTGCTGACATAATATGCTTATTTACATATGTAATGGATTTGTGTGTGTGTGATGTTATTGTCAAGAAATGAGCAGAGTGATCGTTATGTTTTTGAAAATGTTGATACTCTGGTTAATTACCCGACAACAAAAATACAGACATGTGTTAAAATCCTACATTATCTTGACATTGCATGATGTTGGTGTTTCTATTTTACTAGTTAAGCTTGCTTTGTACTGTGTGTGTGAGGATTGCTGTGATTATGTAAAAAACAAAAAATGTGAATCATTGTATCATTATTTATGTGGAGTCTGATCTGATAACATGACCGAGCTACTGCATAAGGTTTACTACACACCTTCACATCCCAGCTCTTTAAGTGGTGTAAATAGATTAAACCATGGTGTATTAGAGGAAAGTGGGGATTTGCTAAGTGATAAAGAAGCTTCGGACTAGTTAGCCAGTCAAGACGCTTATACACTCCACAGACCAATATGCCATAATTTTAAAAGGAATATGGTCATTGTTTATGGTATTGATACACAGTTTCAGATGGACTTGGTAGATATGTCAGCATATTCTACGGAAAATGACAATATCACATTTGTGCATACGTGTATAGATGTGTTTAGTAAATACGCATGGGTACGTTGTGTAAAGAACAAGACTGGAGAGTCTGTGGCCAAGGCCTTTGACTCAGTACTACAAGAGGGGAGAGTTCCTCAGAAAATACAGACTGACAAGGGGACAGTGTTTTTTAACAAACATTTCCAACAGCTAACTAAAAAGCACAACATTTACCATTTCAGCACAGGGAGCGAATATAAGTGTTATTGAACGCTTTAATAGAACATTAAAAGAACGGATGTGGATGTATTTAACAGCTATAAATTCTAAACACTACATCAATGTTTTACAAGACATTATTCAAGTAAACAACAGCAGTAATACAGAAGCATTAATGTCAACAAAGAAAATGAATCGGTCATCTATGACAATTTGTATGGCAATGTGTGTAAGAAGATACCTGTATTTAAATACAAAATTGGCAACGTGGTTAGAATTTCAAAGATGAGAGGCCCTTTTACCAAGGGGTATGAACAAAACTACACAGTGGAGTTCTTCACTATAACCGAATGTATACCATGTCAACCACCAGTCTACAAACTGTCTGATTATGATGGTGACGTTATAGATGGATTATTTTATGAAGAGGAATTACAAAACAATTATTGTGGACAAGGACAAAGCTTTTAAAGTGGAAAAGATATTAGAAGAAGCATGTTAAAAGAACCATGGTGCTCCTATGGTGGGTGGGGTGGCTTCCAAAGATTGAGAGTTGGATTAATTAAAAAGATGTTGTAGATCTACAGCGGTCTTAAAACCGATATACATATGCCACCTGAGTTCATTTATGCAGTAAATGACCATGGATGAAGCAGGGTTTTATGTCACATTGCCATGCAATGCTTCATTAGTTCTTTACCCCGAAAAACTAATTTCAAATTACAGAACCAGATTAGACAGACCTATAAACTTAAAAGGGAAGTTGGAGGTGGGTCTAGATGAAATGTAATACCCTAGATCATAGTACACTGATGATGATGCGAAATTTCACTTCAGAGAGGTTAGAAAAGATAGAAAAAGATTTTTTGAGATCATGAATCTGAAAAGTGGTTATTATGATGAAGTTTTGTTTGTAATTAGGGCAATAAATGTGCAGCTACCTCAACATGTACGCCTCGGTTACAACCAAGTGAAAAACAAGTTGTACAAGACAGCACCCCCATTATTTTGGGTGTAATACCGGAGAAACCATTGGAAGCTGCAAATGTGCATACTGAAAATGAATGCAACAATAACAATTTTACACCAGTGTACGAACCATACGAAGCCTACATAAACGGTGGGTTTTACACTATGTACCAGTACACAGATGTCATCGAATTTGAGATGTGTACATATAACTGGATTGGATTGTGAAATGGTCAATGTTGCATATGACAGAGTGCACTATGTGTAAGTGAATACAAATTCTATTGGAGAAATTTGTATGGAACTCAAATTTTTTTTATTATAATCCATACCAAATGGACCCTACTCATTATGTAAACTATTATAAAAATCAAGCAGGTGGAGGTTTACCAGGGTATGCTGGTGGAGGGGTTATGTATGGTGCAAGGAGGTCTTTTCAGGTGTTTGTTTCGAATGGCTCTTCCATTGTTAAAAATATATTTCAGCATAGCCAGTCCACACCTTAAAAACGCTGCTAAAAATATAGTCAGTGATGTTGTCACCAACGCTATGACACACTCTTTTAATAACATTTAATCTCAAGATGGGTCAGGTTTAATGGTTATGTTATATAAACAGGGATTTAAACCACCTGGAGTGAGGAGGGGGAGGAGTGGTCAAACAGTAAAGAAAACCAAGAATGTCCCTAAGAAAACTGCAGTTAGACAGCGAAAGTGAGCTGTAAAACACGTCTGTTAAACAGATCTTTTTAACAGATCTGTTAAAACTATATTCTATACCATGGGTCTGCTACATACCATGTCCGAAGAGTGTATTAAATCCGAACTGGATTTGTTTACAGTACCGATGACTCAGACAGCTACTGAAAAAAACACATATATAGAAATCCCCCCTTCATCAGTGTAACGATTTGTGTGAAGTCAGGAGAAGGCAGACGGGTGATGCAGATCCAAATGCGGTCTTTTATTGAAAAAACATCAACTAATAAACAAAACACAGGAACAAATGAAAAGTCCACGATGGGAATAAACTCAAACACAAAATAACACACAGTAGGTGGGACAAACAGCGAACATCCACGAAGGGCTGGGGAATCCTTGAATGAACTAGGGGAACAGAGAGAACAGCAAGAGGTCATAGGAATAAACGTGAACCGTGAAGACGAACAAGAAACGTCAACGATCGACAGGGGAAGGAGAAAACAGCGGGGTTTAAATGGACAGACACGGTGATAACAAAATGACGAACAGGTGCGGACAATAAAGCTGTGACAGCGCTGGGAAAGACGGGAAGTGAAGTTTACAAACGGACAGTGAGACTCAGGGCGGACAACAGGGAAAACGTCACATGGAACGGGATCAGTGCTGGGTGAAACAGAAAACACGGTGCGGACGACACGAAACACGGTGCGGACGACACGAAACACGGTGTGGACGACACGAGACCGTGACATAATCGTGATTAGTGAAACAGAGAACACAGGGCAGACAACACGAGAACGTAACATAATCCCCCCTCAAAAGGACCGGATTCCAGACGGTCTTAAGAGAAAAAAAAGAAACAATAAATTGGAATGAAGAACCAAGGAGAGAGGGGGTAGACTGGGGGAAAAACAGACAGACCAGGGGGAGAACAAGGGGCACAAAGACAGTTCACGGGGGTGCAAGGGGTGCTGAGACAGGTCAAGGGGGCAATTAGGCAGTCCACGGGAGCCAGGCAGACCAGGGAGGCCGAGAGGGTAGACAGGCAGACCAGGGAGGCCGAGAGGGCAGGCAAGCAGTCTATGGGGGTGTGCGAAGGGGACCGGGTCCGGTGGCCTGGGGGGCGTCAACCGGGCAGGGGCAGGTTCAGGAGGCCTGGAAGGCGGCCACAATGTGGGGATAGGCCTGGGGAGCTCGGGAGCTGGCCACGAGGCGAGCACCATATTAGGAGGTCTGGGAGCGGGCCATGGGGCAGGAGCTGGTTTGGGTGGCCTGGGAGCTGACCTCTGGGCAGGGGCCAGTACAGGAGACCTGGGAGCTGGCCTCTGGGCAGAGGCCGGTACAGGAGACCTGGGAGCTGGCCGCAGGACAGAGGCTGGCGGAGCCGTGTGAGGTGGGGCCAAGGAGGACTTCGGAGGCGGCGCTGTAGAAGACTTGGGAGGCGGCGCCAAAGGAGGTGTAGGCTGGGCCGTGGGGGGCTCAGGAGGCGGAGCCGAGGGAGGCTCAAGAGGCGGAGCCGAGGGAAGTGATTGTGTAGAAGGCCCAGGAAGCGGAGCTGAGGGAGGCTCAGGAGGCGGAGCCATGGTAGGCGGGGCCAAGGGTGGCTCAGGAGGCGGCGCTGGGGAAGGCGCCGGAGCCGAGGGAGGCTTCGGAGGCTGAGCTGGGAGAGGCGGAGCCGGGAAGGACCTTGGAGGTGTCGGAGGCGAGGCTGAGGGAGGCTTCTGAGGCGGGGCTGAGGGAGGCTTCTGAGGCGGAACCGAGGGAGGCTCAGGAGGTGGAGCTGAAGGAGGCTCCGGAGGCGGAGCCGAGGGAGGTTCGTGAGGCGGAGCCGAAGGTGGCGAGGGCGAAGGAGGCTCTGAAGACGGAGCCGATGGAGGCTTCGGAGGCGGAGCCGGAGCCGGGAGAGGCTCGGGAGTCTCTGGGAGAAGAGCCATAGGAGGCTCAGGAGGCGGAGCCGTAGAAGGCTCTGGAGGCTGAGCCGGGAAAGGCTCAAGAGGAGGGGCCGAGGAAGGCGGCGCCGTAGAAGGCTTTATAGGCGGAGACCTGGAAGGCTCTGGAGGCGGAGCCGAGGGAGGTGGCGCCGTAGGAGGTTTCAGAGGCGGAGACCTGGAAGGCTTTGAAGGCAGAGCCGAGGGAGGGGGCGCCGTAGGATGCTCTAGAGGCAGAGCCCTAGAAGGCTCTGGAGTCTCTGGGAGCAGAGCCGTAGGAGGCTCGGGAGGCAGAGCTGTAGGAGGCTTGGGAGTCTCTGGGAGAAGAGCCGTAGGAGGCTCAGGAGACGGAGCCGTAGAAGGCTCTGGGGGCAGAGCCGTAGGGGGCTCGGGGGGCGGAGCCCTGGGTGGCTCGAGAAACTTGAGAGGCGGAGCCCTGGAAGGCTCGGGAGGCTCGAGAGGTGGGGCCCTGGAAGGCTCTGGAGGCTCAAGAGGCAGAGCCCTGGAAGACTCGAGAGACTTGAGAGGTGGAGCCCTGGGAGGTTCGGGAGGAGGAGCCCTGGAAGACTCGAGAGACTTGAGAGGCGGAGCCCTGGGAGGCTCGGGAGGAGGAGCCCTGGAAGACTCGAGAGACTGGAGAGGCGGAGCCCTAGGAGGCTCGGGAGGAGGAGCTCTGGAAGACTCGAGAGACTTGAGAGGCGGAGCCCTAGGAGGCTCGAGAGGCGAGCCCTGGAAGGCTCGAGGGGCACTGGCTCTTGGACGGTCATGGCTACTGGCGCTGGCTCTTGGACGGTCATGGCTACTGGCGCTGGCTCAAAGACGGTCGAGGCTACAGGCGCTGGCTCAAGGACTGTCAAGGCTACAGGTGCAGGCTCAGGGACGGTCGAGGCTACAGGCGCTGGCTCAGGGACGGTCGAGGCTACAGGCGCTGGCTCAGGGACAGTCGAGGCTACAGGCGCTGGCTCAGGGACGGTCAAGGCTACAGGTGCTGGCTCAGGGACGGTCGAGGCTACAGGCGCTGGCTCTCTGACATCGGGGGCTAATGGCTCTGGCTGGTTGACCGTGGCTGACGAGGACTCAGGCTCGTTGACCGTGGCTGACGAGGGCTCAGGCTGGCTGACCGTGGCTGACGAGGGCTCAGGCTCGCTGACCGTGGCTGGCGTGGGCTCTGGCTCGCAGACTGGGGCAGGCGTGGGCTCTGGCTCGCAGACCGGGGCAGGCGTGGGCCGGGAAGCGGAAGCCCGTCTTCTCTTCCTCCTCCGGGCGGATGAAGTGGACCGTGCAGGCTCATGGGGAATGACAGGCATGGGGGTTGGCTCGCTGGCAGGTGGGGCAGACATGACAGGAGGCGCCACGGATGACTGGGGAGTCACCACAGTGGGAGGAGAGGTTGGGTCCTCCTCAGTCACACCCACAGTGAATGGCGAGCCGCAGACCAGCAAGGTCTCCTCCACGAATTCCTGGAGAGTCCAACCGCGCGTCGCCGGTGGTAACCGCTCCTTAAGCAAACCGTCCAGATTACCCCTGAAGAAGGCCACAAGGGAGGATTCAGGGAAGTCCGCGACACTCGGCAGTTCAATGAAGTCGCGGACGTGGTCCTCTATAGGTCGGCCTTCTTGCCTCAGGCTGAGCAGCCGGTAGTTAGCCTGCTGGACCGCTGGATCCATTGGTGGTCGATCGTTCTGTAACAATTTGTGTGAAGTCAGGAGAAGGCAGACGGGTGATGCGGATCCAAATGCGGTCTTTTATTGAAAAAACATCAACTAATAAACAAAACACAGGAACAAATGAAAAGTCCACGATGGGAATAAACTCAAACACAAAATAACACACAGTAGGTGGGACAAACAGCGAACAGCGAACATCCACGAAGGGCTGGGGAATCCTTGAATGAACTAGGGGAACAGAGAGAACAGCAAGAGGTCATAGGAATAAACGTGAACCGTGAAGACGAACAAGAAACGTCAACGATCGACAGAGGAAGGAGAAAACAGCGGGGTTTAAATGGACAGACACGATGATAAAAAAATGACGAACAGGTGCGGACAATAAAGCTGTGACAGCGCTGGGAAAGACGGGAAGTGAAGTTTACAAACGGACAGTGAGACTCAGGGCGGACAACAGGGAAAACGTCACATGGAACGGTATCAGTGCTGGGTGAAACAGAAAACACGGTGCGGACGACACGAAACACGGTGCGGACGACACGAAACACGGTGCGGACGACACGAGACCGTGACATAATCGTGATTAGTGAAACAGAGAACACAGGGCAGACAACACTAGAACGTTACAATCAGCAATATCGGACAGCGCGCCATTTGAGTTTTTTTATAGCGGGAAATGGAGAGGAATACATAGATTTGAATAATACACTATACATGCATGCTAAAATCACAAATTCAGATGGTTCAAATATCAGAGATGGGACACTTGTTGGGCAGATCAATTATCCAGGAAACACAATTTTTTCAAAGGTTGATGTATCAATTTGTGATAGGTTAATTTCAAGTACAAACAAGTACCCTTATCGCTGCACCATAGAATGCCTTTTAAACTATGGTAAAGATACCCTAGAAAGTGTTTTCTCAGCAGCTTTATTTTACAATGATTCTGCAGGGATGTGGATGATACGGCAGGGGCTAACAATGGTCTGACAAAGAGGGCTGCCTTTAGCAATGAAAGTGCGGTAGTCAAACTTTTATCACCCATTCACAGTGATATTTTCTTTCAAGAAAAACGAATGCTTCATGGTGTGGACATTAAAATCCAGATTAATTTTGTCTAATGAGGAGTTATGCTACAGCATACAAACAAAATGTTTTGTCAGCATCCATTGTTGCCAACTTAACGACTTTGTCACTAGATTTACCGACTTTTTAGATGTCTTTAGCAACTTTTATTTAAAAAAGCGACTAGCGACAAATCTAGCAAATTTTTGGACAAACCTTAGCTACTTCCGTAGAACAAAGTCGCCAATACTGCCCCGCAAGCGTGTGGTCTTGCTTTCCTGTCCAGACTCGGAGGCACACCTCTCTCTGCGTCTACTCTGTTCAGTGAGACTGACAGAGAGAGAGGTGAGCAGGTGAGCAGGCGAGAAGGCGGAGCAGCACAATCAGTTGACCGCACGGCAGCTGACATAGTTGTGAATGAGCTGCGCATGTGCAAACAGCATTGTCAAGGACCAATCACAAATCTGTATTGTTTGCTCCCCTTTAGTTTTACATTTAAAGAGTTTAATTTGACCATTTATTTGTATTCTATTCATGCACTTAAACACAGGAGATTTTTAGACGGTTGTTCATTCCTGTTTCTGAACTCTCTGAATTCAGACACTTACTTAGACAACTCTGTACTTTGTATTTTATTCAAACACGTAACAAACTTTACATTTTGCTATATTTGTATACACAAACAATACAATCACAAATATTTCTGCTTCTAACTTTGTCTCTGAGTGATTGATAGATTGGGGAATTAATAGGGTATTGCAGTATGTACAGTAAGAACAGAGAAGCAAACACATGTGGCGGACACTATGCAAAATGCAAATGAGACGTGGTGACGTCACGAATATGTTAATTAGCGTATGATGTCATCTAGCGACATTTAGTGACTTTTTGAGCAAGCTTTAGCTACTTTCCATTGAAAATAGTTGACAACACTGTCAGCATCCCTGTTTGTCAAAAAAGTATCTGTATCACCAAGTGTGAGGCTGGGGCATGCTCAAGCACTGCTCGCAACTACAGCCAAGTACCCCATTGCTAGGGTCTGCCTGAAAAAATTCTCCATACCAGCAGGAGAACTTGTATCAAATCAGGTAAACCTGTTCTTAGGAACGCTGACCAAATACACTCACATAAAGGATTATTAGGAACACCATAGTAATACTTTGTTTGACCCCCTTTCGCCATCCGAACTGCCTTAATTCTACATGGCATTGATTCAACAAGGTGCTGAAAGCATTCTTTAGAAATGTTGGCCCATATTGATAGGATAGCATCTTGCAGTTGATGGAGATTTGTGGGATGCACATCCAGGGCACGAAGCTCCCGTTCCACCACATCCCAAAGATGCTCTATTGGGTTGAGATCTGGTGACTGTGGAGGCCATTTTAATACAGTGAACTCATTGTCATGTTCAAGAAACCAATTTGAAATGATTCGAGCTTTGTGATATGGTGCATTATCCTGCCGGAAAGTAGCCATCCGAGGATGGGTACATGGTGGCCATAAAGGGATGGACATGGTCAGAAACAATGCTCAGGTAGGCCGTGGTATTTAAACGATGCCCAATTGGCACTAAGGGGCCTAAAGTGTGCCAAGAAAACATCCCCCACACCATTACACCACCACCACCACCAGCCTGCACAGTGGTAACAAGGCATGATGGATCCATGTTCTCATTCTGTTTATGCCAAATTCTGACTCTACCATCTGAATGTCTCAACAGAAATCGAGACTCATCAGACCAGGCAACATTTTTCCAGTCTTCAACTGTCCACTTTTGGTGAGCTCTTGCAAATTGTAGCCTCTTTTTCCTATTTGTAGTGGAGATGAGTGGTACCCGGTGGGGTCTTCTGCTGTTGTAGCCCATCCGCCTCAAGGTTGTGCGTGTTGTGGCTTCACAAATGCTTTGCTGCATACCTCGGTTGTAACGAGTGGTTATTTCAGGCAAAGTTGCTCTTCTATCAGCTTGAATCAGTCGGCCCATTCTCCTCTGACCTCTAGCATCAACAAGGCATTTTCAGCCCACAGGACTGCCACATACTGGATGTTTTTCCTTTTCACACCATTCTTTGTAAACCCTAGAAATGGTTGTGCGTGAAAATCCCAGTAACTGAGCAGATTGTGAAATACTCAGACCGGCCCGTCTGGCATCAACAACCATGCCACGCTCAAAATTGCTTAAATCACCTTTCTTTCCCATTCTGACATTCAGTTTGGAGTTCAGGAGATTGTCTTGACCAGGACCACACCCCTAAATGCATTGAAGCAACTGCCATGTGATTGGTTGATTAGATAATTGCATTCATGAGAAATTGAACAGGTGTTCCTAATAATCCTTTAGGTGAGTGTATATCATTCTGGGTATGGTCTATAATGATGCGTTTACAGGGGCATACGATAAAAACCCTTTTACATTTTAACATTACAATCTGGAGTTTCTAGTTGTTTATGTGGTTGGTCAGCAACAACCAGCCAAACAATTACAACCTGACATTGGAGCAGGCACCGCTGTACGAGAATTTTACCAGCTTGTGCTTTCATCTGGAAGACATCTAAAAAAAACAAAACGTATTCCAGAGTTCTACGTGCTCAGATCTGAGAGAACACGGGACGAGACAGACTCAACCCTGACATTGTAAAATCTCGTAAAGGTATCCCAGCCCACTGCTCTGCAGATGTCTGCTAGGGAGGTGCCATTGGCCAGTGCCTACGAGGATGCCACACTTCTCGTCGAGTGTGCTCAAACCCGCAAGGGGGCGGGCATGGCCTAGGTGTGATAGGCCAAAGCAATGGCATCAACGACCCAGTGGGATAGCCTCTGTTTGGAGACAGCGTTCCCTTTCCGCTGTCCACCAAAGCAGACAAAGTGCTGCCCAGAACATCTAAATCTCAGTGTGCGGTCCACATAGGTACGCAAAGCACGCACCGGACATAGCAACGAAAAGGCTGGGTCTGCCTCCTCCAGGGGCAGCACTTGCAGGTTCACTATCTGGTCCCTGAAGGGGATCGTAGGAACCTTGGGCACGTAGCGTGGTCGCGGTCTTAGGACGACATGGGTGTTTGCCGGACCGAACTCCTGGCAAGTGTCACTGACAGAGAACGCTTGCAGGACCCCAACCCTCTTGTTTGAGGTGAGCGCGATCAGGAGGGCCGTCTTCAAGGAGAGGGCTCTGAGCTCGACTGATTCTAGCGACTCGAAGGGGGGTCTCTGAAGGCCTGAAAGGACCAGAGAGATCTCATGAGGGGAACAGGCATGACCTTGGAAGGTTCAGCCTCCGGGCGCCTCTAAGGATTGATCAGATTGTGCTTCCCTTGGGACTTACTGTCCACTGTGTCGTGGTGAGCTGATATGGCCGCTACATAAACCTTCAAGGTGGAGGGGGATAGCCTTCCCTTCAGCCTCTCCAGCAGAAATGAGAGCACTGACCCGACTACGCATCTCTGAGGGTCTTCAGATCAGGAAGAACACCAATTCGTGAACAAGTGCCACTTCAGGGCGGAAAGTTGCCTGGTAGAGGGAGTTGTGGCTTGGTTGATCGTGTTCACGAAAGTAGGTGGTAGGCCACTTAGATCTTCCGCATCCCATCCAGGGGCCAGCCTTGGCCACAAACTCTCCAGTCTGGTTCTTTACACAATGTACCATGCGTATTTACTAAACACATCTATACATGTATGCAGAAATGTGATATTGTCATTTTCCGTAGAATATGCTGACATATCTACCAGGTACATCTGAAACTGTGTATCAATACCATAAACAATTACCCTATTCCTTTTAAAATTAGGGCGTAGTGATCTGTGGAGTGCATAAGCATCTTGACTGGCTAACCAGTCCAAAACTTCACTTAGCAAATCCCCACTTTCCTCTAAGACACCACATTTGAATCTATTTACACCCACTAAAGAGCCATGGTGTGAAGGTGTGTAGTAGCCCTTATGCCTTAGCTCGGTCATGTTATCAGATCAGACTCCACATAAATAATGATACAGTGATTCACATTTTTTTTTTAAATCAGGGTTAATCAAAGCAATCCTCCCACACACAGTACAAAGCAAGCTTAACTAGTAAAATAGAAACACCAACATCATGCAATGTCGAGATAATTTAGGAACTTAACATGTGTCTGTATTTTTGTTAATCAGGTAACTAACCAGAGTATCAACATTTTTAAAAACAACGATCACTCTGCTCGTTTCTTGACAATAACATCACACACATATCCATTACATATGTACATAAGCATATTATGGCAGCAACTTTACAGACATTATCGCATTCAAACAAAGAGTTTAGAATGGTTTTAAGCATCACGCAGTGTGAATCATTCTGACCAGCATAGAGTTGCATAATTTCAGTCCAGTCGTTGGATAAACCCCTGACTGACTGACTATTTCCATATGCTTCATTAGACAAATCAACCGTTTGTTGATATAGGTCACATTTACAACATTGTTTGCGCCAGAACGCTCATCATCATTGAACTTATACACCATGTTGGTTATTTCACATCGTAGACGATGTCTCAGATTATGTTTAATCAGTCCTGTAGCACTGCAGAAGTTACCCATGTCAGCAAACTTCAGAAACAGACGAAGAGTTTTTCCAACCGTCCACAACATCATAGATAGCCTGTTCACATTATTCACCAAAGTCTCATGGATTTCACGCAGTCTCTGTAGAATGAGCGGCTCCTCTCTTAAAGGAGACCTATTATGCCCCCTTTTTACAAGATGTAATATAAGTCTCAGGTGTCCCCAGAATGTGTCTGTGAAGTTTCAGCTCAAAATACCCCACAGATCATTTATTATACCATGTTGTAAATGTCTCTTTTTGGGTGGAATCAAAAACATGTGGTTTTCGTGTGTCTCTTTAAATACAAATGAGCTGCTGCTCCCTGCCCCCTTTCAGGAAGAGGGCTGTGTCTTTACAGTTCTTGAACAGCATCAAAAAAAAAAAAAAAGTCTTCTCTCTGCCTCACATTACTTCAGGCAGATTTTTTACAAGTGACACAACTGGCCAAAAAAATAATTATTGATATTTTGTTAAAAACGTACATCGTTTTCAAAAAGACAATCACCTTACTGTATTGTGCATAATAAAGGTGCAGTTATGAATTATACAGACAGTAAGCAAAAAATAACGACATAGCTCTGGTCTCCGTGAATACAATCAGAGACAATGGTAACTTTAGCTGCATTAGCCGTGGAATCAGCTAACAAGCACATTCGGGAAGGCGATTTGCAAACATTCACAAAATATAAAGTGCAATACTTACATCTTCAGGAAATAAATCAGAATCATAATCAGCTTTATTGCCAAGTATGCTTACACATACAAGGAATTTGTCTTGGTGACAGGCGCTTCCAGTGTACAACAATACAAACAATACCAAAAACAACAGAAAGATATAGGTAATTAAAAACAAAAAAGAATAAAAATAAATAATTATACATATACGTACATACACTCACCTTCATACATACCCACATACACACATGTAGTGCAAATCTATTACAATCTGTTATATAAAGAACAAAAATACAGTATATTATGTACAGAGCAATGTAAGTAATGGCAGAAGTGTATGTGTTGGATAATATAAATAGACTTAAACTGTGTGTTGCATATAATTATTGCTCAATGGGGGAATTTAATTGTTCATGAGATGGATAGCCTGAGGGAAAAAACTGTTCCTGTGTCTGATGGTTCTGGTGCTCAGAGCTCTGAAGCGCTGGCCAGAAGGCAACAGTTCAAGAAGGTAGTGGGCAGGGTGAGCGGTGTCCAGAGTGATTTTCCCAGCCTTTTTCTTCATTCTGGAAATGTATAGTTCTTGAAGGGGGGGCAGGGGGCAACCAATAATCCTCTCAGCAGACCGAACTGTCCTTTGTAGTCTTCTGATTTTTGATTTCGTAGCTGCACTAAACCTTTTTCACGATGTGTCGATGTGTATCTCCGACTTCAGGTCCTGTGAGATGTAAAGTATCACAAAATAAAGCTGGAACACGAACAGTTGGTACTCATCCATGCATGAGAATCAAAGTTTTTGAAAATCCTGCTTTACACTCATTCACAAATCAGTCTGGTGTAAAATGATTTTCACAAACACACACGAATTTTGGTATGTTTTGGGGCACGTTTCCTTCACAAACAAAACTTGTCCACTGCATCTTCTTTGGCTCTGATGCCGGGAGTTCATGAAGACCCTTCTGTTCACTTTTACAGCCAACAACAGAACACTTATGATACTTCCTAAGCTGAGACATTATTCTTCTCACTGTATCTGCTCCAGCGCGGAAATAAATGGCAGACTGTGTGTAGATGACTCAGGGGAGGATCTATGATAATAGGGTGGAGTCTGTCACCAGTCGTGGGTGAGGCCTGCTCTAACGTGACATCACTTTAGAGCAGAAACAAAACCTCTTCATTTTGACGCACTTTTGATTTATATAAATATACGAAAAAGGAGTGGGTGGACTTTTAACACTGTAGGGTGGTTGTGTACACACACTGCTGACTAACATTTATGTACAAACAAAAAGTGAATTTTGCATAATTGTTCTCCTTCAATTCACACAGCACGCCTTCGACAACACCATGGATTTTCTGAGGGTGTGGTGTCAGCCCAAATTATTTCAATGCCTGACCGATGACTTCTTTTAACACAGGTTTAAACAGTTTACAAGAAAGTTCTTCAAAGTGTGTGTAAAAGAAATACTTGTCAGGATCAAACAAACACGTATGCTGGAGCTGACTGGGGTGATCCACTTTACAACCGTAGTACAAATGTTTTAACTTTATGTCGACGAGATGATCCAGAATGAACATGATGACTGCTTTTATAAACTTGAAGCCCTTTACACCAAGAAGGCCATCCATGTCGTCCTCTCCCTTAAGAGTCACAGCATTTGGAAGTGGGTAGCCTGATCCGTGAGTTGTTATGAACATTAGATTGCTGTGGCCAAGCTCCATACAAAATTTGTCGAGCCAATTGCTGATGTCTGGGGTCCCCACAGGGGGATCATGATCCCCCTGCCGAAGTAGGCACACCTTTGGGTGATGCGCTGGGTCCAGGGAGGTTTGTAGTAATGTCTTGAGACATGTTGGTTTGAATTCTGACAGTCCCCACCAGCATTTAATGCTTACAGTAGGTGTTGGATACTCCTACGGACCCTCGCACACATCTCAGGCTCAAACAGCTTGACCTTTATTCGATTGTATCAGTCATATGCATCACACCATTTAAACGGTTGGTCTGTCTTTGAAAAAAATATCATTCAAGATAGGAACATCTTTCCACTGAAACAAAAACTTAATGTGGAAACATTCATTGTGCTCTGCCTAGGGGAAAGGCCAGACACTGAGACCCAGTTTATCCTTGCTGGTAAGAATGTAGACATAGTTATCAGGTCTCTTGTTGGTGTGATCGCCAAACACACAGAATCTTTGAAATGGGGATGCTGAACCATCCCACTCTGCAACGAATAACGGTTCATCTCCAGAGTCATTCAGGTCCTTCCAAACAGGATTGTAAAATAAACCCCTTCTTCCCATGTAGCCTGGTCCTTTGAGGTAGCTTGGAGAAAGGAGGTATCCAAGCCACATCAGTTACTTACTGGGGTACCTCAGGGATCAGTGCTTGGGCCACTTCTCTTCTCCATATACACAACGTAATTAGGACCCATCTTCCAGTCACATGGTTTCTCTTACCACTGCTACGCTGATGACACGCAACTTTACTTGTCTTTCCAGCCCAGCGACACCACAGTGGCCGCTCGAATCGCTGCCTGTCTGGCAGACATCTCAGCCTGGATGAAGGAACACCACCTGCAACTCAACCCAGCAAAGACCGAACTCCTTGTCTTTCCAACATCACCGTGCAGCTGGGTCCAACTACAGTGTCGCCTTCCAAAACGGTCAGAAATCTAGGGGTAACCATTGATGATGAGCCAAATTTCACAGACCACATCTCAAAGACTGCAAGATCATGTAGATTTACACTCTACAATATCAGGAAGATAAGACCTTTCCTCTCTGTACATGCCACACAACTGCTTGTTTAGTCACTTGTCATAACAAGACTGGATTACTGTAACGCTCTCATTGCAGGACTTCCTGCATGTGCTATTAGACCTCTGCAAATGATCCAGAATGCAGCAGTATGTCTGGTCTTTAATGAACCAAAGAGAGCACATGTTACACCACTCTTTGTCTCTCTCCACTGGCTGCCGGTTCATGCATGTACTAAATTCAAGGCCCTGATGCTGGCTTACAAAACAGTCACTGGGTCTGCTCCAGCATACCTAAAAACATTTATGCAGAGCTACGTTCCCACCAGAAGCCAGAAGGAACGTCACCTTGTCGTACCAAAACAAAGAGGCACCAAAACACTTTCCAGGACTTTCAGTTTCATCATACCACGTTGGTGGAATGACCTTCCCAACTCAATCTGTGAAGCTGACTCACTCTCTATCTTCAAAAAACGGCTAAAAACACATCTTTTCCAAGAGCACTTAACCAGTCACTAAAAAAAAATAATTATGTACAAATTTTTGTTGCACTTAAATCTGTTTTGTATACTATTCTTATGTGTGGCAGCGGGGGCGTGGTCAAGCGCCCGTCCGGGAGAAAAAAGCGGTAAGGGCGCTTACACCTGAGCTAAATTATGTCTAACACCTGTCTCTAATTTCAGTGAGCATGGGGAGAGCGGCATAAAAGGGCAGCGAGAGGGCCTCCAGGGGAAGAGAGATGACAGACTAACTCAGTGCGCTGTTGTGTTGTGTGGTATAACCTGTATTGTAAAGAACAACGGGAATTAAAAGCTTACCGTGTGGTGAAGACGTGTTCCCTGTCCTCCTTCATGTGAAAGGTGTTACATTATGATAGTGAAACTTTGTAGTATGGCACTTTTCGTACCACTGTCTCCTTAAGATGATTCACTTATGTTTTCCTCTTTTGTAAGTCACTTTGGATAAAATTGTCTGCCATATTAATAAATGTAAATGTAAATGTATTAAGATCAATGTCCCTGTTGTATAACTTCACATTACGAGACGTTTTCTCAACGTCGTACACACACAGACGTGTGCCGTCTAGGTGAAATTCATAATTCAGATTTCCTAAGGGTTTGTGGAGAAACTTGGTCAGGCATGGACCATGTCTTCTTCTTGGTGCACGACATAACCCATCAATCGTTTCTACATCATTTACCATAGTTTTTTTAGAAGTGCTGGGAGCTGCCATTGTGTAATTGAAAATCATTAAAACAAAATACTTGCTGAATAGTTTGCAATGAACAACACAAACTCTTTTAAATACACAGATGGTATGAAGGGGTGGTCTCGGCTACAGCGTGGGAAGATAACAGCTGACCAAACATATCATGTACATCAGCCGGAGGGAGGAAGAGGAAGCAAAGGTAAAATGTACACCTTTTAGGTCATAAATCATCGGTCATTAATAATTTTTCATCATTCGGAGCATCATATTTTCTTCTTACAACACATGAACAGTATGGCTATTGACATTTTGGTGTACTACTACCATTGTAAGTTGAACATCAATTTAGACTCAATAAGTGCCAAAGAAAATACATATGTGTAACATAAGTGTAGCTTATGGTTTAAGTAAAGCTCAATATGCATTTGACAGTGTCATACAATTTCAGTGTGGAGGTAATAAATCCCATTCTTTCATTTTTTGCATCCCTTTAATTTTATTTCTTTTATATATGAAAAAATTTAAAAACAACATATTACAGAATATAGTCTATTCTAATATTTTCTAATTGTCTTAAAAATGATTTTAAAAATTGTACACTATCTAGGCATTTTTTAGATCCATTTGTAATACATGTAAATGCTGGGTCGCTAAAGAGATTTAAGGGCTAAAGAAACTATTTATGGGATAAAGCTAATATTTACTCTGCTCAGTCATCATTTGTTAATCTTGTTTTTAAATGAAAGTTTGTCACACCGAGTGAACCTATTATCTCAACTAAGTATAAGCAAGTTGCAGTAGAAGCACCCAAAACCCCCAGAGGATTTAATGTCTTTAAACAATAATTTCCTGTTGCCGAAGACAACTTAAAAGCCATAAGTCATGATATAAGGTGATGTTGGGAGGGCTTCTTGCAGAAGACAGGAAGTGGTAACTCCTAAGACTTCCTGTGGTTCTTTAGTTAAACGGGGCTCTGTAAAAACAAACTTTGGCTTTGGTTGCACTAGATATTTTTCCACTGTTTTACTCATACATTTTATCTGACAATGTTTTAGATCATGGGATTTTTTTGATGGACCTCTAAAGTACATTTTATGCTAACATTTGTATGCACTAGGATTCAAACCAGATTTCCTCTATAGTACCAGCATGAAACCTGGACTGTATGTCTGACTGTAAGTCTGAAGTGTGCAGTGCTGCAGAAATGGTGCAGTAATGTGCAATAAGAGGACAGCTCAATGAACACATACTGAACAAAATTATTTGGATCTCCTGTATGCGTGGTGTGAAGGCCTTTTTCTCCCTGGGCCTCTTGTGCAGATTTAGCTGTCTATAAATATAAAACAAATATGACATGCTTTTTTCCTGTCTACCCTCTCTGGTGACCTGCTAATTTTAAGAGAGGAAGAAAGACTCTGAGAAAAAAAAAATTACAGATTGTGTGAAGTGAGAGGTTAGTGTGCCGCTTTTCCATCTCTCACTCTCTCTTTCCTGCTATACATCCAACCACTTTGTCTTTCCTTTGTTTCTGGGGGCTTTATTTACATTAGTGAAGTTTTTACAATATTTCATAAGATGTTTTTAAAAAAACTCTATGAGCAGTCTGTGAAGCTTTACACAATGCATAACACATTTATTACTCATTAATAACATGATATTATATATATATATATATATATATATATATATATATATATATATATATATATATATATATATATATATATATATATGTGAAGTACTAGATACAGTTGTGGCCAAAAATATTGGCACCCTTTATAAATATGAGCACAGTCGTCTGTGAAAAAAAAAATCTGCATTGTTTATCCTTTTGATCTTTCATTAAAAAAACAATATCACAAAAATCGAAACTAAAAAAACAATTAAAACGGGGGAAATACCTCATCATTCAATAAATATTTTTGTCATAATTATTGGCACCCATTTATTCAATACTTTTTGCAACCTCCCTTTGCCAAGATAACAGCTTATAAAAGAGTCTTTTCATATAATGCCTAATGAAGTTGGAGGACACCTGGCAAGGGATCTGAGACCATTCCTCCATACAGAATCTCTTCAGATCCTTCAAATTCAGAGGTCTATGTTGGAGGACTCTCCCCTTCAATTCACCCCACACATTTTCTATGGGGCTCAGGTCAGGGGACAGGGATGGCCACGGCAGAACCTTGATTTTGTGTTGATTTTGATATTTGTTTTGGATCATTGTCCTGCTGGAAGATCCAACCAGGGCCCATTGTAAGCTTTCTGGCAGAGGCAGCCAGGTTTACATTTTTTATCAGTTGGTATTTAATAGTCTGTGATGCCATGTATCTGAACAAGATGTCCATGTCCTCTGGCAGAAAAACAGCCCCACAACATTCAAGATCCAGCAACATATTTAACCGTGGGCATTGAGTACTTCTTCATCTCTGTGTGTGCTAAACCCATCTCTGGTGCTTGCTGACAAAAAGCTCTTTTTTTTGTTACATCTGATCATAGAACCAGGTTGCATTTGAAGTTCCAGTAGTGTCTGGCAAACTGAAGATGCTTGATTTTGTTGTTGGATGAGAGTAGAGGCTTTTTTTCTTGAAACTCTCCCAAACAACTTGTGGTGATGTAGGTAATGTACGATATATCTATATCATATACAAAACATTTTTGTGATTCTCCAGCTGTGATCCTTGAAAATTCTTTGGCCACTTGAACCATCCTCCTCACTGTGTGTGGAGACAATATAGACACATGTCATTTTCCTGTTCGTTTCTTAAAATCTCCAGTTGATTGGAACTTGTTATTTATTGGCCTGATTTGCTATTTTCTTATAGCCAAAGCATTGAAAATGCCCATTTCGTCAAGCCCAACAATCTTTTGCCTCACATCAGAACTATATTCTTTAGTCTTACCCACTGTGATTGATGATTAAGAGAATTTACTAAAAAAAAGTAAAATATGAATGGGAATATACTTCAGATATTTTTTATTCATAAGAATTTCTAGGGGTGTGAATAATTGTGGTCAACGTGTTTTGGAGAAAAATATTTATTTACTAATGAGATATTTCCCCTTTTTCAATTGTTTTCAATTTAAGGTTAGATTTTTGTGAATATTTTGAATGAAAGATCATTCAAAAAAGATCAAAGATTTTTTTCACAGCCTTCTGTGTTCATATTTAACAAGGGTCCCAATATTTTTGGCCACAACTGTATACAGCAAGAAAAAACAAACAGTTAACTCTTTGGAATTAACTGCATTTCTGCATCTGACCTAATCCAAATAATAGACACAAAATAACACAATGGTTAAAGCTAACAAACAAATAATTTTAGTTTTCATGTTTTAACTGAAATGCTGTTTAATTATTCACAGTTCATTCTGGGAAAAGCGTGTGAACCCTTGTACTGTATTTAATAACTGATAGAACCTCCTTTAGCAGCAATAACCTTCACCAGACATTTCCTTTAGCTGTTGATCAGCCTGGTATTTCAATAAGGAGGGATTTTACACCATTCCTCCCAACAAATTTGTTTCAATTCATTAAGATTTCTGGGATTTCTTGCATGAACAGCCCTCTTCAGGTCATGCTGTAAAATCTCAATTGATTTAAATTCTTGACTCTGACTTGGCCATTCCAAAACACACATTTTCTTCCTCTTTAGCCATTCTGTTTTTGGTCATTGTCTTGTTGAATCACCCAACTGTTAGATGACAGACCGTTACACTGACATTCTCCTTAAGATCCCTTGACACAATTTTTATGTCAATGTTTGAATGCTGTACAGGCCCTGATGTATTAAAGCAGTCCAAAACGATGGTGCTTCCTCTATCATGCTTCACAGCTGGGATGAGGATTTGGTGTTGATGTGCAGTGCCTTTTTCATCCAAATATAGTGTGGTGTGTTTCTGCCAATTTACATTTGGTTCCATCTGTCCACAGAACATTATTCCAGCAACTTTGTAAAGCAACAAGGTTATCTTTTGCAAACTTGAGACGTGCAGACATTTTTTTGTTTTGAGAGCAGTGGTTTCCTCTGTGGTGTCCTCCTGTAAACACCATCCTTGTTCAGTGTTTTTCTTATAGGTGATACATGAACAGAGACATTAGCAAGTTCAAGAGATTGCTGCAGATCTTTTGCTGTTACCTTTGAGGTTTTTTGGTTCATTTAGCATTGCACATTGTGCTCTTGGAGTAAACTGTGCAAGATGCTGACTCCTAGGCAAACAAGCAACAGTGCTGAATTTCATCCATTTGTAGAAGCTTTGTCGTACTGTGGATTGGTGAACATCCAGGCAACAATCTCAGCACAGTCATTACTTTAAGCAGATATATATATATATATATATATATATATATATATATATATATATATATATATATATATATATATCTACATATACATACATACACACACACACACATATACTGTATACATACATATACATTATCTCACAAAAGTTAGTACACCCCTCACATTTTTGTAAATATTTGATTATATCGTTTCATGTGACAACACTTAAGAAATGACACTTTGCTACAATGTAAAGTAGTGAGTGTACAGCTTGTTTAACAGTGTACATTTGCTCTCCCCTCAAAATAAGCCATTAAAGAGCAACATGCAGGTTGGACACCCCTATATAGCATAGTGTATGTTGATGATAAAACAACTAGATTTTCTGAACTGGAGTAATATATATTTAGCCATTAACGATATTTTGAGATAAATTGTGATAAAATAACTTCGGCGTCTATAAAGCACTAACCGGAAGTGACGATGGGCTGAGGAGTCTGGTCAAGTTCAAGCTCAGGTTACAATGGATGCTGAATGAAGAAACAGAGTTCTCCGGTGTGGCCGAACATGCCTATGATGGCCCACAGGCCTATAATTATGAGCAAATTAAGAGTTAAAATAATTAAAAGTAAGACTTACTCTGCTAAGTCCTCGTTTTCGTTGCACAGAATGTCTGCTAATGTTAGCACTTTGTCCTCCAGTCCAGCCCGCGCCAAAATCCGGTGTACACTTTGACGGTGGACTTGATTCCATCGAGTGCACCGAGGGAACAGCATCAGTAATCAGCCTCACGTGGTCCTTACTCCGAAATCCCATCCGAGACTCCAACAAATCTCCAGGTCGATAATTCTCGAGTGAAATGTGCGCCACAAACGACCGAGTGTGTGGTAACAGACGCGGCAGTGAAGTCTGCTCTCTTCACCTGCACAAAACGCACTCAAGACCGAAAAGCCTTGTTTTTTCTAGAAGGAAAATGATAGACACGATGTCCTGACAGGCTGGAATTCGTGCAACCAGCACAAACACAATAAATTACCATTATGGCTTCTCTAAAACTTTCTGTACTGCTCTAACTACATCAACACCCACAATGAGAGCTGACCGCGAGCTCTTTCGTTTGCCTCGCCCTACGTCATATGACGCGTTGATAGCGGGAAAGGCGTATTCCAGAGCCTAGCACATTTTCATCAAAATCTCTACATCAAATGAGATTTCATTAGTAATTTCTACATATGTGTTTTTAAAAGACCTCTGCAGACAATATAAAGTATTAATTCAGTTATAAATTCAACCTGCATGTTGCTCTTTAATGTCTAAACTGCTGGCAACAAAAGTGAGTACACCCCTAAGTGAAAATGTCCAAATTGGGCCCAATTAGCCATTTTCCCTCGTTAGTGTTACAAGGTTACAAGGTCACAGGTGTGAATGGGGAGCAGGTGTATTAAATTTGGTGTCATCTCACACTCCCTCATACTGGTCACTGGAAGTTCAACATGGCACCTCATGGCAAAGAACTCTCTGAGGATCTGGAAAAAAAGAATTGTTGCTCTACATAAAGATGGCCTAGGCTATAAGAAGATTTCCAAGACCCTGACACTGAGCTGCAGCATGGTGGCCAAGACCATACAGCGGTTTAACAGGACAGGTTCCACTCAGAACAGGCCTCGCCATGGTTGACCAAGTCAAGTCAAGTCAAGTGGTTTTTATTGTCGTTTCAACCATATACAGTTAGTACAGTACACAGCAAAACGAGACAACGTTCCTCCAGGACCATGGTGCTACATAAAAACAACAAAGGACCAACACAGGACCACATGAGACAACACAACGAAATAAAATACCTATATAAAAAAACCTACATATACCTATATAAAGTGCACGTGCAAACATGTGCAAAAAGTACAGGACAGTACAACAAATTTCTGACAATGAACAGGACAATAGACAGTGCAGCGCCGACCAGTACTCAGTAGTGAAAAAGATGACAGTTTCTAAAAATGTAAACATAACATACTATGAGATAATGTTCTATGCACATAGCAGTTATTGAGGTAGCAGACAGTTATAAAGTGACAGTAATTAAAGTGCAACTCAGGACACGTGTGTGTCAAACCAGTCTCTGAGTATTGAGGAGTCTGATGGCTTGGGGAAGAAGCTGTTACACAGTCTGGCCGTGAGGGCCCGAATGCTTCGGTACCTCTTGCCAGACGGGAGGAGGGTAAAGAGTTTGTGTGAGGGGTGTGTGGGGTCGTCCACAATGCTGGTTGCTTTTGTGGATACAGTGTTTTTTGTAAATGTCTTTGATGGAGGGAAGAGAGACCCCAATGATCTTCTCAGCTGTCCTCACTATCCTCTGCAGGGCTTTGCGGTCCGAAACGGTGCAAGTCCCAAACCAGGCAGTGATGCAGCTGCTCAGGATGCTCTCATTAGTCCCTCTATAGAATGTAGTGAGGATGGGGGTTGGGAGATGTGCTTTCCTCAGCCTTCGAAGAAAGTAGAGACGCTGCTGGGCTTTCTTTGTGATAGAGCTGGTGTTGAGGGACCAGGTGAGGTTCTCCGCCAAGTGAACACCAAGGAATTTGGTGCTTTTGACGATCTCCACAGAGGAGCCGTCGATGTTCAGCGGAGTGTGTTCACCTTGTGCTCTCCTAAAGTCAACAACCATCTCTTTTGTTTTGTCGACATTCAGGGACAGGTTGTTGGCTCTACACCAGTTCGTCAGCCGCTGCACCTCCTCTCTGTATGCTGACTCGTCGTTCTTGCTGATGAGACCCACCACGGTCGTGTCATCGGCGAACTTGATGATGTGATTCGAGCTGTGCATTGCTGCACAGTCGTGAGTCAGCAGAGTGAACAGCAGTGGACTGAGCACACAGCCCTGGGGGCCCCAGTGCTCAGTGTGGTGGTGGTGGAGATGCTGTTCCCGATCCGGACTGACTGAGGTCTCCCAGTCAGGAAGTCCAGGATCCAGTTGCAGAGGGAGGTGTCCAGGCCCAGCAGGTTCAGCTTTCCAATCAGGTGCTGGGGAATGATTGTGTTGAATGCTGAGCTGAAATCTATGAACAGCATTCGAACGTATGAGTCCTTATTGTCTAGGTGGGTGAGGGCCAGATGGAGGGTTGTGGTGATGGCATCGTCCGTTGAACGGTTAGAATGATACGCAAACTGCAGTGGGTCTAGTGAGGGGGCAGCTGGGTCTTAATCTGCCTCATGACGAGCCTCTCGAAGCACTTCATGATGATGGGTGTAAGTGCGACGGGACGGTAGTCGTTGAGGCAGGACACTGAAGACTTCTTTGGCATGGGGATGATGGTGGTGGCCTTGAAGCACGTTGGAACGACGGCGCTGCTCAGAGAGATGTTGAAGATGTCGGTAAGAACATCTGCTAGCTGGTCTGCACATCCTCTGAGCACTCTGCCAGGAATGTTGTCTGGTCCAGCAGCCTTCCGTGGGTTGACTCTACGTAGAGTTTTCCTCACATTTGCCGTGGTAAGACAGAGCACCTGGTCGTTGGGAGGAGGGGTGGACTTCCTCGCCATCACGTCGTTCTGCACTTCAAACCGAGCGTAGAAGTCGTTCAGCGCATCTGGAAGGGAGGCATCTTTGTCACAGGCAACTGATGTTGTCCTGTAGTTGGTGATGGCCTGGATGCCCTGCCACATGCGCCGCGTGTCACTGCTGTCCTGGAAGTGACTGTGGATTCTCTGGGCGTGCGCGCTTTGCCTCTCTGATTGCCCGTGACAGTTTGGCCCTAGCTGTTCTTAGGGCTGCCTTATCACCTGCTCTGAAGGCGGAGTCTCGGGACCTCAGCAGCGTGCGCACCTCCGCAGTCATCCACGGCTTCTGGTTGGAGCGTGTGGTGATGGTCTTGGAGAAAGTGACATCATCAATGCACTTGCTGATGTAGCTGGTCACTGATGCTGTGTATTCCTCCAAGTTGGTAGAATCGCCATATGTTGCAGCCTCCCTGAACATGTGCCAGTCAGTACACTCAAAACAGTCCTGAAGAGCAGAGATGGCTCCTGCTGGCCAGGTTTTCACCTGCTTCTGAAGCGGTTTTGTGCGTCTGACTAGCGGTCTGTATGCTGGAATTAACATAACAGAGATGTGGTCTGAGTAGCCGAGGTGGGGCGGGGCTCTGCCCGGCAGCGCCTGGGATGTTTGTGTAAACAAGATCAAGCTGCGTTCAGCCCTCTCATTGCAAAGTCCACATACTGATGGAATTTAGGGAGCACTGTCTTGAGATTTGCATGGTTGAAATCTCCGGCGACAATGAACAGTCCGTCGGGGTGAGCGTTCTGCAGTTCGCTCATAGCCCCATACAGTTCACAGAGCACTTCCTTAGCGTTAGCGCTGGGGGGAATGTAAACTCCGGTTATGCAAACAGTGGTGAATTCCCGTGGTAGATAAAAAGGTCTGCATCTAACAGTCACAAGCTCCAACAGCGATGAACAGTAACTAGAGACTAGCATAGAGTTCTTGCACCATTCCGTGTTGATGTAAACACACAAGCCACCACCGCGAGTCTTACCGCAGAGAGCTGTATTTCTGTCGTCATGAAACAAGGCGAGCCCGTCTAGCTGAATGGCGGCATCCGGAACTCTGTCGCTGAGCCACGTCTCCGTGAAAACAAAGACGCAGCAGTCTCTAAACTCACGCTGCGTAGCCTGCTGGAGTCGGATATAGTCCAGTTTATTGTCCAGGGAGCAAACATTTGAGAGCAGGATAGACGGGAGAGCCGGCCGGCTAGGGTTTGTTTATAGCCTAGCATGGACCCCCGCCCTCTTTCGCGCTTACGCTTTCGCGACACCGCTTACGACGTCCTCTCCCCGGCCACCGGCATCAGGCGACGCCGAGGGCTGGAGGCCTGGTCTCCGCAGCAAGCCGAGTACGCGTAGCGCCTCCTGCAGGTCATCATGCAGCTTGGTTTTTGCATGAGTCTTATATTTCAGTAGTGTCTGGCGATGGTAGACACGAACAACGGTTGCTCCGATGTCCATGTGTTGCAAAAGTCGGGCTTTTTTAACAAAAATAGCACCATTGTGGATCCGGAGTGGCCGCTGCGTGCTACCGCGCCGCCATCTTGGATGAAAAACCAAAGAAGTTGAGTGCACGTGCTCAGCATCATATCCAGAGGTTGTCTTTGGGAAATAGATGTATGAGTGCTGCCAGCATTGTTGCAGAGGTTGAAGGGGTCAGCCTATCAAAGGGTGAAGGTGATGGACTGGCCAAGCATGTCTCCAGACCTAAACCCTATTGAGCATCTGTGGGGCATTCTCAAACGGAAGGTGGAGGAGCACAAGGTCTCTAACATCCACCAGCTCCGTGATGTCATCATGGAGGAGTGGAAGAGGACTCCAGTGGCAACCTGTGAAGCTCTGGTGAACTCCATGACCAAGAGGGTTAAAGCAGTGCTGGAAAATAATGGTGGCCACAAAAAATATTGACACTTTGGGCCCAATTTGGACATTTTAACTTGAGTTATTTAGACTGTCACTCCTTTCCTAAAACAAAACCCCACAAAATCTGGGTTACAGTCAGTGTGGAGTAAGTTACTCAAAAATGTAATCCACTACAAATGACTCATTACTTCTCTAAAGATTTTAATCAAGTTACTTTGATTACTTTATGGGGAAAGTAATCACATTAAACAATTAATTTCCTTTAAAAAAAAAAAAAATTCACAGAATAAGCTTGATCAGTGATTTTAAAATAATGTTGTTTTCCCTTTAGCAGTCACAGAAACAGATGAACGTATGAACATGTTTTAAATTATTTAACTAACATTATTTTAGAAATGTGTGATCCAAGTGATGTACTTCAAAGTAATAAACTGATTACAATCATTTAAAATGTAATTTATTGCAATCATTTTTGACTAATTAGATTACAGCCAACACTGGTTATAGTATGCCACTTTACATTTACATTTTACATTTATGCATTTGGCAGACGCTTTTATCCAAAGCGACTTACAGTGCACTTATTACAGGGACAATCCCCCCGGAGCAACCTGGAGTTAAGTGCCTTGCTCAAGGGCCCAACAGTGGCATCTTGGTGGTGCTGGGGCTTGAACCCCCAACCTTCTGGTCAGTAACCCTGAGCCTCAACCACTGAGCCACCACTGCCTACAGTGCCACTAATTGCCACTTACAATTAACTTTAAAATTCAAATAAATGTAATTAATTTGAAACATGAAATTAAGGAGGAAAGACTTTTCTGTGGTGGTACTGACCATATCAGCAGGTGAAGTTAGCACTTCTTCAAGCAGATACACAGACATATGAGCAGCACAAGGGCCACACAGCTGGCAGAAATGAGAATGACATGGGGGTTCCTAGCTGCAACAAAAAATGCAGATATTTATAAATATATATTTTTATATATATTATAAATAATTATATATATACATATATATATACACACACACACTCACAGGTGGCCAAAAGTTTGGAATAATGTACAGATTTTTCTCTTATGGAAAGGAATTGGTACTGGCATTCAACTGATCACAACGTATAGTCAGGACATTAATAACGTGAAAAATTACTATTACAATTTACAAAACATTTTCAGACTTTCTTAAACTACTTCAAAGGGTTCTCATCAAATCTTCCATGTGCACCAATGACATGCTTTGCAGATCCTTGACATTCTAGCTGTCTGTTTGTCCAGATACTCCAGTGACAATTCACCCCATGCTTCCTGTAGCGCTTGCCATAGATGTGGCTATCTTGTCGGGCACTTCTCGCACCTTACAGTCCAGCTGATCCCTCAGAAGCTCATTGGTGTTATGATCCATAACACTCTTTTCCAATTATCTGTTGTCCAATGTCTGTGTTTCTTTGCTTTGCATTTGTTTTTCAAAAGTGGCTTTTACTTTGCAGTTCTTCCCATAAAGCCCTCTTTACTGCTGAACATGAAACTGGTGTTGAGCGGATAGAATTCAATAAAGCTGTCAGCTGAGGACATGTGAGGCGTCTATTTATCAAACAACAGTCTCTGATGTACTTATCCTCTTGTTTAGTTGTACATCTGGCATTCTACATCTCTTTCTGTCCTTGTTAGAGCCAGTTGTCCTTTGTCTTTGACTGTAGTGTACACCTTTGCATGAAATCTTGTTTTTTTTGGGCAATTTCAAGCATTTTATTGCCTTCATTCCTCAAAACAATGATTGACTGATGAGTTTCTAGAGAAAGATGTTTCTTTTTTGCAACTTTTGACCTAATATCTATCTATCTATCTATCTATCTATCTATCTATCTATCTATCTATCTATATATATATATATATAGTCTATTGTATACTGTGGCAAACAAAAACAACGTTAAGCTTCATTTAACAAACCAAATAGCTTTCAATTGTGTTTGATATAATTTGATTTTCTATTACCAAATTAGCAGTTTAGCATGATTCCTCAAGGATAAAGTGTTGGAGTAATGGCTGTTGGAAATGGGGTCTGTCTAGATTTGATCAAAAATTACTTTTTTCAAATAGTGATGGTGATGTTTTTCACATGCAGTAATGTGTCATTCAACTGATCATAAAGTATAGTCAGGTGACTAAACTTTGTGATCAGTTGAATGACACATTGGGGAATTAAAGTACCTTCTAAAACAGCAAAATCTGTACATTATTCCAAACTTTTGACCGCCAAATAATATATATATAGTATGCAATAGACTGGCATGTCTACACAGCTATCTCTAGAAACTCATCAGTCAATCATTGTTTTGAAGAATAAAGGTTATACAATGTTTGAAATTGCCCAAAAAACTGAAGATTTCATACAAAGGTGTACACTACAGTCTTCAAAGACAAAGGACAACTGGCTCTAGCAAGGACTTTGTCATGTTCTCTGTTGTCTTTTGTTTTTGTGCTTTTATTTTGAAGTTTAGTTTAGTTCCTGTTTGGTTTTTGTAGTCCTTTGTAGTTTCATTTTATGATTTGTTTTCCCCTGATTAGTTCTCCTTCCATGATTATTTCCCCAGGTGTTCCTTATTCCCTTGTTTGTTCCTTTTTGTATATAAGCCCTTTTAGTGTCTTTGTTTCCTTGTTAGTTCTTGCATGTTTTTGGATGCTCTGTGCCAGGTCTCTCTTGTTTTGCTTCCCTCTGAGTTTTTCTTTGTTTTTTGGAATAAAACTGCTGCATATAGATCCTCATTCTCTGCCTGCTTCATCACAGAAGAACTAACCACCATTATGGATCTAGCAGCTGTCAGAATTCTCCTCCTCAGGCAAGAGGACCGTCCAGTTGAGGATCACGTTCGTGAGTTCTTAGATCTGGCAAATTTAGTTGACTACCCAGAATTTTCCTTGGTGGTTTTCTTCAGAGCAGGTCTCTGTAGTTCACTAAAGGAGCTGTTGCCTCCGGCAGAACCTCACTGGACGCTCCTCGAGTTTGTGGAGGAGACTCTACGAGTGAGCGGCTCACCGTTCACTGTGGGTGTAACATCTCCTCCCACTGAGGTCACCTCCCAGACTTCCATGGCTCGTCCCCCCATGCCTGCCACGGCCAACGAGCCCACGCCTGCCATGGCCACCGAGCCAGCGTTGCCAGCTCCATTCGCTCGGAGGAGGAGGAGAAGAGGAAAGGCTTCTGCTCCCCAGTCTCCGCCTGCCACGGTCAGCGAGCCAGAGCCTACGCCTGCCACGGTCAGCGAGCCGGCGCCTGCAGCCTCGACCGTCCCAGAGCCGGCGCCTGCAGCCTCGACCGTCCCAGCGCCGGCAGCCATGACCATCCAAGGCTCCGCTTCTCAAGCCTCGCGAGCCTCCCGGGGCTCCGCCTCGCGAGCCTCCCGGGGCTCCGCCTCGCGAGCCTCCCGGGGCTCCGCCTCTCAAGTCTCTCAAGTCTCGCGAGCCTCCCAGGGCTCCGCCTCTCAAGTCTCGCGAGCCTCCCAGGGCTCCGCCTCTCGAGCCTCCCAGGGCTCCGCCTCTCGAGCCTCCCAGGGCTCCGCCTCTCGAGCCTCCCAGGGCTCCGCCTTCCAGGGCTCCGCCTCGCGAGCCTTCCAGGGCTCCACCTCTCGAGCCTCCTAGGGCTCCGCTCAAGTCACTCGAGTCGTCCAGGGCTCCGCCTCCTGAGCCACCCAGGGCTCCGCCTCCCAGGGCTCCCCTTGAGCCTCCCATGCCTTCAATTCCTGAGCCTTCCACGGCTCCATCGCCTACGGCTCCGCCTCCAGAACCTTCCAGGGCTCCGCCTCCCAGGGCTCCACCCCTCGAGCCTCCCATGGCTTCAATTCCTGAGCCTTCCACGGCTCCATCGCCTACGGCTCTGCCTCCAGAGCTTTCCACGGCTCTACCTCCCAGGGCTCCGCCTCTCGAGCCTCCCAAAACTTCGCCCCTCGAACCTTCAATGCCTCCGCCTCCCAGGGCTCCGCCTCTCGAGCCTCCCAGGGCTCCACCTCTCGAGCCTCCCAGGGCTCCGCCTCCCAGGGCTCCGCCCCTCGAGCCTCCCAGGGCTTCCATTCCTGAGCCCTCCACAGCTCCGCCTCCAGGGCCTTCCATGGTTCCGCCTCCTGACCCGGCCCCTGTCCTGTGGCCTCCTCCCAGGCCCCCTGACCCAGTCCCTGTCCTGTGGCCTCCTCCCAGGCCTCCTGACCCGGTCCCCGTCCTGTGGCCTCCTCCCAGGCCCCCTGACCCTGTTCCCGACCTGTGGCCTCCTCCCAGGCCTCCTGACCCGGTCCCTGTCCTGTGGCCTCCTCCCAGGCCCCCTGACCCTGTCTCTATCATGTTGCCTCCTCCCAGGCCCCCTGACCCTGTTCCCATCCTGTGGCCTCCTCCCAGGCCCCCTGACCCGGTCCCCATCCTGTGGCCTCCTCCCAGGCCCCCTGACCCAGGCCCCCTGACCCAGTCCCCCTCCTGTGGCCTCCTCCCAGGCCCCCTAACCCAGTCCCCGTCCTGTGGCCTCCTTCCAGGCCCCCTGACCCAGTCCCCATCCTGTGGACTGCCTGTTTGCCCCCTGTGCCCCCTTGGACTGCCTATTTGCCCCCTTGGACAATTTGTTTTTTGTTTTTCTTGGGGGGTTTTTTGTTGTTGCTTTTTTGGAGCGTCTGGAATCCGCTCCTTAAAGCGGGGGCTCTGTCATGTTCTCTGTTGTCTTTTGTTTTTTGTTTTTGTGCTTTTATTTTGAAGTTTAGTTTAGTTCCTGTTTGGTATTTGTAGTCCTTTTGTAGTTTCATTTTATGATTGGTTTTCCCCTGATTAGTTCTCCTTCCCTGATTATTTCCCCAGGTGTTCCTTATTCCCTTGTTTGTTCCTTTTTGTATATAAGCCCTTTTAGTTTCTTTGTTTCCTTGTTAGTTCTTGCATGTTTTTGGATGCTCTGTGCCAGGTCTCTCTTGTTTTGCTTCCCTCTGAGTTTTTCTTTGTTTTTTGGAATAAAACTGCTGCATATAGATCCTCATTCTCTGCCTGCTTCATCACAGACAGAAAGAGATGTGGAAGGCCAGATTTACAACAAAACAAGAGGATAAGTACATCAGGGTCTTAAGTTTGAGAAATAGACACCTCAAATTCCCTCAGCTGACAGCTTCATTGAATTCTACCTGCTAAACACCAGTTTCATGTACAACAGTAAAGAGAAGTCTCAGGGGTGCAGGCCTTATGGAACAATTGCAAAAAAAAAAAAAAAAAAAAAGCCACTTTTGAAACAGAAAAACAAAAATAAAAGGTTAGAGTAGGCAAAGATATTGCCCAGACATTGGACAACAGATAATTTGAAAAAAGTGTTATGGATCTTATCCCCATTGAGCTTTTCTGGGATCCACAAGACTGCAAGGTGCGTGGGGTACCTGGACAAACTGACAGCTAGAATGCAAAGGATCTGCAATGCTATCATTGGTGCACATGGAGCATTTTGAGAACTCTTTGAAGTAGTTTAAGAAGTTCTGAAATTTTTTTTCATATCGTAATAGTGATTTTTAATGTTATTAATGTCCTGACTATATATTGTGATCAGTTGAATGCCAAATTTGGTGAATAAAAGCACCAATTTCTTTCCATAAGAGCAAGATCTGTACATATCTTTTTGCCACCTGTGTGTGTGTGTGTGTGTATGTGTGTGTGTGTATATATATATATATATATATATATATATATGGCATTAAATAATGGAAGAACAAGGGTAATGAGACAATTTAACAAATGCACTGTTTAAGTGGTGGTTCAGACCAAATGCATTCTTGCCCAAAATATGTTTTGACACAGCACAATGAACAGGCATCTCAATACACATTTTTCCCCTGTATAAGTTTAGTTTAACTTGACACTGTGTCAAGAAAATGTTTTTAGATAGTGTCAGTGAGATATGGTGCAAAGGTCAAAGACCTTCAAACATAGAATAGAATACAGACACAAAAACACACTGGTGTGAATGGCCCCTAAAACTGCAAAAGCACAGAAAAAGCATAACACTGAATCGTCAAACCTTTCTTCAAAAATATCAGATGCATTTTTACATTACCAAGTTTTACTCACATTTGTTCAGAAAGATAGAGATGGCCGACCCAAGGCCCTGATGATGAACTTCACATTTTACAAGTTCATCATCCAGTAGTTCAGCCTGAATTTGAATGGAACTGACCACCATTGTGGTGCCGTCCCCTAGCTGGTATAATGTTGTCACAGCAGGCCCCAGTGTTTGGTTATGACCCTCAACATTCCAAGAGATCTCTGCTGCAGGACGTGACACAGCTGTGCAGTTGGCCTCAACAATGTCCTGTGATATGGTGATGTAACTGGCCTCAGGTTTGGGTAAAACTAGAAAAAGGACAATAAGTTCATTAAATATTTGAGTAGGACATTATCATTATGTTCTTTTAAAGATAATGTAAGTTTTTCAATGTTAAAATACTTTCTCCTATCCTAGCTTTATGCAGAGGCCAACCTGACTATAATAAAAAAACATGATCCCAGAGGCTCTACGGCATAAAAACACTGCTCTGTTTGTTGAGCGTCCCATCCTGTCCAGTCCAAAACACCACTGGCTCAACTAATGGTGTAAGTTTGGGGCAAGATCTGACCAATTGCAGATGGAGGGAGTATGCATGAAAGCTGTATGAAAACGATGTTTATTTTTGCAATTCCGTTTTGTGATGCTGGAGGAACAGAAATTACACACTTCAGCTTTAACTGTAAGAGATTTAGCATAGCAGTATTTCAGAATTTGCATAAATCAATTAAATAAATAAATAATACTCATTAAATATGGGTCAATATTAAACATAACAATAGGTGACAATTTGATATGTAAAAAAAACTGCTGTTGTGATGGGAAATAAATCAACTGTCAGAGCGTGCTAAAGGCGAAAAAAAAAAAGGAAAAGCTAGTTAACAAAATTCCCACCACTTTTGATAGAAATTTAGCAATTTGTAGTATCTGCAGTAACTGAAACTTACTGTAGACAAGTAGATAAACTACAGCGCTTTTATACTACTTTGTGCTGTTCTTTCATTAAAAACGTCTATATTAATAGTCTTAGCTTTAAACTGTCTAATTTCAAGTAGTTAAATAGTAAAGTTTCCTAACACTTCATGAATTTACCTTTACTGTTTTTATTTTGTGTTGAATTGTGTTGTGAATTCAGTTACTTACACTTACTGTTTAAAACAGAAATTGACCCCAAAACAAAATATGCAAATATGCTTTATAGCTGCAGCTCCAAAACCGACATAAAAAACAAAGAAACAGACTACAGTTTGCAAGTGCACATGGGGACAAAGATCTTTCTTTTTTTTATTTTTTATTTTTAAACAAAAATTTTACTGTTTGGCCATAATGACCATCGTTATGTTTGGAGGAAAAAGGGTGAGGCTTGCAAGCCAAAGAAAACCATCCCAACTGTGAAGCAAAGGGGTGGCAGCATCATGTTGTGGGGGTGCTTTGCTGCAGGAGGCACTGGTGCATTTCACAAAATAGATGTCATTATGAGGAAAATTATGTGGATATATTGAAGTAACATCTCAAAAGATCAGTCAGGAAGTTAAAGCTAGGTTGCAAATGGGTCTTCCATATAGACAATGACCCCAAGCATGCCTCCAAAGTTGTGGCAAAATGGCTTAAGGACAACAAAGTTAAGGTATTGGAGTGACAATCACAAAGTCCTGACCTCAGTCCGATAGAAAATTTGTGGTCAGAACTGAAAAAGTGTGTGCGAGTAAGGTCTACTCAAAACATTTAACCCAAGTTAAACTATTTAAAGGCAATGCTACCAAATACTAACAAAGTGTATGTAAACTTCTGACCCACTGTGATGAAAGAAAGAAAAGCTGAAATAAATAATTCTCTCTACTATTATTCTGACATTTCACATTCTTAAAATAAAGTAGTGATCCTAACTGACCTAAGACAGGGAATGTTTTCTATGATTAAATATCAGGAATTGTGAAGAGTTTAAATGTATTTGGCTATGGTGTATGTAAACTTCTGACTTCAACTGTGTATATATATATATATACACATACACACACATACACACACACACACACATACATACATATATATATATACACTGTATATACACACAAACACACTGTATATAAATAACCATTGGCTTCTTAAAAACACTTTCAAGGTGGATAATTTTTTATATATATCAATACTTGGGTTTCTGAGGGTTAAAAGCATAAAGAGGTAAGTAAAGGTCTGGGTATCCTTAATTTTACCATTTAAAGTACATTCTTTTGAGCATGAGTGAACACGAACATGTTTGACGCATGTGACAGTTTTTTGATACTGTTATAGTAGTCAACGGCAGGCACATGCATCAAAGATTCGCACAGATGTGCATGTCGAGTAAATCTGGGACTGTGCTGATGAAGAAATTTGCGTCACACATATGTAAGGTTGTGCTCGGCAACGTGGACAACCGAAGTATCAAATTAATGCTTCTTACATACTCTTGCTTGCACTTCTCTTTGTTTTAATGTTAATGGGAGCTTCATCAGCTAGCCTAAAGACAGCACTTGTGTTACGTTGATAACAAGCCATCAGACGTTGGTCATGTCTGCTACAGACTCCATCAAAGAGGGACTCTATGACATAAGTCAGATAAAACAGAAAGAGACAACCCATGACAAAAAGAGGGATGAGTGAGGCTCTGTCCACTTTTTAGGCTGTGTGAGGTTTTTGGTGACAGCAGCCAGACTGTTTGGGAAACATCAATGGAGGGAAAGCAGACATGAGTAGAGCTCTGTTCTAGAGGAACAGAGACTCAGTAATAGCACTGGCTCTCATCCCAATCTGTCCCCTAAACTACAGTTACAGCCAAGCATAATAACCAGTGTCAACTTTAACGGATTGTGAGCTTTCTTCCCAAGAATGTTTTTAGCTTGCAACAAAAGGGGTGTTTTGAACCAATTTAACAACATAGACACTAATATCACAATTGCAGATCAGTTGCATAAGATAAAGAATGTAGCACTTTCTCTTATACTTATCTCAGAATAATGTATTGTGGTAAGCCATTGCGCTCTAGTTGGATGACCGGGAACGTTGTCATGTGCCTTATGCAGGGGCCCACTAAGTCCTTTATGGTGTATTTGTTTTTACTATCATGGTGAGTACATTCCACAGACATTTTTATCAAAAAAATAAGCTGTTGATTTAACATATTAATTCAGTGCGATTAATTATATAAAAAAAATTACGTGTTTAAAAACAATTAATCATTCCCCTGGAACGTAATAAGGGATATTCCTATCATTGGAGCACTTCAATCTTGAAGTACCACATTCATGTTTTCAGTAAGGGGCAGTAAGCACAACTCCAGCTGTACAGGTAATGCACAAATCTGCAGGCAACAAACCATGCTTACAGCAGACAGCACAAAATCTGGGCAGAACACAACTCTGAAATCATGTGTCTCAAGATTTATTTTTTAAATTTCAAACCACATTTAACTTGACACAAAAATCCTAAAAAACCCTAAAATGCTCCGTTTATGATGCAAAGCAATCAAAGTGTAATGGTCCCAAAATGTCACCGGCCACATGTCTACATAGACACGTCCTTAGAAAACCCCCTATTATAAGTGTACCTCATACAGGGGTACGTTTCCCAAAATAATCGTTAGCCAACTATGGTCGCAAGTTCCATCATTTCCAACATAGTTGAACGATTTGGTGTTTCCCAAAACCGTAGTTCCAACGAACATTCTCAAACAGTGTCGCAAAATTGTGTGGTTGGAACAACAGCTCGCCTTTCACTTCACAGGGGCTTCTATGTCTTTTATTCCATATATACATGTTATTCTATCAAGTCATTGACCACATTTACATGCACTAAAGAAAACGGCTTATTCCGGGTTTTTTGCAGAAAGCAGCGTTCTGGTACATCACGCAAATTAAATGGATTAAATGCTTCTGTTGGAGAACACGCCTTTATAGGTTTCAGAAGAGTGCACATGTGCTCAAGTGCATTGAGAGTATCCCGAAATCTATTGGAAATAGAAAACCTAATATTGCAACGCATTCTGTTTAATTTACATAGTGCGTGAAGCTTTCGTGTCTTTAGCAGTTTTCACACTTTAAACAGCTTTCTTGAGTATTTGTATATGAGCTATTATAATTTGATATCTGCAGAAATTATAACTCTACCCCCGTGTTTACATAATTAATGACAGTTCTGTATTTTTAAACCAACAGTCATGACTAGCTAGTTAATTTATCCAAGGAAGCATCATAGCAGTGAGTTACGTATTTGTATGGGAAACACACCCCAAATCGACAAATACAATGTGAACTGTCGAACAATGATGGACTTATGTATAATGACATAAACTAGCAATATATTGCCTTGTAAAGCCACTTTTTGTATTGCTTAAGCAATGCTATACTTTTCAACCAAAATTATGCACATTGAACCCACTTTATATTAGGTGTCATTAATTACTATGTACTTTTTGATGCAATGTTCTTATTATATAAATAAGTGTTGTTGCATTGTAAACTTTACCCCCAACCCAACCCTTACTCTAAACTACCCATAAACCTACCTGTAGCTCAACCTCAGTAGCAGCAAATGTGAATTTTGTGAGAATTTTGCTGAACAATATATAGTTACTCAACAAATACATTGTATGCATTTTCATGTTAGTACATAGTAGTTGAAGACACCTAATATAAACTTGGACCATTATATTTATTTTATATATTATATTAATCATTATTTAAACATGATTATTTATATATTATGATCATTATATATTAAATAACTTTTTTGGGGGGACTTTCTAGACAAATATTTATATTTGTGATTGTCACAGAGATGCTCTCTTTTCCCCTTATTACTCCTTTTAATTAAACACCCCTTCCTCTCTAAAATAAAGACAAACAGGCATTCTTGGATTTATAAACTTTATTTATCTTCAGGATACACCCAGCAAGGTGGAGACGCGCACTGGCGCGTTTGCGCTAGCAAAATTTCACATGGCAGATGTCGCCTCACACACACACACACACACACACACACACACCAGTATGTACCTCAGGCTAGCCTCCTGAACACAAAACTGAACATTCTAGGCTGATGGGGATGTCACATAGTGCATACGTGGCCATGGACCTTGCTGAGGATTATGAAAAAGTCAACAAAAAAAAGTATGTGATTAGTGCAGAGACTTACCGGCAAAGGTTCCGCTCCCCAGAGATTCTGTCAGATGAAACCCCCCATGAGCTCTATGTGTGGCTGAAAGATCTCTTCTCTAAGTGGGTCAAGCCAGATAAGTGCACCGTCCAGCAGATATTTGAACTCTTTATGAGAATGCTTATCCCTTACATGTCACAGAGTCAAGGCTGGCTAAGTAAGTTTTGGCAGGAGGGTGGTCATGCTCAATATAGATTACGCATACAAGGTGACAGAACTAGCAAGCAGGAGGTTAGGTGCTACTATGATGGGGAGATAGGAAACACCTAGGATTTCCCATCTACCCTGCTCTAAAAGCCAAGAATTCAGCCCTCTGTTATGTTACCAAAACATATCCCCCACATACTTTACCCAGTGTCCCGATTCAGAACTGCATTGCAGACACCTTGGTACAAGTATTAATGAATAGTCAGTCCGCCAAGGCACTAATCGATACCAGACAATAGTACAAAACAGCTTTGCTGTGAACATATAGGTATTAGAAGTACCCTACTGCTGAGGTTTATTTAAGAGTGAGTTTATCTGAGAGTGAAGGGTCGACTTTCTTGTTGCCTGGTGCAGTAACTTCCAAGTTGCCCCATAAGGTGGTATTAGGGCAAGATCTTCCAATTCTTAGTGATTTGGTGTCCCAGGTTGAGTCCTGTAATGTTGTGACTAGAGCCCAGAATGCTAGGTCAGTTTTCAAAAAGTTGCCTTTTGCTGCTGTGGACCTTGAGAAGAGCCCAGAAAAGGAACACAAATCTAGAAGAGAAGGTGTAGGGTGAGGTTTGAAGGTAGTAGGGGGCAATCTGAAGAACTTTCCCCTACCAGATGGGTCTTTTAGTGTGACCATCCCGAGGACATAGCCCAGCGGCAGAAAAATTAAGTGACTTTGCAGGGCTGGTTCGAGAAGGTATCTGAGGTGGATGGGGTTAAAAAGCATGCAGTCTCTTAATAGGCAGAGGGAAAATATATACTGAAAAAATATATACTGTGCCAGGTGAAGGGAGATGTAAAAGCCCAAGCGGTCCCTTTGTCAAAGCCGTTTCAGTTGACCTAAAATGTACACCGATATAACAGTGTTGTCAGCTGACACCTGGGAGAGCAGTAACACCAGCACATTTATTGCCATTGCCAATCATTGACACCCCCATTTAGCAGTATTGGCTCGTCTGTTGGTGCTGCGGGGAAGCCGTGCACTTCCAGGATCAGTGCTCAGCAATGGAGGTGGCAACACTGGTCCAGATCCCTGATGCTCAGCAGGACGCCCCAGATTGGGCAGGGGCATATCATATACTGGCGAGTCTAAAATGGGATACATACCACATGTTGGTGGATTCAGGATGTTCTCAAACGTCCATTCACCAATGCTTGGTGCGAGATGGGTCATTGGGCAAAACTCTGCAAATACTTATCACACAAACATGAAACATATGTCTAAAGAAAGCTTAAAATGTCTACTTTTAAATAAAATAATTAAAATCTAAAACAAATATTCTCCTGCAATTTAATCTGTATGAAACACAGTGATGTACAGTTTCTCCTGGCTCAGCTAATTATCCCTAATGTGATCACACCCAAGGGCAGAGGGCGCTATTCATATGGTAATGTGCAGAGATGATCAATGCAAATAGTAAACGCCCCCGACAGTGCCTTAAAAACAAAGTTCATTCACTTTTCTGCATGTTTGAAAGATCGCAAGATACACAGGCGAGGAAACTCCTGTATAGTGACGAAGAGTTTTCCACAGAAGAAGAGCTCTGATGAACGTTTGTATTTTGAAGAGAGACTTGATCCAGCCGAGGTTACAATTTCGGAAGATTAAGTCATTTCGTTTTCATTAGTTGACCTGCTATTTTATATAAACGTACATATTTTACTAGTGGGACTGTTTCCAGACTTGCCAGCCAGGATTCAGAGTACTGACATTTGAAATATGTCATAATAAACAAGTTTTAGTTACATTTTAAATGATGTTTCGGCTAAAGCAGGTATTTAAATTGTATGCTGTATGATATAAATATGATATGTAATATGATATAAAAATAATATGAATGTTTAGATTATATTTTATCTAGTGTTTAAGCTGCCTCATTATCATCAACAGAGATTCTGCTTGGAAATATGTGTTCAGGTTATATTAGTAAAATGCACTTTAAATATGCCCATATTAGAAAATCAGCATATTATAATGATTTGTGAAGGATCGTGTGACCCTGAAGAATGCAGTAATGATGCTGAAAATTCAGCTTTGATCACAAATAGCATTTTACAATATATTCAAATAGAAAACTGTTCTTTTAAATTGTAAAAAGGGTTCACAATATCACTTGTTTTTACTGTATTTTGGATCAAATAAATGCAGCCTTGGTGAGCAGAAGAGACTTCTTTTAAACAGTAGTGTAGGTCTAAAATTAAATAAAGTCTTTATGTAAAGAAAATGTATAGTCAGATTACTTATTTTAATTTTGATCATTAAGTCTCCTCACATTCATTCTCTTTCTGTCACACTCCTCAGAGATAGGCCCCAGTGAGGGTTCTTTGTCTTCTCAGGTGTGAATTACAAATCAATATTAATGATCATTCACACCTCCTCAAAAATGACCTTTTTAACACTAAAAGTGTCTTACAAAAGTTAAATTACTATATTGTTTTGTATGAATGAGTGATCAGGATGGTTTTCACATCGTTTTATAGCAAAAACTCTAGGCTACAAGATCCAGTTCTCAAATGTCTTGTGGACAAATTTTGAGTATGTGTTATATGGCCTTATTTCAGTGACTTACATTTTTTTGTTTTTTCAAAAACCACACAAACGTTATTTTCTCAAAAACACATGTACACACATGTTCCTCACATATTATTGTATCCCAGTTTGTGTTGAATACAGTGTTATCAGACTTTAGCCATTAATATGTTTTTAAGCAACTGAAAAAAGCACAAATGTCAAGGCATGTCAAAATTTGTCCAGGGCCCAAAACACCCTCAGACCCCAGAGGGTTAAGAAAAATCTAAAACATTCACATTAATCTGTTGAAGGAATTCTAGCCCAGGGATGAGCCAGTGAACACACAGCTGTTGGTCGTGCTGTTGAGGAGGAGGAACCAGCAGAACAGTCCTTCCCAATAATCTGCAGACCACAAGCTGTGAATTTTTCCCATCAAGAGCCACCCCAGAGAGACCAATAAAAGCTGTTGTTGTCAGCCAGCCACATTTCAGAATCTGATGGACCAGATTTTGCAGGGCATGAGAGTTTGCAGCAGCTTACCTCGATGAAGTGGTTATATTCAAAGAGACCTGGGAAGACCACAGTCAACACCTGAGAAAGGTCCTGGGGAGGATTAAGGAGGCAGGCCTGACTATCAACCCAAAGAAATGCTCCATAGCCCAGAAGGAGATAAGCTACCTGGGTTTTGTGATTGGTGGAGGATTGATCCGCCCACAGCTGGAGAACGTGGAAGACATCTGCAGCTACCTTCTGCCAGTAGCCAAGAAGCAGGTGAGATTGTTTCTAGGCCTGGTGGGGTGGTACTTCTTTGCTCAGGCTTCTGTCCTTACAGATCTCATGAGGGCCAAGCTCCCAACAAAGTGGTCTGGATGGTGGAGACTCTGTCCTGATTAGCTCAGACTTCCAGAAGTCATCCAACCTGCATACAGATGCCTCAGGAGTAGGACTGTGGGCTGTGTTGCTGCAGGATATGGATGGAGAACGCAGAATAGTGGCATTCCTGAGCCAAAAGCTGATACCAGAGACATGGTACTTGACAGTTAAACAAGATTGTTTGGCCATTAAATGGGCTCTGGATTTGCTCCTGTATTACCTCCTGGGGAGAAAATTTGTGCTGGAAATGGACCATCAGGCGCTGCAGTGGTTGGACCAAATGAAAGACTCCAACACCCAGATTATGAGATGGTAGCTCTCCCTCCAGCCTTACAAGTTCAATGTTTACTGTTGTCTGGAAGGAGTGAACAAGGTGGTGGACTTCCTGTCCATTATCCTAAAGGCTGTAAAAATGCTAACTGTTACTTCAAACCCTGTTATTGATGGGTGGGGGGTGTAACGCAGGACGATACTGACATCTGCAGAAGGGGGGGAATTGTCACGAGCTGCTCTCCATTTCCCGGATTATTCCTTTTCATTAAACACACTTCTCTTTAAAATTAAGAAAAACACATACTTGGATTTATAAACTTTATTTACCATCATGATGCACTCAGCGAGGCAGAGACATGCACTGGCACATTGGTGCTTGTAACCCTTCACGTGGCAGATGCCGTTTCACACTCACATACACAAACATAACAGTGCGTACCTCAGGCTGGCCATCTGAACACAGAACAACTGAACATTCATTCTACATTACTCCAGTGAACTGTTTACCTCTAATTGGACTTGCATACCTGGCGGTGGCCATCATGTTGAACTGGTAAAAAAAAACAGATTTTTTTTTTTTTTTCTCATTTCAACTTTGCTGGAATGCCTCATGGGAATTATGAGATACCAAGTATGGTGAAGAGGGCTCATTTGTGTTTTTAATTATTTGTGCATTGAAAACCAACTTCTCTGCATGTGTTGATTTAAGATAATTGTATATTTATTGTTGGCTCAATATACAGTAGAAGTGAAAATAGTCATATAAACATTGCCTTGTTAATTTTGTTGCCTGGAAGAATGGTAGTGTACAAGATGATAAATATCATCAAGGGGAACTTCTAGTCTAGTCAGACTTTTTTTGTATATATGTAAATATTTTTTTTATCCTCCATTCTCTATTGTGATACAATTGGAACACAATAATTAATTTGAGAAATTAATTCCATGAAATCCCCATTAAATAATCAATTGCACAATAACTGATTTGTTTTGGCCATATGCCCCTAAAAATTAGGTCAACTCTCAAAACAAAGACTTTCTCAAAACACAATTCACCAGTTTCAAGCATGTTCCACTTTGTTTAATATTTTCTGCAAAACTCTACAAAAACCCTAAATTTGCACAGGTTTAACCACATTCTCTTTCAAAAGGAACAAGTACTCTAAATAATTCACTCAAGGCATCATAGCCTGAATTAAGTTAACACATTTCTCCATATGTAAACACTAAGAAGCATAATTGTTCACACACACCAGTCAGAATTTCAGAATTAATAAAAAATTTCTACATGTGATTACGTGCTTTGGAAAATGGGTTCTAATGATGTCTGAAGATATGTAAGGCAGAGTGACAGCAGACAGAGACGGAGGAAGATGATGTTGTTACTGATCATATTTGCTTTACAGTATTCACATCTATCATTTATAGAAACCCACAGAGAAGAAAACAAGTAACCACAGTATCTGAAACTTACTAAAGACAAGTAGATAACCTACAGGGCTTCTATACTGCATTACTGTAGCTTAGTACTGGGTAGTGCATGTTCTGTATCACATGTTCATGATACTTGCTCTAATAATTTGTGAAACTGGATGTATTTTTGCAGAACGTAGTATGATTTTTTTTTTTTTTGTCATCTCAAACATACTGTTTTAAATACAGTACATTCCTTAATTAATGCCAATTTCTCTGTACTTTGACAATTTGTTGTTGTAGAGTCACAAAATGTTCTTTTTGACAGCGATTGTCACTGTGGCAGGGAGGAGGGCGGGGCCGGGTCGTGATCCTACACACCCGGTCCCGTATTAGGCTAATCAAGCCTCCGCGAGGGATAAAGGTCGACTGCAGAGGATCGTCCGGGAGAGAGAGATCATTTACGGACATGTCCGTCATATGTGTGTGTTTGTCTTTTG
This sequence comes from Xyrauchen texanus, assembly GCF_025860055.1. Classification (NCBI taxonomy): domain Eukaryota; kingdom Metazoa; phylum Chordata; class Actinopteri; order Cypriniformes; family Catostomidae; genus Xyrauchen; species Xyrauchen texanus. Next base: position 19,353,918 of record NC_068280.1, read on the forward strand.
TTTGAGTTTGGAATTAAAAATATTATTTATATTATTAAACCGGTTCTCGCCTCCTCCTTTCCATTGATCCCTTTACAGTCACCAAGCATCAATTTACAGTACTGTAATGAAGGCTTACTCTCAAATAAACTTTATGAACACTTCCATAGTTTATATACAACTGCCTAACTAAAAAAAAATAAAGGTCGCTGTTTGGATTTAAATAAGCAGATACATAAGAGCCAATGACTGGGTCATTATTACAGTGATTAATATGTTTCAGCTGGCAACAATTATTTCAAATTGTGAAAGAGTGGTGTGATCTTAACCCAGAGATGTTCACGAATCTTTCATCTGAAGTCTGAGTCAAGTCTGGTGTCTTTAACACTGGAGTCCAGTGTTATTTCATTAATTTTAATGTATTTCTTAGTTAACTTATAATGTACTGTTTTTTGTAATAGAGGTGCCACAGCTTCTCACGGTCAGTTCAACAAGGCTCAGAACGCACACCCAAGCAATGCAAAATGACATATGTAACGCAATGTAATGCGATACAGTAAGGTATCATTTTGACAAAAACTTGACAGCTGTTTTAAAAATAATGTACGCGTGCTAATTGCAGACATTAAAATATGGGACAAATCTCTCTTTCTCTCTCTCACACATATACAGGTGTATACACAGAGAAAGAGAGAGGCAGCATCTATACTACGAAAACATTGATAAAATTTATTGTAGCCATGTAGCTACAATAACCAATGTTTGCGACAGTACAATATTAGCCAGCATTGTGTGTTAACTAATGTGGCTAACCTTTGAGAATGTGTTCTTCTTGAAGTTTCTGCTTCTGAGGGCACAACTAAATGTAAGGGTGAGCACAAATGGCACAGCGGGTGACGTCATGTTTCATGGGACTATTATCACACTTCGGGGTTTACGCAGAAATGCATAATTGAATTCAATGATAAGGGTCTGATCGATCATGACACATGGGCAAATGTGAAGCAGATTCTAGTTTAGGTTAAAAGACTTGAGTCGTTTTTTTAAATATTCAAAAGTCCTTTGTGTCGAGTCAAGTCTGACATAATTTTAGATCGAGTCTGAAGTTTGTTAAAATGCGACTTGAGTGCGACTTGAGTCGGAGTCTCTAACTCGACTACCCATCGCTGCCTTAACCCACTGCAAGTCTTTGGGATATGCTGGAGAAGACTTTACGGAGTGGTTCCACTCTCCCGTCATCAATACAAGATCTCAGCAAAAACTTAATGCAACTCTGGATGGAAAAAAATGTTGTGACATTGCATAAAGTTGTCCAATGCAACAACGAATGCATGCCGTAATCAAAGCTAATTGTGATCCAACAAAATATTATAGAATGTAACTTTTTATTTTTTAGCCAGGCAGTGTTATTATGAGCTATAACTGCAAAACATATAGATATTGACCTGCAATATTCTGGCTAGCTCATAGAGGTTTTTGTAGCAGTGTTTAGAATTGATCCCACTGGTTTGTTCTGAGCAGTGCAGTGGTTTGTGTTTTTGTGTCATATGAAATCAGTGTTTAGTTTTGACAGGAGATATGTTTTTGGGTGATATATTTGATTTTGACATGAAAGTTTGATGTTTGTACAAATTGGTGTTTAGTTTTGAAATTGTCTTCATAGTTTAGAGAAAATGGTGAATTGTTTCATGAAATGTGTCTTTGCAAACGAGAAAAACTGTTAAACAAATATTACGTAATAGATTGACAGACATATTAATATAATTTTTTTATATTCCTAATTATACACCTAGCATTAAAGCTAACACACATACAAACCTTTTTAGCATTTTTAGATTTTCATTTAGATATTATTTAGGATGTTTACCAAGACATTTTTCTCATTGGGACCGTTTGTCGATTACCACAATGTAAGAGATTTTAGGTTTTACTATCCTTGTAAGGACATTTGGTCCCCACAATAGCATACACATTCTCTTTTACCAACTATCACTTTCTCCTCTTTTAAAATACACCTTCTCACACACACATACATTTAACAAACTTTGCATGACCTGAAAGGCAAACCCCTGGGTGTAAGTTTGGTGTTTTGCTGTAAAATACCCAAACAACCATTATGGAAAAAGCACATGAATTTACCATTTGAACACGTATTCACACATTGGAAGCACGTGTGAAATGTTCCAAACCCACACAACAATCACGTGTGTTTTGGTGAAGCACATGTAAAAAGAAAAGTAATGGTAAATGTTATTTTATTATAATTCTGTATGATTATAATTCAGTGCTATTGCAAAACATCAGACAGACAGACAGATAGACCTGAACATTTATACAGAAATAAATAATTCAAGCCAAACAATTTAGGGACTATTCAAGTACAGTAAATATCAGTCATTTTAAAATGAAGCAAATGAGTCTGTAAGCTATGTCATCACTGCCATTTGGACTTACCATATACGGAGAGACAAGCCGTTGCGCTCTTAGTGCCTTCTGGATATATGTGGAACTCGCAGGTGTAACAGCCTTCATCCTCTGTCTGAGCCGGGTCTATGGAGAGCTGGGTTTGGCCAAGGGATGGATTTAGAGTTACCCGACCCTGGAAAGGTTTTTCAATGATGGGTCTGGCATTTTTGGCATAAGAAGCAACAGTGGCGGTGTCCCCTTGTTCAGCTGTTTTTTTCCATAAAACCTGCATGACTCGCTTATTGAGAATGTACTTGCATGAAAGGGAAACAGGCTTTCCACTCACAACAGTTGTATTGCCCATCAGCTCCACAATTGCTGGAAAGAATACAAAAACATGTACTAGTTTACATACTCTTTAACCATGTAGACATTAGAGGTATTAGTTCACACACACAAAGGGAAATTCTGTAATAATTGACTCATCCTCATACTGTTTCAAATCCCTATGACTTTATTTCATTGAATGTTAGCCTCAGTCCCCATTCACTGTATGGAAAAAGATACAATGAAAGTGACTGTTGACTGTGGCAAAAATTCTGTTGAACATTTCTTCTGTCCACTGAATAAAAAACGGCTGTTTGGAACATATTGTTTGGAACAACAGGAGGATGCATAACTAAACTCTGTCTTTTCATGTTTGAGTGTAATATCCCTTTAATTTCAGGTAAATATAAGGACTATGTAAGAAATTATAACATAGGTCCATTCCTTTCAGTTTGACCACAGACTCACTCATAAAGCTTTTTTTGTTCTATAACAAACCCAATGAGTTTTTATCTGATATAGACTCTTGGTGTTACTATAATAGTTTGCTGTCAGTTTTTCCAAGTAAGAGAGCTCTGGCAGGAAGGTAAATCAAAACCACTTCCTGTTCGGTCAATACATAAAGGGTTATTTATAACTCTCATCATGGTTTTTCAACTGCCTTGTAAGCATCACTTGATAACCACCAATAACAGCCATTCATCATAAGAACTTTAAGTAGCACCGACTTACTCAGAAGTATTTCCGCTATAAAGTTTTCGTAATCTCATTGATGGGCAACATAACCTATGACCACTATTTCCTTTTCAAATTCATATGGAGGACCATCTCAGTTCAATAAATGAGTGGACATTTTTAGAAAGTTTAAAAGTTATTGTCCAGCCTCACCCTTTAGTGAGATACACGTCCTTCCTTTCTGCTGCCCAGATGGATACACATCAAAAAAACACTGGTAGCAACCCTCTCTGGCTGGCTCAGCTCTGTTGATGGTGATGATGCTGGTGTGAGCATGTTGACCTGCAGCACGTGATGTGAGCTCAACACCATCCACTTTAGTAATGTGGTCATGTTTATCAGGCTGATAGTACAGTATTGTTTTATTTGTCATGTCAAACCACAGCACCTGTTTTAGAACCTCCCCTGTCTCCATGGTTATATTACAGGCCAGTGTGAAGGGAAGCCCAACCCTCACCTGCAGATGTGATGGTGCAATTACCTTACCTACGACATACAGTATATAAACAAACCTCATTAATCGTAAAAGGAGCTGCAGAAGGAAATGCAATGATTACAAAGAAGTTACGTCTAAAGTGGCATATATACCACGGAAATGTGCATACACAGAAATTACAATTGCAGAAATAATCTGTGAAATGAATGCTTTAAATGTGAATTTATGAATACGGAGACATTAAAAAATTATAGACAATTTAAAAGTTTAAGGCTGCACTAATGCTGCATTTAATTGACACATTTAATAGGGAGTGAAGTGGGTCAGAGCTGGCATATTTTATAATGGTATTAAAAGGAATATTCTGGGTTCAATATAAGTGAAGCTCAATCGACAGCATTTACTTCGACAGTGAGACTCTTACAATGAAAGTGAACAGGGCCAATTTTTGGAAGGTTTAAAAAAGGCAGAAATGTGAAGCTTATAATTTTTTTTTAATTCACTTATAAATGTTCTTCTGTTAAAAATATTGCATTATTTGAACTGTAAAGTTGTTTAAATTGTAATTTTTGGTTACAAAAAAAGGTTTTGTGGTTTGTTGACATTACATTGTCATGACAACAAAGTTATAAAATCAGATATATCTTAACACAGAAAAGGTTAGCAAGTAATTTTATCACACCAAAATCATGTTAACACACACACACACACACACACACACATAGTTTACTTTACTTTTGAAACAGTGAGTATTTTATGTTTTACAGACTGGCCCCATTCACTTCCATTGTAAGCGCCTCACTATAACCCAGATTTTTGCTTTTTTTTTTAAAGAAAAGGAGGGGCAAGTCAAAATGTATTTTTGTGGTAATCAATTTATGCTACAAATGCAACCGATTGAGCTTAACTTGTAATGAATACGGACTATTCCGGGTCAGTCAATCTCAAATGGTCCAATACAGGTCATTTTTAAATGTCCTATTTTTTTTTATTATTGTGTAATTACCTCGATATATTGGTATTGCAAAACCACCAGTTTTATTATTCACTTGGTTTAACCACGACAACAATCAAATTTTGGTTATACAGCTGTTTACGAAAACCTCAATATCTCAGCTCATGATGGTCCTAGCTCCTTGGAACATTACAACATGTACATATATAAACATTTTGCACATTCTTGTTCCTTAGACTTATAACTTAAATCCTAATTTAATGCTCAAGATTGATCAAAGTTCCACATTTAAGGTAAATTTATAATGGGGAATGTGCAAGTCTTCATTTTTTTAGGTGTTACTTAGGTAAGTATAGTGTGCATGCAGAACATTTCAGGTTTGAGACTTCTCTTATTTCTTTTTTTATGGGGTGAGGAAGTGCCATTTTAAAAAAAATCACTTTCAGGTTGAATATCTCTGGTGGGGGACCAGAAATTAACCTGAACTTTTCACAGAAATAAGTCCTCTATAGTAGCATTCTGCTGTAAAAATTAAGAGTTTGAGATTCCACTGGTTACAGAGCTAGTAGACATCTGGGGAAAGGCCTCCTTTATTCATGCATTTTGAGAAATTAACAGATGTAATATAAGCATCCAAATAACAAAAACTGATTTCCATTTCAGAAATCAGACAGTAAACTGGGCAGGCACCTTGCAGTTGACAGAGCAACATCAGTGTCACACAGACCTGCAGAGATAGAGCTGACATAGATCCAAACATCTTGACCTGTAAAAAGAGGATTTAACCTTTAAGTAAGCAAAGTAATAAGCCAAACAAACATTCAAGTGAGATGAAGAGTATTTTAAAATACAGGTTTACAGATTATTCTCAGAACATCTCATGCATATTAAAGCAGGCTTTACATTTTCCACAATTACATTACAAGGGATAACCAATGAATCTATTTAAAATTCTGGGAAGGAACTTTGAGGATTCAGTGCACTGTATATGGCATTCACATTGACAGACAAATTGTTTGTTTATGGCATGAAGAAATCTGTTAGCTCTAACCACCTGCATCCTGCCAAGGTTTGTTACATTTTTGGTGCTTTTACAATTATATGCGTAACACCAAACTCCCACTATGTTGCCTAGACTAGCATTAACACAAGGGCTTTTTGAGGAAATAACTGCCTTTTGCTCTTTATACAAACTATATCATTAAAATCACTTGTGGCAAAACTCTGCCAGGAAATCCACAGCAAGTGTGGTGCTAGGGGGCCATTTTTGGGCCATGGCAAATACTTCCAGGCAGCCATACGCCCCTGCTAACCTCAAATGAAAGACCATGTTTAGACCATTTTGTTGCTTTCGTTGTTTATTTTTTCATTGTCATGGACCTGTAAAAAAAAGAACTTTGACTATTTTTAACAATTACTGTAACTTATTTATTTGACCTCAAATGGTAAGAAACTGAAACTGAATTTAAATCATAGTAACAGTTTATAATAACATTCATAACCAAGCCTTTAACAAACATTACAAACATAACTAAACACATCAGTAGTCAATGTAGATTCAAATATGAATTATTAAAATAGCCTATATAAATCAATGTTATGTCATTAACTATTTCAATGTATTCCTACATTAACTAATGATCTATTAGGCACTATCCTATATAATAACAAGCAATATTGGAACAAGACATATGACTCAAGACCCCTGATACCTTCACTCTAATGGAAAAATAAATCAGTGCCATAACAATAAATTAAGGGAAGAATGAACAAGCGAATGAGAACAACTAAACAACTTTTAGAACGAATACATGCACAGTTCGTGTAGCCTATAATTTAAACGTTGCTGGAGATGCTAATAGCTGAATGTCTACTAGAGGATAGATTTTTATTCTTTGTGGGAGGGAAAAACAATTAAATTATTGTTAACTCTTCAGCGTCTCCCAACTTCTATTCACAAACATACAAAAATACAAATAAAGAAGCGTTTTTCACAGAGACTCACCTTGAAGTGCATGGCTGATTTCATAACTGCTGGTGTTGGAAAATCTAGCGTCTCATATTAATTTTGGCAAGATTCGGGATCCAAGTGGAACTGGAAGTGGGGAAGTTGGATCAGCCAATCGTGGGAAGCATAGCAATCAGTGTTGAGAAAGACTTCGGTGACGTTGACGCTTCGGACGTGTGCAATAAACAGAGCAAGTAAACAGCGACATCTAGTGATGTAGAGCTGTCTAATGGTTACAATGTATTTAATATCGTTTTAGTTAGTTCATGATAAACTATTGGTGTTCAATCCAGTTCTGGAGCACAACCAACATGCACATTTAAGGTATATCTCGTTTATTTAGTCGGAGCCTCTCCTAATAAGCTCGTTAGTTGAGTCAGGTGTGTTACTAACATATGGTTCGGTGTAGCCAGGCCCGGATTAAGAATTCAGAGGCCCCTGGGCACAATGTCTTGTAGGGCCCCCCACCCCACCCCACCCACACAATCAAGCTTTTTAATTTTTGGATACTATTTGCTGGTAACACCTATAGCGAGCAACTAGCTGGCATATGCAAGCACATAGTGCCTCACCTTTACCAATCCAGTTATATGAATCAAATTCTTCCATAATTAACACACAAACACGTACACACACCCATTAATGTAGCTTTCCTGTCTGTCTCTCTCTCTTCCTCTCCTGTCCTCTACTCCTCGGCTCTACAGGGGCTGCCGCTCTTTGTCTCTCTCCCCCTCTCCTCTTCCTGTGATGAAAAGGATGCAAACAGTATAGGTCATCTTAACTCAACTTTTTTACTCTTCTTTATACTCTCTCTTTTTTATACTAAAAAAATTCTGCACTTATGTATTTAGCACTTTATTATTCATGGCCCCCAATGGCACTTTGTTTGATGATTGAATGATAGTGAAATGGTAGTAGACACATTACAAGATGCTGTAAGTATTATGGTATAATATTGGTTGCTTACAATACAAATTACAATTGCTGGTGTATGACCTGTCCAACTATTGACAAATGTACTACATGTAAGTCGCTTTGGATAAAAGCATCTGCCAAATGCCCTAAATGTAAATGTAAATCAAATGTAAAATAAAGCAGCTTGTTTTTGTTTTTTTGATAATACTATATTTCATGTAAGTTGATCTCTCTCTCTCTCTCTCTCTCTCTCTCTCTCTCTCACACACACACACACACACACACACACACACACACACACACACACACACACACACACAATACCTCCTCCTCTCCTCAGGGTCTGTCTGTCTGTCTCATGCTCTCCTCCTCTCCTCAGGGGCTGTCTGTCTATCTGTCTGTCTATCTGTCTGTCTTTCTCCTCCTCTCCTCAGGGGCTGTCTGTCTCATCCTCTCCTCCTCTCCTCAGGGGCTGTCTGTCTCATCCTCTCCTCCTCTCCTCAGGGGCTGTCTGTCTCATCCTCTCCTCCTCTCCTCAGGGGCTGTCTGTCTCATCCTCTCCTCCTCTCCTCAGGGGCTGTCTGTCTCATCCTCTCCTCCTCTCCTCAGGGTCTGTCTGTCTGTCTCATGCTCTCCTCCTCTCCTCAGGGGCTGTCTGTCTGTCTGTCTGTTTGTCTTTCTCCTCCTCTCCTCAGGGTCTGTCTGTCTTTCTTTCTCCTCCTCTCCTCACTTTTTGTCTGTCTGTCTGTCTTTCTCCTCCTCTCCTCACTTTTTTGTCTGTCTGTCTGTCTCTCCTCCTCTCCTCTCTCCGGCTGCCCTTAAAAAGACTTCTTCCTGGCTTTCCTGTTAGCAAACTCAGTTACAATGTCATCAAAATCTAAGTCCACGACCAGCTGAGATTCAAGGGCCATCAGTGACAGTGCACTGAGGCGCTTTTGTGTTTGTGTTGTTCTAAGTTTATTTTTTATTCTTGCCATTTTTGAAAAAGATCTTTCTCCTTCAGAATTTGTAACCGGCAGTGTCAAAAAAATATGTAGGGCTACAAACACATTGGGGAAAGTTGATTGCAGACCATGTTTCAAGAGCACCTGCAACAGTTTTTGAGGAGACTTATCCTGCTCGCTCTCTAGTATCTGAACTGGATAATTTCATCTGCAAGGTTCTGATCTAAATCAGAAGGATATGAAGCACAGAGTGCATCCGCCTGTTTTGTATTAGTGATCATAATTTGCGCATGCAACAAAGAGGATGTAGCAGGTGACGCGTGCATTTATTGACATCTTTTCTGAGTCGATCTCATTTGAGTGTATTCGGCAATGCTTATAACGTGTAATTAAACACGTTGAGTTTATATTCTGGGCTCATCAGATTTTTTTTTACATAGTATTATTAGTATGATTTTTACTCTCTGTTAATAACACTGTCCGTCTCTTTATGTTAAGGTTTGTATTAATTTCGATATGCCAGAGGGCAGAATAAGACAGGGAATTAAAGAATGCATTGTAGTTATGTTGACCTACTGTTTTCATAACACTGGATAGTCTGCTAATTCATACTTTTCTAAAACGTTGCATAATGGCAATTAACTTATTTAGCAATTACACTAGTGCTAGTTTTGTTGCCAGTGTTGCTCAAATGCACGCGTAAGTGTCACCACCAGCAGTAAGTACCTGCATGTGTTGGGAAAAGGGAGAAGAGCGAGTTCGGCAAAAGGCGGATTCGAACTCAGGCCGAACGCGTCAAAAGCCAGCATGCACCTCACGCCTTACGCTACAGTAGGGGAGAGTGGGGACAGTTGCAACGTGTGTGGCAGTTGCAACATTGCTGATTTCTCCAATCAGGAATGAGCTGGAGTCATGACACTCCTACTGCACATGCTAGAAGTTAACAGCCACATGTTAAACTTCCTTAAGGGAGGACTGAAATTCAAGGTAAAAACGTAACTTTTTTTACAACTAGATTTTTTTGTCATACTGTCTAAACGTTTTAAGTATTGATCTTTATAATTTGAATGTGCAGTTTCTTAGCTCTTAACAGACTTAGGTACAATGTGTTCAAGCTAATGTGTTAGGCTAGCATCACTAGTTTTAATATGGCTGCCAGGGGTGGGACAGTTGCAACGCATTTTTGCAACTGTCCCCACATGGTGTTGCAACTGTCCCTCATGACAATAATAATGACAATTATATAAAATTGATATAAAAGGCAATTCAGTGGTTTGATAAAGAACATATTTCAATAGCCAGGTGTCTCCTCTTTGTATTTCAGCAAATTGCTTTTTTAAAAGTCAAACTAGGCTGCAGTATATCCTAAATTTTCTGTTCTGTTTTTTCAGTATGCCACGAGACAGGAAAAGGACAACAGATAGGGGTGTCCCTCTACCTATTCTGTCCTTAGCTGCTGCTGTAGTGAGCAATGATGGCAGGACAGTGAGGTCTGTGGCAAAACAGTATTCAATTTGCCACACAACCCTGTACCGCTTTATTAAAAAGAGAGAGAGGCTAAGTCAAGGAGAGGAGATGAGGACAGGTTACTGGACCCCGAGGAGGGTCTTCTCAGTCCAACAGGAAGATAGCCTGGCAGAATACCTAAAAAGAGCAGCTGATCTTTTCTATGGTCTCAGCACTAAATTGGTAGGCCTAAGCATGAGGAAGGTATTAAAGCAGAGTGTAGGCTTAAAGGGAGGGCTGGTAGGGAGCCTTATATAAGAATATTGAGACTGTGAAATAATAAGATAAGAGAAATTACCATCCATTTCGCAGGTTCGTCGATTGGCCTTCCAACTGGCTGTCTACTACAAGTGCTCCTACCCTGAAACCTGCATGAGTGCTCCCTGGCTGGCCGGGATTGGTTTATGGGGTTCATGAAAAGACAGCCCAGTCTGTCTATACGGTGCCCTCAAGCTACCAGTCTCACACGGAACACAAGCTTCAACCTTTACAATGTAGGCCTATCCTTGTTTTACGATAATCTTGCCAATGTGCTTGACAAAAACAAATTTGAAGGGAAGGACATCTGGAATATGGATGAGACCGTGGTCACAACTGTCCAAGAACCAGAAAAAAACTTGTTTTTTACTTGAATAAGTTAACTCGATGAACTCTGGTCTCAAGTAAACTAAAAAAAGATTTGAAAAATGATGCAGAAGTATGAGTTTTATTACATCTAAATGACTGTTGCAACTGCCCCTCGGTACTGTTGCAACTTTCCCCAAATATGGGGACAGTCGCAACATTTTTCAGGGTCTATTTAAGTACAAATTACATTCATATTATCATATGTACACATGTTGCAACAGTATGGGCAGGTAGGTGACATATATGGGTTTAATATTTTATTTTTTTGACTTTCTAATACAAACAGTCGCTGAGAATCTGAAGGAAATGTAAAAAGTGTTGCAACCGCCCCCACTCTCCCCTAGTTATTTTGTGTCGAGCGTCTTTTTGCTAAAAAGACAGGCACCGGGCCGGCACGTAGTGCAAATATATGCTCCGTTTTCGGAAATGAATTTAAAAAAATAAATAAATAAATAAATAAATCTTCCCCTTGCTTGGGCCCCAAGTGCGCATGGGCCCCTGGGCCCGTGCCCATAATGCCCATTGGGTAATCCGGGCCTGGGTGTAGCCATATGGCAACAATTAATTTTCTTTCACTGTGTCTCGTTTGAAAGGCTGCATGCTAGGTAGGACGCGTACTGTGAAAGCTGTAGTATACCGAGTGTCTACCTTTAAACAAGTCTCGTTTAAACGAGACGCCCTTCATAGGACAAATGGAAACGAAACGTAACATGGTTGATATGACAGCACGCCACTCTTTAACAAGCGCCAGCGCTATGAGTGAAAAAGGAACAAAGTCCCTCTGGAAGGGAATGTAGGCTATGAGGTAAATTTTAGGAGAGTTATAATTATGTAAATTGAAAAGAAAAGAAATGTTATGTACTTTTAGTCTAATACTTTATTAATTAAATATTAATATAATTATAGATAATATATAGCCTACTCTGCACCCATCTACTGAGGTACTTCAACTTGGGAATTAACATTCCTTGCGTTTGAACATCATATTTATGGGCAATTTGGTTTTATTTTTTATACATTTCCGTTGAAGCAAATAATTGTGGGTTATGAGTGCCCACGAAGGCAAAGACACATCTTTCGGAGGATGCACACCTCATGCATCCTCCGAATTCCCGTGAAAGAAGGTCGCATTCGAAGGCTGCATTCGAAGTGTCCTACTCGCTTTTCTGAAACTAGACAGCCTGGATGACGTAGGATGCAGCCTTCCAAACGAGACACAGCCTTTGACTGCGTTACATTCTGAAGAGCTAATCTCATCCTTATGCCCTAGTCCCTTTAATGAGTTTACCCTCCAGAACAGGGCCGTAGCGAGGTATTCTGGGCCACCTGACTGTATATTGCTCTTTTGATATACATGATGATTTTGCTGTATATTGATGAAAGTCCTGTGGGGAAAATGACGTTACTCAGCAGCACATTAAATCACAACGGCACAATTTGCATGTATTTAGCCTGCCTCTGCCATCCAGCGCACCCCCACCCGATTTTGGTACCAATGTTGACATTTATCCTGTCACTATTAGTCTCGTGGCCTAAACTCATTGAATACAGTCCAATTTTTGTGTGTGTTCATATGGCAAATGTAAGAAAAGTAACCAAGCATTGGCTCACCGAGATTATTACACCGAGAAACTAAATCAAAATGGGTCAAGGAAGACCGAACTCCACACAAGGTTTAAACAAAATGACTAACTAGTTGACATATAATCCATATCAAAATGTAATTTGTCAACAACAAACCAAAGCCATCAAACTGAGTTAAATTACCAGTTGTTTCCAGAATGTGACCTCTCAAAGCCTATAACACTGATTTTTTTCTGGAAAACTGTTTACCCAGGAACTAAAAAAATGGGTTAAATGACAAAAACTGATCTGTGTAAAAATTCACATCATGAAGGTAAAATTTGAGTCTAGAGTGACCCATCTGCATGCTCAGTTTTAAAGTTTTAGGCCTTTTATTTCTTTTTTGGCTTACATTTTTCACAATTACAATATGCATGAAGCCATTAAAAGGACTACAATCAATCTGTGAAAGTTTTCACAAATCCAGTTCTTTGTTAAACTAGCGTTTTCCACCATAATTATCATGTTTCAAGAATACAACCTCTCAAATCCTATAACACAGATTTTTTGTTGACTCTTAAAAATGGTTAAGAGACAATAACTGATCTGAGAAAAAAGTCTTTTTGAGCCTATGACCTGTGAAGATGGTCAGTTTTTAAAATTATAATCTGATTTACTATTATTACTCAAGTCAATGGGGGTAGAGCAGTAAGACACAATAAAATGTGACTAAACATGATTGTGAAAGTTTTCACAAATTAGGCTCTATCTAAAACAAGTAAATGTGCATGATCTGGAATGTTTGCTGGAAATGTGAAAGTGAAGGGTGAAAAGTGAAGAGCGCTTATTTGTCACCATCCCGAAACGTGGACATAAAAAGGTTGACAGGAAAACAACTGCTGTGAAGAAATTCACAAATCAGACTGGTCAAGTTGAGAGTGATTTCAGTCTTTTAGGTGTTGAATTTTAGAAGCTATTTGCATTAGATAATGAAGAGTCGTAAAATTTAAACGACCGATTGCAGAGCGGAGGATGATTTCATATGAATTCACAAATCATGAAGAATAAAATGCAACATTATTTACTTGTCTACGACAGCGAATAGTGGATTTATATCCAATCAAAGTCTGAATTTCAAACTGCAAACTAACTTTACCGCATTTGGCTGGAGAACTGTTTTTACATTGTTTCATGAAGTGAGTTAAAGTTAGTTTTATATTTGACATTCGTGACAATACCCAATAAACTATCACTTTTTTAAGCCAAACCAACTTGGAAATGCATAGTGATTCAATACGAGAAGACATCCAGCCTTACCATGGTGATTCAGCGCTACCCAAAAGTAAAATATGGCCTTAAGCATTGAAAATAGGTACAAATTTAGTTGTTTGTGGATGTTATATTCTAATGCAAGATGATGTAATACAACACAAACAAATGTTCTGATTTCACAATTTCCATAGACAGATAACAGCTAAATTGTCTATATTTGATAATTTCTCAACAGCATTATAGAAAAGTACTGAACATTTACTCCCCAAAACAAGCCTTGTGCAATATAATGTGCTATATAATGTTTTGCAGTTGGTTTCATGTCTTTACAATGTCAAATGTTCATTGAGTTTAATGGAATTAGAATATTACAAAAATGTACATTACTAGATTTATTTGAAAACATATAGAATGTAAAATCCACAAACAGAGCCTTGTGTCATTAAAGGGATATTTTTAACAACATTTCATATGTGTTGTGATGTCATAATGTCAAATGGTTTAATTGATTTATAGGGCTAATAAAATTGATATTTATTTAAAATGCAGACTTTGTGCTAGGCAATGAATAGTCAGTAGTGCAATTCTGCATGGAACACGACAGCGGATGGCTCGACAGGGTTTATTTTCTGTCTGAGTGCTTCACTAAACTACAGTAACTGTGTGAAGAACTTCAACAGCTTTAGGAAAACACATCAATGTGCTTCAGTACAATTAATATGTTTTCACAGGTGAATTTTGATTGTTATGATGGGGCAATATCCTTTGTCAATACCAGCAAAAGTCACTGGAAATTGCAAACTATGTGTTAGATTTGAATATTGACAATATGAATATACACATTTTAAATACATATACATCTATATAATAATACATATATATATATATACATATCTATATATGCACATGAATAAACCACACACACTTATATCTAACATTTTTGTATTTTATTATATAAATACTTATTTTTTTCATTATTTATATATATATATATATATATATATATATATATATATATATATATATATATATATACATACATACACGATGGTTTTTTTTTAACAGTAATTAGGCTAACAGTTATTCTCTCCCTGTAGTTGAGGAATCTGGATATACCTGTGGGATGTTTCTATATTGAACCGTTAGAGGGCGCCCGTATTTGTCAGCCCGTATATAAGATGCTCAGTCCCCGCATCAGCCTTTTCAGCTGAGTCCGCCATCAGGTCACAGTTAGCACTGCCTGAAACTCCCAAACACAATCCGACAAAATGATCATCTACAAGGACATCATCACAGGTAAGAATAACATTTAACACAATGCAGTACACCTAAATGTTGTGTTCTTGTCGATATTTTATGTATCCGAGGCTGTTAGGTTGTTTTTAAAAAACGGGTTTCCCGGTCTCCGCGGCCTAACTTTGTTGAATTAGCTTATTGGCTAATCACGCTATAAAGTTGAGGAGACATCGGTGTCATTACTGCTGCCTTAAATGTGTAATTTGTACATGTGTTTTTATCAACACGGTGGATTTATTTCATTGAATTTTAGTTTGTTATATTTGAACAATTCTGGCGTTAAATGGGTGTTAGCAGTTCAGTTAAAACGCCGGTTGACTGGTTTGGTACAACGGTAAAAGTTGTGCTGATCAACTGTCTTAACGTTCATTTTTCTAAATTACCGCGTGTAGGTACATAAGCGCCCTTTTGGGAATTTTCTTTGATTTGACGACAGAAACCGATCATCTTGTCCATCCAAGTGTGTGTTTTTTTTTCTTTCTTTTTTCCTCCATGGTTGATTTCAGAAACAGTTGTGAAATGACGAAATGCTAGTTAAACAGGGCGTGTTTCTAGGCCAGTTTAGTTTACTCGTCATTACTATGTCATTTTTGCTGGCGGCCTTTAGATGGTGTTACTGGAATGCTACGCTAAACGTTGTTTTGTGAAGTTTTTTTTTTCCCCTAATCTTTTTCTTTTGTTCACAGGGGACGAGATGTTCTCGGACATATACAAAATCAAAGAGTCTGAGAATGGGATGATGATTGAAGTCGAGGGAAAGGTATGACTTTAAACCGAACAAATGTTTTATTTTTATATATATATATATATATATATATATATATATATATATATATATATATATATATATATATATATATATATATATATATATATATATATATATAAGCCCTTTGAATTAATATACGATCATGTTGAACTTAGGACACCTTTGTAGGTTATCATTAGTGGTCGTCTGGTATATCGCCAAGACCGATATTCTACGTTTTTTTTTTATTATTATTACTGGAATTGGCTGATACATTTTCCCGTTTGCTTTTTTTTCTTTTCTTGAGGGTGCCGAAAATCGCCTGCTTGCATGTGAAGCGACTGAGACATGTAAACGAGCAGGCATTGTTCATTTTGTTGTTACGTGCCATCGTGTTACTACAATAATAGACTGGTGTGCAACAGTGTCATTTAAACGCTCTGCATATCCAAGACGCAGCAGATGCGTTTGAGTTCATGTTAAAGTGCTCGTCTGTTTCATTCTCCCCGTCTCAACAATTCCTTGTAAATTTTGAATGTCTTGTCTAATGATAAAGGCAAATATAAAAAAGTAATTTCATATACTATCTGCAAATATGTGCATATCTCATTTATACCCATGTAATAAACCAACCAAACACCACTTCAGTAGATCTAGCTTCCTGTGGAACACTCATAAATCTTCCTCTGAAGCATGTATTCTAACAGTCTCTTTTCAATAGTTCCCTGTAACTTTTCTAATGATAAAATACAAATATCAGTTAAACTTCCATTATATACCGTCTGATAATATGCAGATATCTTGTTTAAAAAGGTGTCACTCATGAAAATCCAGTGTTTTCTTGCCATTGAGTGCTCATCTAATATCTTTTGAAGTGCGTATTCTATTCAGCCAGAATCAAAAACTTAAGGATCAGGATCAAAAGTTCCCCTCGTTCACAAATCACAGTCCGTCTGTGGCGATGCAGGCTGTTTACAATGTCAGGAGATAGATCCACAGTGATAAATTAAAATACTGTTAGAATAATAAGTATAAATGGGGTTTCCTTATCCCAAGCAACCAAAGAGCACCGAGATTTCACACCCTGTGCAGCACTTCTTTTGCATTCTTTGCTGTGATAGAACTAAAATCTGTTTTATTTTGAAAGGCTCGTAACATGCTGATTAATAAAGCTAAATTTAGATGTGGAAAAAAGTTAAAGGAACCGTGTTAACATTTGTTGATGTTAAAATAACCACACCTGCAATTCGTACATCCAGTAAATTAGGCTTTATGCAGTGGCTAATGTCTATAGCGGGGGAGAGGCAAAGCGCGGAGTGGGAATAAAGCGTGTAGCGCTGAACAAACTTTATTCCAAAGGTTGGTAAATAGTTCCCAACCTCTTAATTCTAAGCCAAGTACTTTGAAATGACTGTTTCTGAAATGGCTAATCATTTACAGTCCTTACCTTGGAATATATCTGAGATGTATACCAGTGACCGTGGTTTTGGTCTTTGCTGTAGATGATCAGCAGGTCAGAGGGAGACATAGATGATGCACTGATTGGTGGCAACGCATCAGCAGAAGTTCAAGATGAGGGCTGTGATACTTCCACTATCAGTGGTGTGGATATTGTCCTCAACCACAAACTTCAGGAGACATCCTACGACAAGAAGTCCTACACTGCCTACATCAAGGACTACATGAAGGAGTAAGTGTTTGACCCAGTGTGATTTATAGAAGCACAAAATGCTGCGATTTAATTGTGTAGTCTGCAAGTGCTCTGTGCGTCACTGTGAATGAGCACTTTGTCATTACTACAAAAAGCACAGCACGTGAAAAGTTTGCGGTCACTTGACTGAAATGTTTCATGATCTTAACCTTTCGATTTGAAGGCTTATGCTTCAATGTTTGAAATTAGACCAATATAATTGTGCCACCATATTTCATTTAATTACAAAACTAAAACATTATTTAAAAAAATTGAAATCGATGACTTGGACTGAATAATAACAAAAAAGCAGCTAATAAGTGCCCAGTATTGATGGGAACTCCAATAATTTTTAAAAAGCATCCCATGGTGATGGCTCAAGAAGCTGGTTGACAATGTCAAGGAGCAAATGTGCAACGCATTTGTAAGCGTCTGTTGGATGGCATGTGGCAACAATGGAATTGTTGCATCTTTTATTTTTATTAGGTATCGACTTGGTTCCGAAGTACCAGTACTTTTGACATTACTATTCTGCTCCCTGGAATACCTGTGGTATTATGCTTAGATATTTGCATCATTGACAGCTCAGAGTCTTGTATTGTGGCCACCTGGGTTTTAAGATGTGAAGATGCTAAATTAAAGCTCCCTGCGCTTTCTGCCTGCCTTATAAGTGGCTTGTAAGATTGAATTGGGGACAACAAGATGTTAACATTTCCTTGATTCACTGCAAGCAGTAAACATGGCTCTGAAATGTAACCCGGTTCTTTCCAATTTCCCTAACAG
The DNA here is from genome assembly GCF_025860055.1 of Xyrauchen texanus. Lineage (NCBI taxonomy): Eukaryota > Metazoa > Chordata > Actinopteri > Cypriniformes > Catostomidae > Xyrauchen > Xyrauchen texanus. Next base: position 19,372,108 of record NC_068280.1, read on the forward strand.
AGTGAAAGCTAAACTACAGGAAACTGCACCTAACAGGGTTGACCCCTTCATGGCTAATGCACCAGCTGAGGTCAAGAAAATTCTAGGCAACATAAAGAACTTTCAGGTATACATCAATAATTGGTGATCTTCATTATGCTGTTACTAGTGGAACAGTTCTGTTGAAGGCACACAATGACGTCTGGCTTGGGTATACTTTGCTTTTCTGCATGCTGTTCTGTTTTGTGCTAATGGACGCTGATGACACGCACAGACGAGGACTGTCTGCTTGACCAGAAAAACTGGTCTCCAAGCGGCACAATCCGACATTCAGTGCTGAAGAAATTTGCGTCAAGCGTACTGTGCGCAAGACTTTCCGGCACGTGGAAAACCAAAGTATACTTGGCCTGGAGGCCCATTTTGAAGGTCATGACCATTGAAAACGAATGGTTAATCCGGAGTGTGCCACTTCAACAAATAGAATAGAAGAGGGTTATTATGGGTTGCAGAACAGACCGCAAGTTCCGCTAACTAATATTGTCTGTCAACTTAGTTTTTCACTAGTGAGTCTATGAACCCAGACGGCATGGTAGGTCTACTCGACTTCCGTGAGGATGGCGTCACACCATACATGCTCTTCTTCAAGGATGGTCTGGAGATTGAGAAATGTGTAAGTTTATGAAGTATTTTTGTTACCTCTGTTTTAAAATGCTGTTTAAGGGAATAGACTTAAAATTGTGCCATTTAGTCAAATCAAAATCTGTACTAATGTATAGGGAATAATATTTTGCACATAGCATCCACTGATAGGCCTGTTGCTAATCTGTGGCCTCTGGGTTTGCACAAGGATGCGACAGTAATGCTCCTCGTGTCTTCTAGCCATCTGAAAGGTGTCTGGAATGGACTCTGTTGAGGAGAATAGAATGATTACATTAGCTGAAAGCATTAATATTGTTGTAGCATGACAGTATGGTCAACTATGTGTGTACCTTTTTTTTTTAATAATCTGTCTGGCTTAAAGGCCTTTTAACCTGGCTAACATGTAGGACCGAAGTAGTTTAAGAGGTTAAAACAGGGTCTTTATGTATTGAGACTTTGTATGAAATGGAAATTAACCATCACATGTTTCTTTCTCTCCTCAGTAAACTTCATAACCATCTAAAATTGCCCCTCCAACTTTGGCCTCTACTCTGTGGATTGGGCCTGTGGATTAAACCAATCATTTCCCCCCCCAATTCCTTTCCATCAGGATCAGAGGCTCTTTTAACTTCACTAGGCCACTGTTTTAATTTCTTTATTGGCTTATGTCCATCACATCAAGACGTGATGGTCCTCTCGAAAATAAAAACAGGACTTTTTACCAAGCTAAACCACAATGTGAACCAGATTGTGGCTGAAACTTTTTTTTTTTTTTTTTGTCATCATGGAGGTTAAGTTGCTGGCTTCTCTATTGCTGTGCATGTCAGCTTCTGGTTTCAGCAGATGTACAGTTTAATTCCCCCTCTTTCCATTGATTCACAGGATTGTATAGGATTTCTTGCACCATTTGTGAAAAAATAAAATCAAGCTGCTGGCTTATAAGTGTTGACTGTGTTCTGCCTAAACTTGTCCTGGGAATTTTATTCGATTTTACCAATGAAATTGTGTGTCCTCTCATTGACCGAAAAGCTGTAGTGAACAAATTAAAGGTATAGCCTCTTAAAGATCTTTATCTAGTTTCTTAATGTTGTCCCTTAGAGCTGTGAAGTGTTTATTCACTTTAGTTGTATACTGTAGGAATTGGAGGATCCCTGCACGATGGGGAAAGTGCACTAATGTGAACCAAACCTGATTATCCATGTATGGATTCTGTAGCTTGTAAAGCCACTTTTAACATCAATGGCTTGGGATAATCATCTTTAGGGTTCCCAAGGTCATGGAACTAGAAATATCTGTGAATTTTCAATTAAATTACTGGTCAGACCAGTTCATATTTTGGATTCAATGATTCAGCTCTACCGGAGTTGTAGTGGTTCTAAAGGAAAAATACTTCACAATCAGAAATGTCAAATTAATTGCTTAGAATTTGTGAACTCTTGAGCAATGAGCTTTTGAGTCAGTTATTTGTATAGAGTATTTCACAATACACAGTTTCAAGGCAGAAATGTCAAATTAATTGCTTAGAATTTGTGAACTCTTGAGCAATGAGCTTTTGAGTCAGTTATTTGTATAGAGTATTTCACAATACACAGTTTCAAGGTAACCGTACAGAAGGTAATTCCTTAAATACCTGTCATATGTCGATGAACTGCTTGATAGAAATATCTGTCAATGTACTTTAAATCCCTAGTGAGCTAGTTCAAGTTGACTACTGCAAGGGGAAAAAAAAAACTCCATAAAATGTCTCAGTGTCTGAGGACTTTGGAAGTGCTGTCTTTTAAACCGTGTATTGATGATTTTCATTTATGAGCACTGGTTGCACAACAGCCTCTGGTGATGCAAGATAACTGCAAGATGCTCTGGTAATGTGGCTGCAAAGCTAACCCAAATATCTATTTGTGGTGATCTGTTGCTTCATTTTTATTAAAGGGTTCCTCTTTGGCTTCTTACCCATCACTTTTGACTAGCTTGAGCAGCGACAACTGCTTTGAGTATGTTGCTTTATGCCCTTAGTATTAACGCAATATACTCAATGACCACATTGCCAAAAATTCTGCATTTGTAAAGCTGGACACATTGACAAATCAAGTGTATTTTATTAGCTGCACATCGCTGATAAAAACTTAGACAGTAATTAAATTCTTATTTAGTGATATAATGACACCGTATAATCAATTAGATACTGATCAGCCACAATATTAAAACCACTGATGGGTGGAGTGAATAACATTTATCTCTAAGCAATGGCACCTGTAAATGGGTGGGATATTTTAGGCAGCAAGTGAACGGTCTGTTCTTGAATTTCATGTGTTGGAGGCAGGATAAATAGACAAGCGCAAGGATCTGTGCGACTTTGACTGGGTCAAAGCATCTCCAAAACGGCAGGTCTTGTGCAGTGTTCCCAGAATCCACATCTACCCAATTGTTGACTTGGCCTTCAAATTCTCCAGAACTCAATCCGATCAAGCATCTGTGGGTTGTACTACAAAAACAAGTCTGATCCATAGAGGCCCCACCTCGCAGTTTACTGGACTTAAAGGATCTGCTGCTAACATCTTGGTGCTAGATACCGCAGGACACCTTCAGAGGTCTTGTGGAGTTCATGACTCAAAGGGTCAGAGCTGTTTCGGCAGTACGAGGGGGACCTACACAATATTCGGCAGGTGGTTTCAGTGTTGTAGCGGATCGGTGTATATATATAAATTGTATAGGCCAATGTATCCTTTGTTGAGAATAAAGGGTACTAAGAACATCAAATATATTTCAAAATGATCACATTAATTGGTAATAGTGCTCGGAAATATTGAAACCTTTGTGCCAAAATGTTTAATATTTAAAAATATGATTTGAATGTTTATCCCCAGTACTGCAACATAGAACCAAGTTTATCTTGTAGAAAGTTTTTTCTACAGCTTTTGGGTTCCTGAAAGAAATCTAAAGACGAAAAAAAAAGAATATTTGTTTTTTTACAAAAACCTTTATTTCAACAGCATTTAATAAATACCATACAAAATATAAGCCTGTTTTAAACAAAACCAAAGATAACAGTTTACCACTAATAAACTCAGCAAAAAAGAAACATCCCTTTTTCAGGACACTGTATTTTAAAGATAATTTTGTAAAAATCCAAATAACTTTACAGATCTTTATTGTAAACTGTTTAAACAATGTTTTCCATGCTTATTCAATGAACCATAATTAATGAACCTGTGGAACAGTTGTGAAGACATAACCAGCTTACAGACACTTGGCAATTTAAGGTCACAGTTATAAAACTTAGGACACTAAATAGACCTTTCTACTGACTCTGAAAAACACCAAAAGAAAGATGCCCAGGGTCCCTGCTCATCTGCGTAATCGTGATTTGGCATGCTGCATGGAGGCAGGAAGACTGCAGATGTGGCCAGGGCAATAAATTGCAATGTCCGTACTTTGAGACGCTGAGGTGCTACAGGGAGACAGGAAGGACAGCTGATCAGCCTCGCAGTAGCAGACCACGTGTAACAACACCTCCACAGGATCGGTATATCCGAATATCACAGCTGCAGGACAGGTACAGGATGGCAACAATTGCCCGAGTTACACTAGGAACGCACGATCCCTCCATCAGTGCTTAGACTGTCCGCAATAGGCTGAGAGAGGCTGGACTGATGGCTTGTAGGCCTGTTGAAAGGCAGGTCCTTACCAGACATCACCGGCAACACGGTCACCTATGGGCACAAACTCGCCTTCGCTGGACCAGACAGAACTGGCCAAAAGTGCTCTTCACTAACGAGTCACGTTTTTTTTTCTCACCAGGGGTGATGGTCGGACTCACATTTATCGTTGAAGGAATGAGCGATACACCGAGGCCTGTACTCTGGAGCGGGATCGATTTGGAGGTGGAGGGTCCGTCTGGTCTGGGGCGGTGTCACAGCATCTTTGGACTGAGCTTATCATTGCTCGTTGGCAATCTTAATGTTGTGCGTTACAGGGAAGATATCCTCCTCCCTCATGTAGTACCCTTCCTGCAGGCTCATCCTGACATGACCCTCCATCATGACAATGCCACCAGCCGTACTGCTTATTCTGTATTTGATTTCCTGCAAGATAAGAATATCAGTGTTCTGCCATGGCCAGTGAAGAGCCCAGGTCTCAATCCCATTGAGCACGCCTGGGACCTGTTGGATCAGAGGGTGAGGGCTAGGGCCATTTCCTCCCTGGGAAATGTCTGGGAACTTGCAAGTGCCTTGGTGGATGAATGGGGTAACATCTCACAGGAAGAACTGTCTAATCTGGTGCATTCCATGAGGAGGAGATGCACTGCAGTACTTAATGCAGCTGGTGGCCACACCAGATACTGACTGTTACTTTTGATTTTGAACCCCCCTTTGCTCAGGAACACATTACTCTTCTCTTCACATTAATTTCTGTTAGTCACTTGTCTGTGAAACTTCAGTTTATTTCTTAGTTGTTGAATCTTTTTAATTTCATACAAATATTCACACGTCAAGTTTGCTTAAAATGTAGAAGCACTTGAAAGTGAGAGGACGTTTAATTTTTTGCTGAGTTTATATCCGTAAGCACTTAACTTCACCGGTGTTTTATACACACCGAATCTGAACTGATGAGAATTAGAAGTCCTTTTAATTTCAGTCATAATGACTGAAGATACAATTCTATTGTGGTTCCTCATGTGAATCCTTCAATATCATAATAAAACTGCCTAGCCATTTAAAACCCCACATATATTTCCAATAAACATCTAAAACAATGAATGAATCATCCTTGAAGAAATATTTAAACAATAACATTGTGTACTTATTGGGGAGGATAATGGTTTGTTTTGATAGCCACTGACTTCAATGTAATAAACAGGTCCATGGACTCTCGATGTGATCACTCTTGGTCACTCTTCTCTTCATTTTGGTAGTGTCTGTACTCCGGTTTGAGCTCCCAGGTGTTCTTGTGAGTGCCTTTGACGTTGTAAATGCCAATGTCCCGAAGAATCTCCTTTAAGTAAATCTACAGAAAATTAGAAAAAAAGTCTTATATTAGGTAGCCTTAAATTTAGAACATATCTATTCCATATTCATGAGAGCATAAGAGAAGTGAGTTAACAGTAGCATGCATTTTGACGTGTTATTTTAGCACTAAACAACACAAGTTCTAATGTGAAAACACAAGCCACTGTGAACAAGCTTCTTTCCTAGCTAGGCATGTGATGGTATTCGGTAATACAGTGTTTCACGGTAATTAAAATGCACAGTATTGTTATGGTGGGCACTTCAAAATACTGTAAATAATTCTAGATAACCAGTCAATCAAGAACACTCCATATATACTGCATAAATGGCACATGCACACTTATGTAAACAAAACCAGCATGGATGAGAAGCATTGCTGAAGGAGGAACGCAGCCGACCCTTTATCTACCTTCTAAAAGAATCAAGTCGGAAGTGTCTAAATATTTTGGGTTCCATCAAAATACATTGGGACTGTTGGTCGAAGATGGTTTACCTTTGTGTAAAAGATGTGGCAGAAAAGTGGCAGCAATACATAGGAACACCTCCAGCAAGTATGCTCATCTGTGGGACAATCATCCCGTGCAATTCAGCTATATAAATGTAAGTTGTGACAGTTCTGCTTGTTTTACTAATTGTTTTTGAAAACTGAGAGACAACACTAAGTGACGACTAAATAATTACGTGTAGCTGGCTCAGTTGGTAGAGCGGATCGGCCACTAACCACAGGGTTGGTGGTTCAAATCCCGGCCCACACGACTCCACATGCAGAAGTGTCTTTGGGCAAGACACTGAACCCCAAGTTGCTCTCAATGGCAGGTTAGCGCCTTGCATGGCAGCTCTGCTGTCATTGGTGTGTGAATGTGTGGCGTGGTACAGTGTAAGGCGTTTTGAATACCGTTTAGGTTAAAAAGGCGCTATATAAGTGCAGACCATTTACAAGCTACACAGTAACATTTGTGTCTTGTAGTAACAATTAAAATACAGTTAAAATCAGCTAATATTGAGTTCTGTAATTAGTAATGGGGCAAATATTCATAAGGGAATTTACAGGTTTGCAGCTTTGCACTTCAAGATAGTGACTACCTATTTTACTTTATATTTATTCTCAAATATTTGTTTACTTTATACATTTGTAAAACATTTTTATTGTATATTATTTTATTTTTTGTAATTATTTAAATGTTCAATTCAATTGGTATTGACAAAAGTAATATAAACTTGTTTATCTTTCAACACGATTTTGTAATGTGATTCAATAACGTGATATTAATGTATACCGTAATAAAATCTTCAGCAATTATCATGATGTGAAAATTTGAGGCTGTCACATGCCTACTCCAAGCACTTATGAACGTGCAAGATTTTCACACAAAAATTACAAACATTTCCTATTGTATGGCTTCAAAAGACTTGTTATAAAAGTAGCCCATTGGGCTTGTACATTATATTCCAAGTTTGGGTCCACTATAAGCTTTAAAATTGAGTCATTGTCAACTGCTAATTGTATTGAAAGGCTGACTGGGATATTCGTAAAAAAAAAATGTGTGTTCTGCATAAAAAAGGAATCCATTCGGGTTTAGAGTGACATAAGGGTAAATATTATGACAGAACTTACATTTTTTATAGATTACATTTTTGAGAAAGGACAGGAGGAGAGGTGGTCACGTTGCAAAACAAGCATTAGAATTGCACAGTAACTACAAGGAATCGTTCTGAAATTGCATCTTTATAACAAATCTGGAGACAATTAAATCAGTATAGTGAACATCTTTAAACATGTTCTTTTGTTTTTAGACCAAAACTAATCAGCTGCATCTGAAAATTATTTTTGATGGCAGTAGAAAACTAGACAGAGTGCACTCTCCAAGCCTATGCTAAAACAAGGATACAGTAGTTTAATATTTAACCTGTGCCCCTAAATGTGTAACTCACCACAGGCTGTTTTGTGATGTCCACTAGATCCTTGATGTTATAATACTGATGCTTCTCAAATGCAGAGAACAGCATGTCCAGCACCTGCTGTTTATCTGCTCGTGCCCTCTTCCCTTCTTCCTTCTTCCTCTTCTCATAATCCAGCTAAGAAAGAAATGTAGCAAAAACCGTATATCATCATGCAATTAGACACTAGATACACAGACATACATCTGTATGATGATGATGCAAAAGCATGACCTACATTATAGGCGTGATTAGCCACAGGTTTGTAGTTGGTGGTAACAGCCTTATCGAGCTGTTGAGAGAACCTAAGGGGTTTAGACGACTCCTCAATCTGCAGTCTGTAACAGAAAACAACATCCTGTCTGAGCTCTAGTTACAGTTGAAGTCAGAAGTTTACTTACACCCAAGCCAAATACATTTAAACTCAGTTTTTTACAATTCCTGACACTTAATCGTAGAAAACGTTCCATGTCTTAGGTCAGTTATGATCACTACTTTATTTAAAGAATGTGAAATTTCAGAATAATAGTAGAGAGAATGATTTATTTCAGCTTTTATTTCTTTCATCACATTCCCAGTGGGTCAGAAGTTTACATTCACTTTGTTAGTATTTGGTAGCATTGCCTTTAAATTGTTTAACTTGGGTCTAACGTTCTGGGTAGCCTTCCACAAGCATCTCACAATAAGTTGCTGGAATTTTGGCCCATTACTTCAAACAGAACTGGTTTAACTGAGTCAAGTTTGTGGGTCTCCTTGCTCACACACGTTTTTTCAGTTCTGCCCACAAATTTTCTATCAGACTGAGGTCAGGGCTTTGTGATGGCCACTCCAATACCTTGACTTTTTTGTCCTTAAGCCATTTTGCCACAACTTTGGAGGTATGCTTGGGGTATTTGTCCAATTGGAAGACCCATTTGCAACTAAGCTTAAACTTCCTGGCTGATGTCTTAAGATGTTGCTTCAATATATCCACATAATTTACCTTCCTCATGATGCCATCTATTTTGTGAAGTGCACCAGCCACTCCTGCAGCACAACATGATGCTGCCACATCCATGCTTCACGGTTCGGCTGGCAAGCCTCACCTTTTTTCCTCCTAAAATAATGATGGTCATTATAGCCAAACTGTTCAATTTTTGTTTCATTAGCTCTGGTCTAAAAAGTAAGATCTTTGTCCCCATGTGTACTTGAAAACTGTAGACCGTTTTTTTTAATATCGGTTTGGAGCAGCCTTTTAGGTTATGTCGATATAGGACTCGTTTTACTGTGGATAAAGTTACCTGTTTTCCTGTTTCCTCCAGGATCTTCACAAGTTCCTTTGCTGTTGTTCTGGGATTGATTTGCAATTTTCCCACCAAACTACAGTATGTTCAGCTCTAGGAGACAGAATGCGACTCCTGACTTCCTGAGTGGTATTACGGCTGTGTGGTCCGATGGTGTGTATACTTGCGTATTACTGTTTATATAGATGAATGTGGTACCATCAGGCGTTTGGAAATTGCGGAGGCCTGACATTTTTTTCTGAGGTCTTGGCTGATTTCTTTTGATTTTCCCATGATGTCAAGCAAAGAGGCACTGAGTTCACAGATGCACCTCCAATTCAGTACACCTCCTATCAGAATCTAATTGGCTAATTGCCTAAAAGTTTGACACCATTTTCTGGAATTTTCTAAGCTGCTTAAAGGCACAGTTAACTTCTGACCCACTGGAATTGTGATAGTCAATTAAAAGTGAAAAAAATCTGACAGAAAATAATTGTTGGAAAAATTACTTGTGTTGCATGAAGTAGATGCCCTAAACGACTTGCCAAAATGATAGTTTGCTAATATTAAATCTGTGACGTTGTTAAAAAATGTGTTTTAATAAATTCAGCCTAAGTGTATGTAAACTACTGACTTCAACTGTACATAGTTAAGAGTTTAATGGTGTGACCCCTTTAAACTAATTGGATTTATACTACCTTTTCAAACATAATTTGGCCAGGTGCCTTACCATGTGTACCCTATGTTATAGTATGGTTTTGGTAATCTTTACCTCAAAAAAGGTATGACAATCTTTGAATGTTGGCTTGACAAAGCATTGTCAAAAAGTTTAAAGGTTTAAGTATCCTATAGGCCTTGTGACAGACAGATAATAGATAATTACAAACAGATAATTTTTGATTGTACACTACAGGAAATTGTAAGTCCAAGCACTGAATTTATATAAATCAGCTACGGTAAAACCGTTAGTCCGATCAGTTCAAAAATACAAAACAGCCGAAGTGAGAACAGGCTGAAGGTCTGTGCCAAGTTTGGTGGGTTTAGCCAGAAACACTAGGAGGGGTCTTATTTAGAAATTTTGGTCTCAGGTTAAGGCTCAATATACTTCTACACGAAACTGAAGAACGAACAGGTGTGACATCACTTAGAACAAAATCAGTCCAAAAAGAATGTGTTTTTAGAGTTTGTTTTGGTAGTTCGGAACAGCTCGCCTGGGCAATCTTTTAGGAAAAGTTTTTACTGACTGCCTTCTTACTGTCATTGGTCTGAGTCATCAGTAGGTGTGACCTGGAGCTCCACCTATCAAAAGGCAGACAGCTAATTCTATTTATGTTTTCAGTCAGTCAAGCTGAGTCAACATGAACACAACGGCACGTAGAGTTATTAGTGAGCTGATTCAAATTTACCTACAATCACTCGCTTGGAGAAATTTTCCAAGAACAACTAATGCGTCATTTTGGTTGTTTAATTAGTCTACAAAAGTATTCAAATCCACTTAAATACGCTTGAATTTTCACAAACAGTATACCATTACTCGGCTGTTTGGAACTTCTTTTTACCCCTGAAAGAAGAACGAATTAGAACTTCTACAGAAGTATATTGAGGCCTTAATACTGGTTAGGGCCTCCCTTTGCTGCCAAAACAGCCTTATTTCTACATAGCATGGATTCCTTTAGGGATTCTTAAAAAACCCTAAACTAAGTTTGTATAACAGTAATTAGCTTTTTATAAAAGTAATACATGTCTATAGTGCAGTTTGTTCTCATTTACACAGTTAAATGTGTGTGAGACATATACAGTACATATACAGTGTGTACAATGCATAAACATACCTCTTAAGCCTCATGTAGTTCTCACTAACGGCCGGTCTACATTCAGCTCTCTGCACCACCAATCCTTCCAGTGCAATTTTGTCTTTGTGAGAAAAGAGACATTAACTTAAGACAGTCATAACTGCGCAGTCGCAGCTGCAACCACATTGTGCAGGCTGTGGTGAGTGATTGTTGGGCTATGAGATAACTAGCAACCACAAATCTTCAACACACCAACTTTTTAAATGAAGCTATAGAAAGGATGTTTTATGTGCTGTTAGGTTGAATGATTTTCCCCATCAAAGGTTCAATATTTGCATCAACGTTAGTGACAAACCCACAACCACACAAAGGATGTTCTTGCATGTTCTCTTTAGATCTTTCATCAAAAAGCAATCATAAGCAATCGAAAAGCAATTTTACTATTTAAACACTATGGTCATTCTGCATACAGCTTGGCTTGCCTGGTCCTTCCTGGACCTCCACACAAGCAGGGGGCGACGGTGAGCACTCACCTGGACCTGTACCTGAGCCGCTGGCCTCAGCATCTGACTGCCCTATAAAAGGGATGGCAACATGAGAACAAGGGGGAGTACATCCCAGATAATCATGGCACGCCAAGCCTCACGGCAGCTATTACACAGTAATCAGCGAAAGCACACGCACAGACACAAACCACGCAGAAACAACCAGCGAGCCACACACAACCCCAAATCAATTTTAAGTCTATTGAACCCAACTCGAGCTCCCTGAAGAATTTCCAGGGCTGTGTATATTTATATATAATAAAACAGTGCACTCATCAGTCAGTGAAAATATGGGCATCAGCCATTTTTCAGATCCATTGCATTAAAATCTAACAAGAGTACAGGTATTTGTCTTTGACTTATATCATCAAGGGTAATTATTCGGCTGATATTTAGCCATTTTGGGACTACTGGCATCAACCTACTTGGCTAATTAACAGAAGTTCCATTCTGTCTAGTGTAAGTTCCAAAATCAGTTTAGTAAATGGACAGTGCTGAATCTGAATATTGATAATTTAATTCGGAGTACACATTACTTATTTTGTAAAACATAGTGTGAACATTTTGTGTAAAACAAGTGTTAATTTGTTGTGCATATTGTCATTAATTAAACAATATTAGGCTATATGCACTCACTGAGCAATTTATTAGGAACATTATACTATAGGCATAGATATACTTCCTACGAAATCAAAGACTAACGGGTGTGACATAATTTATTTCTGATGGTTCGTAACAGCTTGCTTGTGCAACCTTTTAGGAAAAATAATTACCGGCTTCGTAACACCTCCTTACTGCTACTGGTCCACGTCATTAGTAGGTGTGACCTGGAGCTCCACCTACCCTTTTTTTTTCTCCCCAATATGGAATGTCCAATTCCCAATGCACTCTTAAATCCTCATGGTGGCGTAGTGACTCGCCTCAATCCGGGTGGTGGAGGACGAATCTCAGTTGCCTCCACGTCTGAGACCGTCAATCCGCACATCTTATTATGTGGCTTGTTGAGCGTGTTACCATGGAGACATAACATGTGGAGGCCCACGCTATTCTCCGCGGCATCCACTCACAACTCACCACATACCCAACCGAGAGCGAGAACCACACGTTATAGTGGCCACAAGGTGGTTACCCCATGTGACTTTACCCTCCCAAGCAACTGGGCCAAATTGGTTGCTTAGGAGACCTGGCTGGAGTCACTCAGCATGCCCTGGATTCAAACTTGTGAGTCCAGGGGTGGTAGTCAGCATCAATACTGGCTGAGCTGCCCAGGACCCCAGCGCTCCACCTACCTTAAGGTTGACAGCTGATTTTGTGTATGTTGTTTAGTCATTTAAAATCAATGTGAAAAAGTTATTAGCGAACAGTTGCAAATATACCTACATCTGTACTATCGTTCACTTAGCGACATTTTCCAAGACCATGCCAAGCAATTTTGTTTTGTTTTATTAGTCTACAAAAGGAATCAAATTAACTCAAATACTCAAGTGCCCATTCACTCATGTGCCATCTGCAGCTAAATCCATTCACACTTCTTTCTAAAGAAAGACATGCCTCTATCACCATTCATTTTTCTGTATACTGAACATTAACACTTTTATTATTTTTGTAAAAATATTTGTGTCATCATAAATTACAATAACAGTGTGTAACCAGCACGGTCAGAAAAGTATACAGTGGTGGCAAAAAATGTATTGGCACCCTTGGTAAATATGAGCAAAGAAGGCTGTGAACAAAAATCTGCATAGTTATCCTTTTGATCTTTCATTAAAAAAAAAAAAAAAAGACAAAAGTCTAACCTTAAACTGTAAACAGTTGAAACAGGAAATATATAATTATTAAATAAATATTTTTTCTCCAAAACGCATTGGCCATACTTACTGGCACACTTAATTCTTTTTGCAACCTCCCTTTGCCAAGATACCAGCTCTAAGTCTTCTCTTATAATGCCTAATGAGGTTGGAGAATACATAACAAGGGATCTGAGAATCTTTACAGATCTTTCAAATTCAGAGGTCTATGTTGGTGGACTCTCCCCTTCAGTTCACCCCACATATTTTCTATAGGATTTTGATGTTTGTTTTGAATCATCCAACAAGGGCCCATTGTAAGCTTTCTGGCAGAGGCAGCCAGGTTTACATTTTTTATCAGTTGGTATTTGATAGGGTCGGTGATGCCATGTATCTGAACAAGATGTCCAGGTCCACTTGCAGAAAAACAGCCCCAAAACATTCAAGATCCAGCAACATATTTAACCGGCATTGGGGACTACCACATCTCTGGTGTTCGCTGCCAAAAAGCTATTTTTTTTTGTTTCATCTGACCATAGAACCCAGTCGCATATGAAGTTCTAGTAGTGTCGGACAAACTGAAGACACTTGAGTTTGTTGTTTGATAAGAGCAGAGGCTTTTTCTTCTTGAAACCCTCCAAAACAACTTGTGGTGCTGTAGGTGATGTCTGATATTGTTTTTGGGACTTTCTGACCTTAAGACCCAACTAATTTCTGCAATTCTTTGGCCACTTGAACCATCCTTTACACCATGCATGGAGACAATACAGATACAGAATTTCTAGGAAGTGCCAATAACTGTGGCCAATGTGTATTAAAGAAAAATATTTAACAATTAAATATTTCTGCTCTTTCAATTGTTTTACTTCAAACACAGGTTAGAATTGTGAATTTTTTTAATAAAAGATCAAAAGCATAAACAATGCAGATTTTTTTTTTCTTCTTTGCTCATATTTGCCAAGTGTGCCAATATTTTTGGCCACCACTGTAATTAAGGCCTAAGAATACTTTGTTTTTGCAATTTGCATTCAGCATGCATGCAGGGATCAGCAATGCGCAAACCTGAAGTATACTTTGGCCTTTAGAAAGGCAACACAGTCGTCCAGGCTCAAAGTGATCTGGAATGTGGAAAAATGAAGTATACCTGGGCCTTTAGCACATTCGCATCATTAATAAATGTAAAGAAGACAAATTAAACATTTTTACGGCATATACACTAACAGTCAAACGTTTTGAAACACTTACTCAAAACTGTGTTATGATGCTAAAATATAACACAGTTTTGATTTATTTTGGATTTTGTTTAGTCACAACATAATTCCCATAATTCCATTTGTTATTCCCTTTGCCTAGAATTTGCAGACATGTTCTCTTGACATTTTCTCAACCTCTTTCTCAACTTCTTGAGGTATCACCCTGGGATGCTTTTTAAACAGCATTGAAGGAGTTCCCATCTATGTTGTGCACTTATTGGCTGCTTTTCATTATTATTTGGTCCAAGTTACCAATATCAAATACTTTTTTTTCTAAGTGGTGGTGGTGTACTGGGCTAAAGCACATGACTGATTATCAGAAGGTCACTGGTTCTATCCCCACAGCCACCACCATTGTGTCCTTGAGCAAGGCACTTAACTCCAGGTTGCTCCAGGGGGATTATCCCTGTAATAAGTGCACTGTAAGTTGCTTTGGATAAAAGCATCTGCCAAATGCATAAATGTAAATGTTTCAAAACTTTTGACCTGTAGTGTATATTACTTGCTATTAGGGCTAGGTGATAAAATGGTATAGGTATTTATCGACGGAACACCTTTATCGATAACGATATAATTTTTTTTCAAAATAACGCTCAATAGTTTCATTTAAATGCATTCAAATGGAAATAGACATGATTTGGTTGCATGAACAACCCCAAACAGCCATATGGCTTGATAAAGGAGCATGCTACGAGCGACAACCAAACAAGTTGCGTTGATGTGGGGTTCGGTTGCGGCATCGCCATGTGACATCAGAACACATGAACCATGCAAAAATTTGTGCCGTGCCTGCCAGCGATGAGGAGATTATGAATAAAATAAAAGGATATGTCAGCTCGACAGTGTGGTCGTTTTTTGGTTTCTTTACATCTGACCAACGTCAGAACACCGTTGTGTGCAAGCCAACATCAGAACACTGCTGTGTGTAAGCTTTGATAAAAAAAAATAAATAAATAAAAAACGTCCCGGCAAAGTACGCAAACACAAGCAACTAATTATTTCATCACTTTAACCGCTTACACCCTTTGAAATATGCAGCATGTCATCTGCCACAACCTACATCTACCTCACCTCAATAAATAACCCACAAGCGGTCCACGATGGCGAGGTACTCAGCAACAATGCCTTATGAGAGATCCTCCAAACTATTTTTTTAACATTTTATTTATTAAGTTCAATAGTTTCTTTAGCACTTATGTATTTTATCTTCATACAAGACATAAGAAGATATTTGTTTAAATATTATTTTGTTTTTGACTGTTAAAACTAAAATAATTTTTTGTTTGCATTAATAGAGTGGGTAAATTACAAATTAAATTCAAATTCAAATTCCTACTGGTATTGGTTTAAAAAAAGGTTATTAAAATGTATCAATAATTATCGATACCAAATTATATGAAACATTATACCGTGGTACTTTTTTTTAGCTGTATCTCCCAGCCCTACTTTAAATCATCATTGATTAAAACAACTTATTTCATTGACATAATGTGAATTCAGCTCATAGAATGAGGTATTAAGTCATTGATAACACATTTTTAAGGTTTTACTGAACATTCTTATATTTAAATGTACTTCTAATCGCCTCCCACAGCGGTGTGGCAGGTGTCTAAATGTTTGGAAATGGTATACTGCTACTCGGCTGTATAGAACTTCTTTTTTACCCTTGAAAGAAGATGAATAAGAACTTCTACGGAAGTATATTGTGATCTTAATACTGGGTAGGGCCTCCCTTTGCTCCCATTTCTGCCTTATTACTTCATGGCATGGATTCCAGAAGATGTTGGAAACATTCCTTTGTGATTCTGATCCATGTTGACATGATTGCATCACATAATTTCTGCATATTTGTTAGCTGCACATTCATGCTGCAAATCTTGCATTCTACCACATCCCAGAGGTGTTCTATTGGATACAGATCCGGTGACTGTGAAGGCCATTGAAGAACAGTGAACTCATTGTCATGCTCATGAAGCGAGTTTGAGACAACTTTTGCTTTGTGACATAATTCAAGCTGGAAGTAGCCATTAGAAGATGGTTAAATTGTGACTATGAAGGGATGCACATATTTCCAGCCTTCAACTGTCCAGTTTTGGTGAGCCTGTGCCCACTGCAGCCTCAGCTTTCTGTTCTTGGCAGACAAAAGTGGAACCCGACATAGTCTTCTGCTGTTGTCTGCATGATTTTATGCATTGCACTGCTGCCACACGAATGCTGCCACATTGCATGAATAAGTAGGTGTACAGTTTTTCATAAAAGTGCTTAGTGAGTGTATATTGGCACTATATCAGACTTTGGCTAACTTGCTTTCTAGATGTAGTAACCGGTATTGACCTTAAAACAAATTCATATAAACCAACTTCTTGTAATCTTTAAAAATAATAATTAGCATGGTGGTTAAAGATCTGGACTGTTAACCCATGAAGTCATAGGTTCAATCCATGGTAGAGGTGATCACCATACTACCCTTGAGCAAAGTACTAACAAAAACCTGTGGTTGCTCCAGGAGGATTTTTCCAGTTTTTAGCATTCTGTTAGTCACTTTGAATAAAACACATCCAATAAATGACAAATAACAAGAATCTAAGATGCTAGCCAAAAAGCTAATCATTAATCTAAAAATAACTTATTTTTCATAAAAGCAAATGGTATATGAAATCCTCTGATCTCACCCTGTCACTCTAGAAAAAAAAAAAAAATTTGGATTTAAAGTAAATGGAGTTGTTCATGCATAGACACCACCCAAGCCAAGCAAAAAAAACTCCACATTAAATCAAGGAACAATTAAGACTTTAAGTTGATTTGTTTCCAGAAACATGTGAAACTTGAAGGCCCACTCTAATGTCTGTGTCCATCAAAACACCAGACACACATATTGAAAGGCAAAGAGGTCAGGCAACTCCAAAAGCGTAAAAGACCAGATCAAAGCAGATATACCCTAATATCTGATTCATCTCACAGAACAGACCGAAAAAGAGAACTGTAAACAAAACAATGAAAGACAAAGCATGTACAGAGCACGAGGTAATTTAATTACTGATGTGCAGGACAGCCCAGAGGTTGCACAAACGACTTACCGTATGTGCTGTTTGAAAGCAAAAGTTCAGTTTTAACAAGAAAAACCAGAGACATGTTATAATAAATTCCATTAATAAGTACATAATATAATAGTTCATTATCACCGACAATGGATATTTTTTAAAAGCACATGAATTCCAAGTTTTATGATATTTCTAAGCATTCTATGTATTAACAGCTAAAAATGTCATGTTGATTAGTAATACTTTTGTCAATGACTTTTTAATGAAAGTTATTATAATATATTACAGAACAAATTGCATTTCAATCTATTTTACTCATTACAGTTCTATTCAAATTTTAGTGCTTGACAACATAAGCTACTTTTTACAACGGAACACTAATTTCACGTTCAATTGTTTTCAAATATTATCAGGGTCAGTGATGAGATGCTTATTATTTTTGTCCAGATCTATTAAATTATTCAAGAATCCATTTCAAATATAATTCACACAATTACTTGAGAACACCTCTTCTATGATGAACATGTTTTCAATTACGGAGTTCAAACTCATGTTGATATTTTTAATGGGACTTAATGTCAAAAGTGTCATGTGGTGTAACCATCTGTACAATGAAACAGCAAAATATTTTCATTAAAAGCTTAAATTCTTGAAAACAATATAATATAATAATATATATATATATATATATATATATATATATATATACACACACTCACCTAAAGGATTATTAGGAACACCTGTTCAATTTCTCATTAATGCAATTATCTAATCAACCAATCACATGGCATTTGCTTCAATGCATTTAGGGGTGTGGTCCTGGTCAAGACAATCTCCTGAACTCCAAACTGAATGTCAGAATGGGAAAGAAAGGTGATTTAAGCAATTTTGAGCGTGGCATGGTTGTTGGCGCCAGACGGGCCGGTCTGAGTATTTCACAATCTGCTCAGTTACTGGGATTTTCACGCACAACCATTTCTAGGGTTTACAAAGAATGGTGTGAAAAGGGAAAAACATCCAGTATGCGGCATTCCTGTGGGCGAAAATGCCTTGTTGATGCTAGAGGTCAGAGGAGAATGGGCTGATAGAAGAGCAACTTTGCCTGAAATAACCGCTCGTTACAACCGTGGTATGCAGCAAAGCATTTGTGAAGCCATAACACGCATAACCTTGAGGCGGATGGGCTACAACAGCAGAAGACCCCACCGGGTACCACTCATCTCCACTACAAATAGGAAAAAGAGGCTACAATTTGCAAGAGCTCACCAAAATTGGACAGTTGAAGACTGGAAAAATGTTGCCTGGTCTGATGAGTCTCGATTTCTGTTGAGACATTCAGATGGTAGAGTCAGAATTTGGCGTAAACAGAATGAGAACATGGATTCATCATGCCTTGTTACCACTGTGCAGGCTGGTGGTGGTGGTGTAATGGTGTGGGGGATGTTTTCTTGGCACACTTTAGGCCCCTTAGTGGCAACTGGGCATCGTTTAAATGCCACGGCCTACCTGAGCATTGTTTCTGACCATGTCCATCCCTTTATGGCCACCATGTACCCATCCTCTGATGGCTACTTCCAGCAGGATAATGCACCATGTCACAAAGCTCGAATCATTTCAAATTGGTTTCTTGAACATGACAATGAGTTCACTGTACTAAAATAGCCCCCACAGTCACCAGATCTCAACCCAATAGAGCATCTTTGGGATGTGGTGGAACGGGAGCTTCGTGCCCTGGATGTGCATCCCTCAAATCTCCATCAAGATGCAAGATGCTACCCTATCAATATGGGCCAACATTTCTAAAGAATGCTTTCAGCATCTTGTTGAATCAATGCCACGTAGAATTAAGGCAGTTCTGAAGGCGAAAGGGGATCAAACACAGTATTAGTATGGTGTTCCTAATAATCCTTTAGTGTGTGTGTGTGTGTGTATATATATATATATATTTGGCATGAACAGTGCATAAAAATACTAAATTATTATTTCTTTTTAAAAATTAATCAGTGAAATAATTATATTTCTATAAAAATAAAAAAATTAAACACTTGTCCACCAAAAAAAAGATTATTTTGTCATATCTTGAAATATCAATATTTTGACATTCTTATGAAAAGGCAAATTTTGTTCAGGTAATTTGGTGTAACCCTGAGAAAACTTCTTGAGAATCTTGACTACATGATTAAAATACATGTTTGTAAAATATATATATTTTAATTAAGTATGTTACACTCATGTATTGCAGGTGCAAGCAAATCTATTTTAATATCTTTTACATGATGGTTACACCACATTTGTTAAACCTACATGGACTCAAAGATTACATTTCTACAAACTTGACACCGGTTTAAAAATAGGTCTTATAACCTCAGACAACCTTATTTGTCAATGACCCATCAACTAATGACGTTCCATATAACAGCATTTTAAATACATTCTTCTTACAAATTAGTTTTAGGCTGGGTTTTCTAAATCTAGTTTGATCACTACACCATACATTAAATGTTTACATTTTGTGAGATTTTGGTTCTCACCTGAAGAATTTTCTGTAAAAACAGCCAGGGTCTGTCCACCAACAGTCTGCAGAGTGAATGGATGTTCTCTGGGGGCACGTACCACAGAGGATTTCTCCCCTATGGTGTCTATGGTGGTAAGCTCCTCATTGAGTGTGAAGGACACCTGTTTATGCATAAGGTATTCAAACGATCAGAAATACGGAAACCACTTCAAGCCCAAAATAGAAGACTGAATGTTTCAAGAAATAGTGGTTACCTCTGCCTTGCCTTGATTCCTGTGAAAACAAGTACAATGTGTTAATTAAAAATAAGCTGTGCATTTACAACTCCAAAAGCATGTAGAAGCATAATGTTTTACAACATACTTGCAAATGCGGAGCTTTCCAACTTCTCCTCTCCATGTTGCTTTGGCCCATTGTTGTGACAAATACTTTGGGACCTGCGAGTCAAATGCAGTTCAGTTCAGCAGCAGCCTGAGATTAATTTAGCTCCAGTGTTCCCAAACTACTGACCAAATCGTTTTCATGAATTCTCCATGACTTTCCAGTCGTTTGAGATTATAGTATAAGGATTTCAAAATCATTTTATTAAGATTGCACTCACAAAGTGTAGCCTCATTTCTAGCCGAAGCCTGGATTTAAGATTGTAATGATATCCATGACTTTTCCAGGCCTGAAAATAACTCATTCAAAATACACTGTAACTCAGTTTCAAATCATAATGCACACTGCAAAGCCGTTCAAACAAATAATCTGGGTTTGCACGGTATTTGTAGATGGTGAATCTATAGAATGAACAACAAAACAACATGAAACAAATGCTAATAGAGGAGAAATATTATCTATAAGCATTAGCTCTAGCTAGCCGTACACACTTACTTTGACCAGCCAGACACCAGTGTTTTGTTTTGCACCAGTTAAATCCACCTCTCCTTTATCTGACATTCTTGTTATTATTTTGATATATTAAAACCTTATTATTTAACGTGGATTAAATAGACCTCTTTGTTACGCCACACCAACATCAACAAGCTAACGTACCACCAAAACAGAGCCGGCTGAACGGTGGCCCATTAGAACCAAAAGTGCTAGTGCTACATAAACGCGTTGGTGAATCCAGTTCGCTTATGACTCAGTACACTTGACATTGCACAGCTATGCATATAGGGAGTTCCTTCTTACACGACCTAGTTGAAACCACTCTACAATAACGCTAAGGTGTTTAAGTCCCGCCTGTGTTGGCTTGAAACTGTCCGCTAAAACAACAGGTGCACAAAAATAATTTCCTCAAAATTACTTTCTTCAAGTCATCGATCATCTCTTGTCTAGAAGCCCCTCTACCTTTGCCGTCAATATACATGGGTCAGCGGGCGGAATTTTCACGGGAGTACTTTCCGCACCCCTTCAGTGTTCTGGCGAACATCACACCACCTTGCCGATTGTCGCTTCGCTGGTGAACAAAGCCACCAGCCTTGCACTCCACCAGCCTTGCACTCCACCAGCCTTGCACTCAAATTAATCCAATAAAGAATGCAATAAGTGCAATAATACAGCATTTGTTGCAATTTGTTGTTGAGATTATCACACATTCTCAATAAAGAGCCCTTTTTCCTCTTCAAATCACAAGTATTATGCACAACCGCTTCCCTATAGTGAGCGTTGCATCATATCATACAGTGAGCAAACCAAATTGCTGTCTGTCCCATTAGATGGATGCAAGGCGAGCCCCAATGGTTATTTCAGAATGGGTGCAAAAAACAATCGAACATGGTTTTAAGATCCAATTTGCACACCGGCCACTCCGTTTCAACAGCGTTCTGTCTTCCACGATTTCATCCAAAGATGCGCCAGTGTTACGAGCCGAAATATACAGTCTCATTGTGAAAAACACAATAGAGATTGTGCCAAATTGTCAAGCATAGAAAGGGTTTTACAGCTGTTATTTTCTTGTTCCAAAGAAAGACGGCAGACTTCGGCCAATCCTGGATCTAAGACATTGAAATCGCGCACTAATAAAGCACCCATTCAAAATGATTACTCAGAAACTGATCTTATCGCATGTACGGTCACACGATTGGTTTGGATCGATAGATCTGAAGGATGCATACATTCATATCCAAATTGTACGACATCACAGGATGTTTTTGAGATTCGCGTTTGAGGGAACAGCGTATCAATTCAAAGTCCTATCAATCTATTTGCCTCTGGTATTCTAAGTCCCAAGCCCAACTGGGAATGGATGTATTGGCACACAAATTGCCGGCGAAATGCAAATATGCGTTTTCCCCTTTATGCCTTATTCACTCTGTCATATGCAAAATCCAAGAGGACAAGGAAACGGTTCTATTAGTTGTGCCGAAATGGCCCAACCAGCCATGGTTTCTGCAAATGATGGAGATGCTGTACAGCTCACCATGAGAAATACCACTGAGGAGGGATCTCCTCTCTGCGCAAGGCACAATTTGGCATCCCCAGCTCCAGCTGTGGAACCTGCATGTGTGGCCCTTGAACGGGTGCACTGCACACGCCAGAACTGACATGTTCAGTCATGAACACCATTTTACAGGCCAGAGTACCATCCACGAGATGCCTCTTTGCACTAAAATGAAAGGTGTTCACTGATTGGTGTCTCTTACATGGCAAGGACCCAGTTAACTGCACCATACATGAAATTCTATTATTTCTTCAAGAGCGATTAGCTGCGAGATTCACCCCATCAACGCTCAAAGCATATGTGACAACTATATCTGCCCCCCTTTGAGCCTTTGGACTATGTTGAACTGCGCATGCTCTCCGTTAAGACCGCACTACTGCTGCCTCTGGCCTCAGTAAAATGGACTGTCTGAACTGGCAAGTATGGACACACAAAAGGAATGTCTATCTCCAAGCAAAGGCTATTATCCTGGCTTATGAGTCGCAGTGTAAGACGTGCCAATTGGTGTTAAAGCACACTCAACTAGAGGCATGGCCTACTCATGGGCATGGAAGAATGGTGTGTCCTTGAAAGACATATGTTTTGCAGCAGGATGGTACACTCAAAACACATTCACAAGGTTTTACAACCTAGAAGTAATGTCTCTTTTTTCACAAGTCCTGTCTGTTTAGAGCACTTGCTATTCATTATCCAAACATATATATACTTATGCCCTTCCCTTTAAGTACAGGCTCCCCATCATTTGCACAACCACCTTCATTCAGGCCGTTATAATTTACCATAAAGTCGCAAGCACATTCATATAAATAAACTCTGTTCCCGACTGAGTGGCCAACACGAGGTATGCACTCATTGAAGCATACTCATGTCGGTTGCCGTCCCACAAGACTGCAGCACCATGTTTCCTCTCTGGGAATTATGTCATGTAGTGCGGCATGATGGGATTCTGGTCAGCATATGCGTAGCTACGCAATGTCAAGTGTCCTAAGAGAATGTCTTGGTTACGTACTTAACCTCAGTTCCCTGAGATGAAGGGAACGAGACATTGCGCATGCTAGCTGCACTACAGTTCTCAGTCAGAAATTCTGAGGAAATGGTGTTTGTGCACCTGTTTTTATAGCGCAGAGTTTCACGCCAAAAAATGCGGGCTCAAATACCATAACCAATATTAGAATATTGGTGTTATTGTAGAGCGGTTTCAACTAGGTAGTGTAAGAAGGCACTCCCCATATGCGTAGCTACGCAATGTATCATTCCCTTCGTCTCAGTTAACTGGGGTTACGTACATAACTGAGACGTTATTTAAGCTGCTGCAAAGTTACATATACAGTACACTGGCAACCAAATAATACAAATAATGTACAGATTTTGCTCTTTTGTTTAAACTGGTACTTTAATTCACCAAAGTTGCATTCAACTAGTAATGTTCTGACAAAGTATAGTCAGAACATTACTTATGAAAAAACAGCACCAACTCTATTTGAAAAAAGTAGTTTTTGATCAAATCTAGACAGGGCCCATTTCCAGCAACCATCACTCCAACACCTTATCTTTGAGCAGTCATGCTAATTTAGTTCTAGAATATCACTTGCCATTATATCAAACACAGTTTAAAGCTATTGGGTTTGTTAAATGAAGCTAAACATTTAAGCTTGCCACAGTATGCAATTGGCTGGAATGTCTTAAGGTCTATAAAAGGTACAAATAATAATAATAATAATAATGGCAAAAAAGATATAGCTCTGTAGAAACTCAGTCAATCATTGTTTTGAGGAGTGACGGCTATACAATGCTTGAAATTACCAAATAAACTGAAGATTTCATACAAAGGTGTACACTACAGTCTTCAAAGACAAAGGACAACTGGCTCTAACATGGACAGAAAGAGATGTGGAAGGACAGATGTACAACTAAACAAGAGGATAAGTACATCAGAGTCTCTAGTTTGACAAATAGATGCCTAACATGTCCTCAGCTGACAGCTTCATTGAATTCTACCCGCTCAACACAAGTTCCCCGTCTGTCGCTCACTTTGACGTTGTGTCGAAGAAGCGACACTAGGGTATCTCTTGAGAGCCTTTTGCATCTCTGAACTATGAGAAAAGGCCAATGAGAAATTGGCAGACAGAATTGGTACGGTATAAAGGGAGGGAAATGCGTCTGTTTCATTCAGAAATTTTATTCGGAGCCGACCGGTTGTGTATGCAGCGAGCTGCGAGTCACACACTGTTCCTCCCATCTCTGAGCGATTGCTGTTGGATCTACGGCGCATATCAGCGGCTTTCTCCTTCTCTGCACGGCAGTGCAGCTTTGCCCCTGGGCACTTCGACAGCGCAGTTAAAAGAGTTATTTCTCTAAAAGAGTTATTTTCTCTAAAAGAGCATATACACAGCTGCCGTTGAATGTCCTTTTCAGGACGCATCTTTATAAAGATGCCCTTCCACCCCTGTGTAGTTCCTGGATGCAGTAGAGTGCTTTCCGCTCCTGACGGCCACAGGCGCTGTCTCGTGTGTCTGGGCAACGATCACACCGAGGCAGCGTTTGTGGATGGCTCATGTTCTCATTGCGAGAACATGACCATGGCACGTTGCGGTCATGGCTTTCCTTCCTCAGAAGGAACGCCACTCCAGCCGCCCTGTGTCGCTCCGTCTTCCCATAAGATTGAGGATGTTAGAATCACATGAACAGCTGAATACTACTCACTTTATCTCAATAACCATCCTGTTATTTGACACATTCACTCATTGATTAAGGTAATCATGGCTGACTGTGAATACTAAATTTCTACAATGGCATCTGAAACTGAAAACTATTGATTTTAAATTATTTTAAAAGCCACTAGGTGTAAGTCCAATTTGACAAAGACAAAATGTTTCTGAGTGCACCTTCATGCATAGCAACATAACATAAAATGTATGCATTTCAATTTTATTTATTTTCAATTATATTCAATTTTGTGATACTTTAAATAAGTAAAACGTTTTTAGACTAAACTAATTTAGTTAAAGATTACTCAATTCAATTTGATGGAAATTTGTTATGAAATTAAACACATAAACCTTTTTTTATTTTTTTAAGAAATATAGATTTATATGTTTGGTTGAATTATATTCTATATATATGCGTTAATTTCCATATCACACAAGGGGTAAACAATCATAAATAATGTTTTTATTTATTTTATGATGGCCAGCAATGTTTTTCGGTCATTGATCAGGTGTCCAGGAATTTCACAGGGCCAAGGTGGCAACCCTAAATGTGGTTAAAGTGAACATGCTTTGAGAAGTATTTATTGACAAGTGAAAAAAAATGTTTTTTTAGTTTCAGATCCTAACATATTAGTTACAAAAGCATAAGAACAGATATCAAACAATGAAACATGCATTAATACCACATTTCAGCCAGCCCACTTTTACTGGTAACGTTGATCAGAATCTGCTTAACAGAAGCTAATTATAAGGGAACATGAACAATACTTTGAAAAGAATTATGACTCCCTTAAATTTTTTTGCTCCTGAAAACTATCGGTGAACTGATAAGTATGCTCTGGTACACAATATATGACCCATTAACATAAAACTGTCAGTAGCAATATTTAACTTCATTGGAATAATGCAAGCAAAATCTTAGGGTATCACTGGACACAGGTCGGTCACGGCTAATTCACCCAAAAATGAAAATTGAGCCATCATTTATCCTCACGTTGTCCTACACTAAACATATGACTTTCTTTTGTGGAACACAAAAATACGTCAGGAAGAATGTTAGCCTTAGTCAGCATTGGCTTTCATTGCATCATTTTTCACCTACAGTGAAAGTGAAGTGAACTGACATCCTGCCTAAAATTTCCATTTTGTGTTCCACGGAAGAAGAAAAAACGACATGGAGTTGATTAAGTCATGAGAGTGAGTAAATGGCAGTTTTTTTTCAGTTCACAGTATTAATTATTAAGTATCAATAAAAACAGGTTTCAGAACAGTCACACATTTACAGAAAAGCAATATCTCTTAAAACAGATAGGAGTGTATAAAAGGAATGGTCAGACCAGCATTTACATATACTTTTCAAAATGGTACATAATGTTTGATGATGGTGAGGATGATTCCAATTTCCTTTAAAAATGTTGTCCTTGACAACACTAGATAACTTTAGTTAATGTCCCTTATAGGAACATGCGGTCTTTGCTATGTGAAAAGCGAGTGTTCAGTTCCTGTGACTTCTTGAGCAAGACTTTTTTCTGAGCCTCGTCAAAGCGATTGACCTGGAGATCAGCGTCTCTGTCGAAGGGTCTTCTCTCCACAGGCTTATTGGCATCCTCCTCAGCTTTCCTCTTCATCTTTTTAGTGTGCATACTAATGAGAGATTCTCCACGTTTCGACTCCTAAAAAAAAGACAAGGGCATTTGAAATTCATATTTTTGTTCTCAAGTCAGTTTTTATTCCCAATTGCATGTAAAAAAACTAAGGGTGTGAATTATCTGAAGGGACTATTGGAGGGTGCTACTATTTTCAATTCTGACTGTACCCTACATCTTATAGATTCATGAAACCAAAAAAATTTTTTTTTTTAGATGTTAACATATATGTACAGGTTGCACATGATTAAAACAAATTATATCACCCATTATGTTTATTGTTAAGTGTCAACGGGTTATTTATTTATTTTTGAGCCATTTCATTGTTCTGATTTAAAAAGCAAAAACTTTTTTTTGTTTCGTTTCAGCAGGACCACCAGCGATATCAACAACAGAAAACACAACATAGCTGCACACAAACCAAAGAACAAAACTTACAAACATGTCTGAAGAGTTTGTAGTAGAAAAATAGATGCATTTCAATTTCCTCAATCAAAAGGTGTGATGGAGGAGGCTGAAGGTAGCTCCCAGTACCGCTGCTCCCAATCCGCATATTACACAGTCTGCATAGGGGACCAACTTCCAAAGGGGGGCACCGTCTTACCCGAGGGGGGGCACCAGAAACTCCACCGGCTGCCCTTACTTCTACATTATAGGACCCGAAAGCAGTTGTGGAACACAGACAATCACCTCACGCTTGCACCACATTTTGGACCAGTTCATAGAAACCAAGTGCTCGACCGAATGTCCTGTTGCTCGTTGCAGCGGGTTAACATTAAAAAGATCACTTTTATTGCATGTTATTTGACATCTGAGTAGGACACGGTGTAACTGTAGCTACCTTCAGACGTATCTCTGTTTGATGGAGGACACCATGGAAATGCATTGATTCTTCTTCTACAATCTCTTCAGACATGTTTGTAAATTCTGCTCTCTGATTTGTGTGCAGCTGTGTTGTGTTCTGTTGTTAAGGTCACTGGCGGTCCTGTTGAAGCTAAACAAAACGAGTTTTCGCTTGAACGCCCCATCTCACGCATGCTGCGTAACTACTGTTGCTCTTCTGCAGTGAACTTTTTTTACTAAATAATACATTAGATTTTGGTTTGTTTTGCAACAAACCTTATTGTATACTTTCATAATCTCATAGAATAATTTATTAGACGTCTGAATTATACTTTTGTGTCCTTTTGAAGCTTGAAAAGGTGGTCACCATAAACTTCCATTGTATGACATCGCTGAGCACACAATTATTTCAAAATTTCTTGGTTAAGAAAAATAAAGTCATTTGGGGTTATAACAACACAGGGGTGAGTAAACAATGGCTGAACTTTCATTTTTGGGTGAACTAATCCTTTAAACCCCATGCACCCATGCAGTGACTTCTAGCGACAAAGCGACTAGACCTCATTCATTTTCAATGAGAGTTGGCGACTTCCAGTGACACGATTGACAGTGAGCTCTGGCAATTAGATGTGAGTGTGGCGAGCATCACGACAAAGTTGAGAAAAGTTGAACTTTATGCATAGGAGGAGCGACTTTTAGCAGCGACAACCAATAGAAGACATGTCAGCAGAGCTCACGTTACCTTTATTTTAAGAATGTGAAATGTCAGAATAATAGCAGAGAGAATTATTTATTTCAGCTTTTCTTTCTTTCATCACATTCACAGTGGGTCAGAAGTTTACATACACTTTGTTAGTATTTGGTAGCATTGCCTTTAAAGTTTAACTTGGATCAGACATTTTGGGTAGCCTTTCAAAAGCTTTTCACAATAAGCTGCTGACATTTTGGCTAATTCCTCCAAACAGAACTGGTGTAACTGAGTTAGGTTTGTAGGCCTCCTTGCTTGCACACACTTTTTCAGTTCTGCCCAAACATTGTCTATTGGATTGAGGTCAGGGCTTTGTATTGGCCACTCCTGTACTTTGACTTTGTTGTCCTTAAGCCATTTTGCCACAACTGTGGAGGTATGCTTGGGGTCATTGTCCATTTGGAAGACCAATTTGCGACCAAGCTTCAACTTCCTGGCTCATTTTTTGAGATGTTGCTTCAATATATATCCACATAATTTTCCTTCCTCATGATGCCATCTATTTTGTGAAGTGCACCAGTCACTCCTGCAGTAAAGCACCCCCATAACATGATGCTGCCACCCCAATGCTTCACGGTTGGGTTGGTGTTCTTCGGCTTGCGAGCCTCACCCTTTTCCGCCAAACATAACGATGGTCATTATGGCCAAATGGTTCAATATTTGTTTCATCAGACCAGAGGACATTTCTCCAAAAAGTATGATCTTTGTCCCCGTGTGCACTTGCAAACTGCAGTCTGGCTTATTTTTTTACTTCAACTGTATCTCATCTCTGATCATATTTTCAAAAGATATGCCAGACGAGGAGTAGGAAAGTCCACTGGCGACTTCATAGACTAGCGACATCAAGCAATAAAGTCACTGCATGTGTGTACAGGGCTTTACAGATTTTATTTCCTTTAGAAAAAGAGGGATGTCTAAATTACTTTCTGTGGTAATCTGCATTATTCCACAACACTGTCAATAGAGTTTAACTTGTTTTAACATGAAATATTCCTTGTATAAATATCTAATAGAATAAATATCTATGAATTTATATAAATTCTGCTTTCAACTCATTCTCAAATGTATGAACCTTTGATTTGCAAACTGTTCTATCAGCTTCACTCTTCTCACATTCATACGTATGTCACAAAATTGATATACAGCAAAACACCCCAAAACTCTTATTTTCCATCTCACATTTTGATGTTCAGCCATCTCTATTGTGAGAGAGTGAATTGTTGCACTTGACCCACTCTCATCCTTCACCCTCTTCCTGCCTTCCAACCGCCTACCTTTTTACACCCCTTTTATTACACTTTTTTATGTACCCTAGTTTTTTACGACTATGGCTGAAACTTGATCACCTAAATTTGCATTACTAAACATTGATTACCACAGAAAATAATCTCGACTTGTCCATCAGTTTTTATAGAAATATACTTAAAATAGATGTAAATGGTGACTGTTCCAGAGGGTTGAAAAGCAGAAATGCTCATATTGTTGCTTAAGCACTTGTATGAATAATTCAGTAATACATTTTTAAATCATCCTTTTCAAAGTGGTAATATTTTTCTAGGTAAATGAACTTTTGATTATGTGTTACCAACTTGCTCCATGTAAACAAACCCATTCTGGTATTCTTCATCATATCATACAATCAGGTTACTAGTATTATTTGTTTATGATGACATTTAAGTGAAAAGACTTAACACATACTATAACACAGACAAGGTCAGTAAGCGATTCGTTCACACAAGTCACACAAATCTCTGCTCTCTTCCTAACAGAATGGACAAATTCTCCAAACCCGCAAAAATAAGGACTTTGCGAATTCTGCTGCATTGTGCTTCATGGAAACTTGGCTGAGTGAAGCCATTCTGGACAGTGCATTACATCTACTGGGCTTCCAGCTGTTCAGAGCAGATCACACCGTAGAGTTAACGGGGAAAACAAGAGGTGGTGCAATGTGTTTTTACATCAACTAATGTTGGTGTACAGATGTAACAATGCTGATGTGCATTGTTACAAAGTAGATGTGCAAACCTTTCTACTTACCATGGGAGTGTATTCTTGTGAGTGTTTCCATTCCTCCACAAGTGTGTGTGAGCACAGCACTGCAACAGCTGTCTGATCAGACATAGAGCTACAATACCCAGACTCACTTATTTACTTATTGGAGATTTTAACAGAGCCAACCTCACCTATGAACTGCCAAAATACAGACAGCACATTACATGCCCCACGAGAGACAGAAATACATTGGATCATTGCTACACAACAATAAAGCATGCTGTGGCAGGGCGGAGGGTGGGGCCGGGTCGTGATTCCACACATACAGCCCCTAATTAGGCTGATGAAGCCCCGTAACACTGTCCTTCGCACTGCCATCTCCGATTGCCTTTATCCCCCTCAGGCTTGATCAGCCTGATTAGGGGCAGGGTGTGCAGAATCATGACCTGGCCCCGCCATCCGCCCTTTAATAGTTGCATATCGCTCTGTCCCTCAAGCAGCTTTGGGGCTCTCAGATCACTATCTAGTTCATCTTCTTCCAATCTACAGGCAGAAACTAAAATCAGCTAAACCTGTTGTTAGGACTGTAAAAGTAAGAAGACCAATGAAGCAGAGCTGGAACTACAAGCCTGTTTTCACTGCACTGATTGGAATGTTATTGAGGCTGCATCCACTGACCTGGACGAGCTCACAGCTACTGTGACATCATACATCAGTTTCTGTGAAGATACGTGCATTCCTACATGGACTTATCTAACATGCAAAAATGACAAATCCTGGTTTACAGAAACTCAGGCAGCTTTGTTAGGCCAAAAAGGATGCTTATAGAAGTGGGGATAAAATCTTATACAATAAGGCCAAAAACACAATGTCAAAAGAGATTACAGTGGCTAAAAGAAGCTATTCAGAAAAGCTGAAAACAAGTTCTCAGCTAACGGCCCTGCATAAGTGTGGAGAGGCATGAAGGATATTACCAACTACAAGACACTATCGCCCAACTTTGTAGGGAATCAACAACTGGCTGATGATCTGAAAGTGTTTTACTGTAGATTTGAAAAGACCAGTCTCACTTCCCACACCCGCTCTGACCTTCGCATCACACAAACATTTACACCTTCTCCAACCATCCACCATCATCTCCATCCCAAAGAAACCCAAAATTACAAGATTTAATTACTACAGACCCGTTGCTGTGATATCTGTGGTCATGAAGTCCTTTGAGAGACCTGTGTTGGCCCACCTGAGGGACATCACTGAACTCCTTCTGGATCCCCTGCAGTTTGCTTATCCAGCTAACAGGTGTGTGGATGATGCAGTCAATATGAGACTGCATTACATACTTGAACATCTAGATAGACCGGGGACTTACGCAAGGATACTATTTGTTGACTTCAGTTCGGCTTTTAACACCATCAACCCTGCTCTCCTATGGAGTAAATTAACCCAGCTCTCTGGTTCCCACCTCTATCTGTCAATGGATAACCATCTTTCGGATAGACAGGCAGCAGCTAATGAGAATTGGGAAATTCACCTCCAGCACATGTACAATGTACATCCCCAGGGATGTGCACTCTCATTACTACTCTTCTCCCTCTAAACAAACAACTGCACTGCCAAGGAACCCTCTATTAAGCTCCTGAAGTTCACAGACGACTCTACAGTCATCTGCCTCATCCAAAATAACGATGAGTTTGCATAACGAAGGGAGGTTGAACAGCTCGCTGTCTGGTACAGTCAAAACAACCAGGAGCTGAACATGCTTAAAACAGTAGAGATGATAGTTGATTTTAGAAGGAACACCACAACATTAACCCTGCTCATCATTCTAAACAGCACTGTGACAGAAGTGGAGTCATTCAGGTTCCTGGGCACTACATCACACAGGACCTGAAGTGGGAGACCCTCATAAACTCAATTTTGAAAAAGGCCCAGCAAAGGTTGTACTTCCTTTTCCAGCTGAAGAAGTTCAACCTGCCACAGGCACTGCTGATACAGTACTACTCAAGAGCTATTGAGTCTGTCCTCTGCACTTCTATAACTGTCAGGTTTGGTTCAGCAACCAAGTCAGTCATCAGAAGAATTCAAAGGATATTTTGGACTGCTGAAAGGATTATTGGCACTCCTCTACCAACCCTATTAGAACTGTACACATCCAGAGTGAAGAAAAGAGCTGGTAAAATCACTTTTGACCCCAATCACCAATCACACTTTCTTTTCAAAATGTTGCCCTTCTGCCCGGCGCTACAATGCACTGAGCACCAGAACAGCAAGGCACAGGAACAGTTTTTTTCCCTCAGGCCATCCACCTCATGAACAGTTAAATTTGCCCCCAAATACTTTCCTTTTTGTCAATACAACCATGTTGTACAATCCTGTGTGTGTGTGTGTGTGTGTGTGTATATATATATATATATATATATATATATATATACACAAAAAAATTTTTTTACCACATCCTACCTCTTCTTCAATACATCACCTGCACATAACTGTATATCTGTACATAAAATATTAGAACAACATTATTGCTCTATTGTATATTTATCTTTATTGATCTCTTTTTTTTGTCACTATATTTTTAAATGTATATGTTTGTATGCATGTATATATGGTTGCATTCTCTTTGCACTGGAAACTTCTGTCACCATGACAAATTATATGTGTGTGTGTGTGTGTGTAAGCATACTTGGCAATAAAGCTAATTTTGATTCTGATACTGAAAGATGCAGTTTGCTGAAAATAACTTACATTATATTTTGAAACTTTTTCAGCCATCTCAAGTTCTTTCTGAGAGGGGCGAGGAGCATCATCCTTGGGAGATTCACCCTTTTCCTTAGCCTCTAGTCGCTCCTAAGGAAAAAAATAAATACAAATAAAACAAGAAGGGAACTTCCAAACAATCTCTAATCTCCCTTTCTTACAAAACCCAATGTAAAAAGAAGCTTGTGTCATTTAAACCTTTGCAGAGAACACTAATCCAGAGATATCTAATCATTCTAATGCTGGACAGCACTCCACTACCTGTAACGATCACATATGACATCACTGGTAAATAATTTGTCCAGGATGCTACACATTACATCTACACATTTTACATTTGAACTCCATCACTATTTTTGCAAACTCACCCTGACTTTTCGCTCACGGTCAGCAGGAGTGTCAGTCCAGATTGTGCGGTCTTTGTTCTCTGGGCCTGATCTTTTCTTAAAAGTACGTGCACCCAAGCCCACATGCTGCAACTCTGGAGGCAACTCTGTCATCCAGCTCTCTCTGGCAAGCACTGCTGGGCCAGTCTAAAACGAGATTGTTCAGTCTCATTATGTTTAATTGCTAATAAGGAGTCATCACCTTAATAAAAAGTTTTCTGAAAGTTTTAAATATACATACAGTACATGGCTTTAGATATTACTATTATTAAAATAACAAACGGGTTAGGAGAGCAAAAATATATTTTGGTGTGTGGTGAACAAAAATAATATGCTACAAATAAAATCTGTTCAAAGTACAAGTTGCATGAGTTACACAAATACTCAAAGGACATAAAACACACTTACATCTACTCCTGTAAGTTTGTCTTTCATCTTTTGAGCTCTTCGTTCAAAGTCCAATGCCACAGAATCCTGGGCTGCCCCTATTGCTGGCATGGGTCCAATGACATTATCATCCTCCTCTTCACTGCTTGACATCTCTGGCTTATAACCTGGCGGCAGAGCTGGTCCTAAAACTCCTCTGGCATCAAAATGTTCTCCCTCTTCATCGTCATCTCGTCTTTTAAAGTCTAGAGGGAGTGCAGATCCTACAACAGATAGCCTGAAGATAAAAAACAAAACAACAACAATGTTGTTTAAATTCAATCAAAGTTTATATTTTGATGTAAAAATCTAATTAAATATGGCAATGCGTGATACTACCACCTCAACACAATAATGTTAATCTTGCTATGAATATATATCTTCCTTATGGGAGCTTTGAAATTATATCAATGCATGCAGTTAATGCATACATCAATGGCACAATTCCTGTTACCGTTCAGGTGATCCCTTTTGCTTTTGATATCCTGGGGGTAGAGCTGGCCCTAAAAATCCTCTGGTATTATCTTTTGCCCCACCTTCATCTTCATCTTGTCCTCTAAATCCCGGAGGGAGCGCAGGTCCTAGTACAAGTGGCCTTGAAAAGAAACATATTTATTTAATCTAAGGTTTAGATTTGTATGCAGGATTAAAAAAAGCAATATGGGATATTATAACTACTGTGTACTATTAATTTGGACTTGATACATTAGAGGACTGTCCTTAAAATCATTTAAACACTTTTACTTACAGGGATAGTTCACACAAAAATGAAAATTCTCATGATTTACTCATGCCATCCCATATGTGAATGACCTTCTTCTACTGAACACAAACACAGATTTTAAGAAGAAAATCTCTGATTTGTACATTTACGCATTTCGCAGACACTTTTATCCAAAGCGATTTACAGTGCACTTATTACAGGGACAATCCCCCAGAGCAACCTGGAGTTAAATGCCTTGCTCAAGGACACAATCGAACTAGCGACCTTCTGATTAACAGTTATGTGCTTTAGCCCACTACACCACCACCACTCACACTCATTTGTAGGCCAATACAATGCAGTTGGCAGTATAAAAGCAGCATAAAAGTGGATTTAACCAGTGATTAAATCCATGTCTTTTGAAGTGATATGATAGGTCTGGGTGAGAGACAGATCAATATTTAAGTCATTTTTTACTATAAATTCTCCTACCTGCCCAGTAGGTGGCGATATGAACAAAGAACCCAATTCGCCAAAAACAAAAGAAGAAGAATGTGAAAGAAGAGATGTGTAGTAAAAAGGACATAAATATTGATCTGTTTCTCAACTACACTTATTCTTATAATTTCTGAAGACATGGATTTAAACATTGGAGTCATGTGGATTACATGCCACCTTTATTTTCTTTTTGGACCTTCAAAGTTCTGGCCACCATTCACTTGCATTGTGTGGACCTAGAGAGCTGAGATATTCTTCTAAAAACCTTTGTTTGTGTTTGCATGGTATGAAGGTGAGTAAATGGGGAGAGGATTTTCATTTTTGGGTGAACTATCCCTTTAATCCTATACCTATGGGGAAATGCTTGTTACCGTTCTGGTGACCTGTCTTGCTTTTGATATCCCGGTGGCAGAGCTGGACCAAAGAAACCACCATCATCCTTATCATCCTTTACAGTTTGCTTTGTATCCATCTCTTCTTCCAAGAAGCCCCTGCTGCTGCTAAAGGGGCATAAAAGTACACGTGAGTGCTTTTTTACACAACATGAATGAAACCATATGGCAAGTAGTTATTCCAGTTTTAATTATATATATATATATATATATATATATATATATATATATATATATATATATATATATATATATATATATATATATATGAGATCACAAAGTATAGTCAGAACATTACTAATGTAAAAGTCATTTTTGATCAAATCTAGACATGCCACATTTCCAGAAGCAGAACTCCAACACCTAATCCTTGAGTAATCAAGCTAAATTGCTAATTTGGTACTAGAAAATCACTTGCATTATATTAAAAAAAGAAATGTCTTTCTCTAGAAACGTCATTCAATCATTGTTTTGAGGAATGAAGGCTATATGATGTGTGGAATTGCCAAACAACAGAAATATATGTAGAAGGCCAGATGTACAGTACAACTAAACATGAGAAGTACATCAGAGTCTCTAGTTTGAGAAATAGATGCCTGGCATGTCCTCAGTTTACAGTTTCACTGAATTCTACCCGCTCAACACCAGTTTCATGTACAGCAGTAAAGAGAAGGCTCAGGAGTGCAGGCCTTATGGGAAGAATTGCAAAGAATAAAGCCACTTTTGAAACAGAAAAACAAAAAGGAATGGTTAAGAGTGGGCTAAGAAACACTGACATTGGACAACAGATAATTGGAAAAGAGTGTTATGGATCTTAACCCCATTGAGTTTTTGTGGGATCAGCTAGACTGCAAGGAAGTGCCCGACATGACAGCCAAATATATGGCAAATGCTACAGGAAGCATTGGGTGAAATGTCACCAGAGTATCTAGACAAACTGATAGCTCGAATGCCAAGGATCTGCAAAGCTGTCATTGCTGCATGTGGAGGATTTTTTTATGAGAACTCTTTGAAGTAGTTTAAGAAAGTCTGAACTTTTTAAAAAAATTTTTATTAAAAATAAAAAGTTTTGAAAGTTCTGACTATACATTGTGATCAGTTGAATGCCACTTTGGTGGATACAAGTACCAATTTCTTTCCATAAGAGCAAAATCTGTACATTATTCCAAACCTTTGGCTGCCAGTGTATATATTATTTGTTAGTTATTAGGACATTATTAAAGTGACATCCCAAACACTTCATTAACTATGAAATAGTTGAAATGTTGCATTTTGAAAACATAAATTATCATACTTTGAAGAAGAACGGTTCCTTGATGATGAGTATTTGGCCCTCTTAAACACGACTTCTTCTTGATCACTGTCCTCACATGAACTGGAGAAGTCTACAGCTTTATACAGTGGAGGCAAAGCTGGACCTATGACTGGAGACAAGGTTAAGCATATTTTATTTAGTCAAAACTCAACGCCAGAATGGCCAAACCGTTTGCGAAGAAAAAAATAAATAAAAGAAAAACAATCTATTTGCAAAAATCAAAGTAAAAAAAATATTTTACAGTTTTGTTAATGATTATGCAAATACGGAGCGAACAGAAATGTAATATTTGCCGTTCAAAAAGCGCAAACACAACGTGTATGTGTAAACATACTATCGCCTTCTTCATCCGAAATATCACTTTTGCTTTTTCCTATCGTCGGTGGCAAAGCGGGTCCATTTATGTTTCGGTTCGACATCGCTAAATTATCATACAAAATAAAACAGACATTAATTCGTTCACAAAATGAGAAACATGCCACGACTTTTTAAAACAATTCACGTATTTCCGGTCGTAAATTTTGGGTTAAATTTCAAAACAAGAGTCTTATTCATGCGGTTTCCTATAGGTGGCACTTTACTTTCCCATCACAACCCGGTGTCCTTCGGAGACGCTCTTTAACGCAAACTTCAATTGTTTGTTGTCATCCGTTGTTGTTCCCATGGGCGGGCGGGACGCTTAAACAGTCGGTGAGAAAAATCGGTTCCCGTTTTAATTAATAATCCGTTGTTTTTTCCTTAAGATACATTCAAGTTTAAATAATTACATGAATTTACACTTTGTCAGGATGTTGTTGTCAAGAGGTTATTTACTAGCAAGTAGTTAGGCTAAATAAATATATGGGCTTCCTGCTGTTTTCCAGCTATTATCGCTTACCAGTGAATGTAAGAGCTTATCCGTTAATGCCTCTCGTGTCCTTGAGACCTTGAGCTTTTTTCCTGACGCTTGACTTCCTTTTGCACTACTCATGACTGAAGACAAATGGAACCATGATGATTCGAAATTGCTGAGAATATGTCTTCTGTTCTGCATTAGATGATGGTCTCACATGATAAAGTTTAACAGGAGCCTCGTCGTGTATAACTGTCAAGATGCCACCCAAGAAGCAGAAGGACCCTACAGCAAACATCTCCAGCTCTATCGAGTCTGAGGACTTCAGTCTAGAGACAACAGTCCCTACAGAGGACATCTCGTCCTCGGATGAGAAAGATGGCGCAGGGAAGGTCACAAAACAGCTCCTGGAAAGAAAAGAGCTGCTCCATAACATTCAAAAACTAAAGATAGAGCTGTCACAGAAAAATCTGCTCATAGACAACCTTAAAATGGACCACCTGACCAAGGTAAATGTTGTATGGTTTTCAAAATGGTACCAGGTACATGTACAAGGGGATCTGCAGAAAATGTCAGGGGGAAAAATTGTAAAATGTGAAAAACATGATTTTTTAATGATTATTTAAAAACATCTACATATAGTTTTATGATTTGTTTTTATTTTATTCATTTCTAAGTCTTATCTCTCTTTCATTGCAATATACATTCCAGACGAGTTTGTATCTTTCTAGGAAGTTTTTTCTTGCCTTTGCCAACTTTAGCTTGCTCATTGGGGTTTGTAAAGTAATATACTCTGTGAAACGTATATAAAAGTAGGAAACATTTGTTGTGAAAAGTGCTACACAGATGAACTTGTCGTGGAAAATCACGATGAATCTTTCTAAGTTGTAAGAAAACTCTCGGAGTCTTGAGTTCCAGATGCGAAAGTTGTTTATTGAACACCAACAAACATGAGACCAGTCAGCTGTCTGTTCTGACCCATTATCCTAAGTTCTCCGTTCTATACCTTTTTGTTATCTTGTTGCCCACTATCTCTGACCAATGGGATTATTGCCCTTGTCTCTTTCTCTCGCCACCAATATGTTTTATTTCCTTCGTTAATTAAATATTGGTGGAAAATCTCCCACCTATCTATTTAAAAAAAAACATACATCAGCTGGTAATTGGTAATTTGGACATATGTCATAGTTCATGGTAAGAACACTTCAACCTAGAAACATTTGTGTAAGAGACAAACAGCCTGGTCCTCACCATATACCTTTTACTTTTCACTCACATTTCAGCAAACCCTTATAATGAGGCGGCCTTGTTTGTTCCTTCACATTATCATTTGATTAATGAAAGAAAATACAAGCTCCAAAGATATTTAACTCATCAAGGCAAAACACCATGCCAGAGACATATCATACAAGAGATATCTAAGAAATACATCAAGGATATATGTCAGAATGCTGCTAATTAACAGAAATGCATGGGTTTTAAGGTATACACCTGTTGTTCAAGGATATCAACCATTCTCTGTGTTCTCTGCAGCATCAACACTTTTAGTAACCTCATATGCTCTCTCCTGGGTCACACTAAGGCCTGGAAACTCATAAGTATTTTGATATATAAGAAACATACTAGAATATTGAATGATATATAAAAACATACTAGAATATTGAAAAATATACTATATATTGACACAGAATTTAACTAAACGTTTAGAAATGTTTCATGAATTTGTGGGTAAAAAAAGATACGCTGTCCACATAAAGGGTTCATGCCATGAAGAATAAATTTTTCCTTGATCTTTTGACATATAGTCATTGTACTATAAAAGCATACTTTTAAAAACATACGTTTCAGAATTCAAAACTTCATCCTCACTACAAAATAAACATTTGTTGAAACCAAGCTGCAGAAACAACTCGATCTCTATTTCCTCCACATTGTGATAGACATTTGCATCTGACCGCCTCCACAACAACACATCAATGCCTACTTTGCCTTTAATAACTTCTGTGGCCTGCCCAGTAACGTTGAGCATTGAGATAGCAAGGAGAGAGCAGTTCAGTTAAGTGCAGAGAGCCAATCTTAACTTTGGGCGTTTACTATCAAGTCTTAAAGGAGAAGCAGCACCAAAGCCAAGCATTTCTGACAGAGGTTCAGAATAAGGGTGGAAAATGATCATGTTTTACAAATAAATTACTGGGGGTTTTTTGTGCAAAACAATTTAGTAATATTCAAAGTGAACCTTAAGGAACATTTTAAAATGATAAAAAAAGGCATATTTAAAGTAAATATTTTCCATATATTTTATTATCCTTAATTAAAATGATAAAATAAATAGCAATTATTTAATTTCACAAAAAATTACTTTATAATACATAGAATATGGTAAATGAGTTTTTACACATTAAATAAACTGTATACCAGCCTTTATATTTTAGCAAGGGGTTCCCTTCATATGGATCATGATATTTGGGGGTCCTTGGTTTGAATTGTGAAAACCCATGGCATAGTAACAGTGTCTTAACAATTTTGCTCAATTACATTTAAAAGCAGTCTTGAAATGTATTTAAGTATTTATAAGTATGACAAGTATTTTTGTTTTGTGGTTGTTCAAATGATTGTTTTGCACATTCAATTCTAGATAGAAGAGCTGGAAGAAAGGCTGAATGATGCTATCCATCAGAAACAGCTGCTCGCTCTGCGTCTGGACAGCCAGCTCAAACTGCAGCAGGATGAAAACAGGTCAGTTGTCATACAGTTAGATAGACAAAAAACCTTGGAGCATTCCAAACTGTGATGCAACAGTGTGGACAAAGGTGCACTCAGAAATATTTTCCTCTTTGAAAAGCCCTTCACATAAAGAAATGAATAGTATTTTTGACAAATATGTTTAAAATGATGTACACTCACACAAGATGAAGTCTCCAGGCATATCAGTGGCCTTATAAAATCTGTTTAATTCTACATGAGAGAAGGTATTATGTGGCCAACATGTTGAGATGAGGTTTACATGATCAGCCGAATACTACTCACTATCTCGGTAACCCCCCTGTAACTGGAAACTTTGAATGTAATTAGGTAATTTCTACAATGCCATCTGTAAATTATTATTATTATTATTATTATTTGTTTTAGCCTTGATCAGGCTGTTATTATTGACCACTGAGCTGGTGAGCAAGTACATCAGATGCAGGATCAACACTTGCTGTATAAAACTCTTTAAATTTGGCTTCTGATTATGTCTGTTATACAGGAAGCAACAAGCCCTGAGGAAGCAGGAGATGGACACCATTATGCTCAGACAGAAGCAGCTGGAAGAGACAAACCATCAGTTGTGTGAACGAGCAGGGGACCTCCGCAGGAGTCTGAGGGACCTGGAGCTGTCTGAGCAGAAGTACGGCGAGCTGAAGGAACTCCCTGAGGACAGACTCTCCATCCCTGAATATGTGGCAGTGAGCAATGAATATAGCTTGATTTGGAAATTACGTTTTTTCAGATGTACTCAACAAGCCTTACCTTAACTAGTGAACAGGAAGCCCAAGAGATTCTTAAGCATACTACCAGTCAAAGATTTGGACACGCCCCACTCATTCTTTATTCTTACAACTTACTGCAATATAAAATAATTGTGAAGTTAAGAACTTTGAAATAACACCCATATTTATGCAGTAACCAAAAATGTTAAACAAATTAAAGCTCTCTTATATTTCAACATTTTCAAATCATGCTGTGTTCCAATCAAAGTCTGATGTGGGAAAATCTTTAATCTCCAACAGTAAAGGCATTCCAGTGCCCAAAGTTCTGAAGATGACATTTAAGCAAACAAAACTTGCTTCACTCCCTTTATCTTAGCAGTTGTTTGACTGTCACCAGAAACATCTCCTAGCAACCAAATTGATAAACTGCTGCAGTACTAGCATTTGTGCTACAGGTGTACGATTATCAAAAGACAGAATAATTCACCATATTTTGAACACCCATCTCTGCTAAACTGGTTTTATTATCATATAATGCAGGAAGATTGACTCACTGATGATATTATTTAATAAAAGAATGTGGGAGGGCAGGGCCGGGTCGTGATCCTACACCCCAGTCCCGTCCTCCGCCCTGCCTCAGAGTGATTTAAAACTGACTTTGTACATCTCCCTGCATGCAGTCATGTTTGCGTGATGTCACGTACCTGCATCTCGGCGAAATTGGAGTTGAATTTCTAAGTTGGAATCTGACTTCAAGGAGCATTTTTCCTAATAGGATGTTCGAAATTTCAACTTTCCAAGTTGAATGAAACGTTCAAAAGCCATCTTTTAGATTAAAACTCTGCACACTCTGGGCATTCTCTCAACCATGTT
The DNA here is from genome assembly GCF_025860055.1 of Xyrauchen texanus. Classification (NCBI taxonomy): domain Eukaryota; kingdom Metazoa; phylum Chordata; class Actinopteri; order Cypriniformes; family Catostomidae; genus Xyrauchen; species Xyrauchen texanus. Next base: position 19,413,889 of record NC_068280.1, read on the forward strand.
TGAGGTTTTGACCTGGGGTGCTTTTTGAACAGTTTTAAAATAATTCCCAAAATAATTTGGATGCTTTTCACAACCCATTCCAACTCTTCCATTTAACAAAAAAGATTTGTTAAGAAATAAGTAGGCACAATTTATGTTTGTCTACAAAACTAATTTCAACCGTTTAAGCATAGCCTGTAGATCAGAGATGCCCAAACAAAGTTGGCCCATGATGACCTTTGATTTGGCTCACATTGTCACATATGATAAAAGGGGAAAAATGCCATTGACGCAGCTCTCCATTGCATTAGTTAAGCAGATTTCAGGGTAATGTTTTGTTTTTAATATTATAAAATCATAAAAAGGGAAGAAAGGGCAACTTTTATATTTGTATTTAATACAGTTTGATATAATGCAACATTTCCATTTGACCCACAGCCCTCAATCATGTTAGATTTTTGGCTGTTTGAAGGAAAAATTTTGGGCACCTCTGCTTTAGATCTCAAGGAAAAAAATTGACTTGAGCGTGTCCAAACTTTTGATTGGTAGTGTATATTATTTGTGTTTGTACATGTTTTCTTGATGTAGGTTCAGTTCTATGAGGTTGTGAACCCTCTGAGGATGCTTGTGACTGAGCTACAGGTGAAAAAGACCAACCTGACTGAGGATCTGGAAAGCCACCGCAACCAAATAAGATCATTAATGGAGGTGTGAACAATCATGCACTTCTTCCCAATACCATGTATTAAAGGAATATACTGGGTTTGATACAAGTTAACCTCAATCGACAGCATTTGTGACAGAATGTTGATTACCACAAAAAAAATATTTCTACTCGTTCGTACTTTTCTTAAAAACAAAAGCAAAAATCGAGGTTACAGTGAGACACTTACAATGGAATTGAATGGGGCCAAATTTGGGAGGCTTTAAAGACAAAAAATGTGAAGCTTATAATTGTATAAAAGCAATTAAATTAATTCTTCTGTTAAAACTCACGTATAATTTGAGCTGTACATTTATTTAAATAAGTTATTTACAGCCATTTTAGGGTCTTAGGTTTTGTTGACAGTATGTCGTCATGGCAATAACTTAAAAAATTTGCTATAACTTAACACAGAAAAGGTTAGTAATTGCTTTATCACACTAAAATCATGTTAACACACTTATTGCTTACGACTTGAGGCTATACTTTTGAAACTGAGTATTTTAATGTCTATGAATTTACCCCTTTCTCTTCCATTGTAAGTGTCTCACTGGAAACCTGAGGGGCAAGTCAAACTGAAGTTTTGAGGTAATCAGTATTATGCCACAAATATTATACCACAAACCCGGAATAGTACTTTAAGATTCATTTGATTGAATATTAGTGTGATACACCAAATGGATTCTCACAATAGTAGTCATGGTAAATCTCAAAGTTGTACATTTAAATTCTCTCATCGTGATATTTTTTTCCAAGTTGAGCTGCATAATTCTATCATGTACAAACCTTAGTAAGATTATTGGTATGCAAACCAAATATCCGTCAACACTGGTTCTAACAGATACTCGGTTACTACATGAATGGGAAAAATCTTTCTTCAAAGCATTATTATTATTTCTTATAAACGTCCAATGCTCCTTTCCCATTATCCAACCAGAGTTATGAGGATGAGAGGAGAGCACGCTCAGAGCTGGAGATCCGCTGCCAGAGACTCACACTGGAACTTGCTGACACAAAGCAGCTTATTCAGGAAGGAGACTACAAACGAGAGAACTATGACAAAATCAAATGGTGAGGGTAACGTCCTGCTGACCACTTTTAATTGCTCCTTCAGCTCCACTGTTTAAATGGTATAGACGTTGCTTGTGTATAAAAAAGTAGTAATGTATGATCTTTTAATGTTTAATCCTTTAAAGCTCTGGTTGTGTGTGTGTGTGTGTGTGTGTGTGTATAGATAGATAGATAGGTAGATATAGGTATACTGTATATATTTTTCTTGTATTTTATTTAACTGTATTATATATAAAAATACTAGCTGTCCAAAAATATTGTGCCCTCAGGGAGAGAGATGGGAATGAAACTGAGCTCAGAGATTTGAGGAAGAAGTTAGAGATGCTGGACCTCACACACACTGCCATGACTAAAGAGAGGAATGAACTAACTAAAGAGGTAAGTTGGGTTGAGCACACACAAGATTAGTCAAAGACCGATTTTGAATAATGCATTTTAAAAAGTGATGTAAATTGTTTAAAATATGAATGGAATGTCAAGACAAGTCGATTTCAACTTGACTAAAGGACTTGACTATTTAAAATCAATTGTCGTGCAACCCCTAATTAGTTCAGATTGTACTTGCCCTGACAAAACTTTCACTGGCCAATCACAAAAAAATAATACATTGGTATGTGCCAGAAATAATATTTATATTTTTCATTGAATGTTTGGATTTCTTTAGAAATTGATGGTATTCGATTCAAAACATTACTGATTGGGTTATTCCTACTGATGCATTCAATACTATCACAATTTCAATTTCAACAAAACCTCATATATGTTAGTCAGCTGACATATTTGTTTTTAAATCAGCAGAATTTGCAACGTGTTCAATACCTGTACATCACAGAAATCCAAATGTTTAAGTTTGGAAGGCAAAAAAAAAACGATCAATGAATCAACAAATATAAGATGTGGTGACAACGCAGTGCTGGCTTGATTAGGCGAGTGACAATTCCATCAACGGGCCCAAAACACTAACAGTGGCCCCGGGCCAGTGGGCCGTTCTTATTGTTGAGCCCAGGTATATATAAGCCATCGGCTACACTTATCTCTAGATATCTGTATCATTGCTTGTCACTGACATATCAGTCGAACATTACACAAGATCCTAAGAACTTGTGTTTCATGGGACTCCATTTGTTTATTGCTCTGCTGTTTTTCAAATTGCCAGAATCTGGAGAACAATCTGTCTGGTGGTAGATTTTGGAACTGGCCAAGTGAGCACACTTATCAGCCTTTACCCTAAAATCAGCCTATAAATCAGTCTGTCACTAATTTTCTCTTTCACTTACTTCATCTGTCTCTCCACTCTCTTCTCTTCATCTTTAGGTAGCCACTCTTCAGCAGTCAGTAACATTGATGCAGAAGGATAAGGAATATCTTAACAGGCAGAACATGGAGCTCAATGTGCGTTGTGCTCATCAAGAAGACCGTCTAGACAGATTGCAGACTCAGCTTGAGGACACCAAGAAGGCGAGAGAAGACGCCTATGAAAAATATGTGGCATCTAGGTGTGTTTGAGGATGGTAGTTCCTTTTCACATTCATTTCTGTGTTTAACTTTATTACAGAGCCTTTCTGTATATGCATATGAAATACAAAAAAGGAAAATCCTCTCATCATTTACTCACCCTCATGGCATCCCAGATGTGAATGACTTTATTTCTTCTGCTGATCACAAACAAAGCTTTTTAGAAGAATATCTCCACTCTGAAGGTGCATACAGTGAAAGTGAATGGTGGCCAGAACTTTGAAAGTCCAAAAAGCATATAAAGGCAGCATAAAAGTAATCCATATGACTCCAGTGGTTAAATCCATGTCCTCAGAAATGATATAATAGGTATAGCTGAGAAACAGATCAGTTTAAGTCCTTTTTTACTATAAATCTGCACTTTCACTTTCGCATTCTTCTTTTGTTTTTGGCATTTTGCATTCTTCGTGCATATCACCACCTACTGAGCACAGAGGGGAATTTATTGTAAAACAGATTTAAATATTGATCTGTTTCTCAGCCACACCTATAATATCACTTTAGAAGACATGGATTAAACCGCTGGAGTTGTATTTATTAATTTTTTGCTGCCGTTATATGCTTTTTGGATTTCAAAGTTCTAGTCACTATTCACTTGCGTTGTATGGACCTACAGAGTTGAAATATTAAAAAAACAAATCTTTGTGTTCAGAAGAAAGAATGTCTTGGGTGAATAGTTTCTGTGAACTATCCCTTTAACGATCATACTACTATTATAACAATCATTGTACTATTTGCATACTACATTATGGTTGACCTTCTTTCATCCATTTAATCATTTATGAAGGCAACATTCAGGAACTACAACAACACTGACTGTAACTGCAGTGTTTCTCTTAATCGCTGTGTTGTTGAGACAAACCTGTCTGGCACAGAACAGATCATAGTCTAAGAGGCACAACTACATTTTTATGTATTTTGCCATCACATGGCTGTACGGCAAGTAATGGTAAAGCGGCAAAGCCTAAACATCTAAGCTTAGTGAAAACTTTAAGACTACTAATTTGCTTCCTTGCAGCCACTGGTATTTCCTCTGGAAATTATATGAGGAACCATGTCAAGTAACTCCAGCATTCATGGAACTTTACACTAGTATTATGTAATGAGAAGCTCAATACAGTATACTAGTATTTCGAACAGAGATCCAAGATCCAATAAAATTCTAAGATCATTAAAGCATTATATTGTAACACTATGTAACAATTCCATCCCTCCACCAGAGATCACTATAAGACCGAGTATGAAAATAAACTGCGTGATGAACTGGAGCGCATTCGTCTGAAGACCAGTAATGAGATCGAGAGCCTACAGAGGGCATCTAAAGAGATGTACGAGAGAGAGAACAGGTGAGTTAATGCCTTAATCTGACCAATAAAACTAGGGAATTATCATGTTCTTTCCAAACCTGTGGTGTGTTTTGCATTTGAAAAAGTTATCCAGTTACAGAAATTAAGAACATTTCAGTCAGTGCAGTCATTTTGATTTAAGTGAGCACAGTATTTTACACAGAACCAAATGACAATGACATACTGGATTTTTTGGGTTTTTGTTTATATAAGGAATAACAAAGAATGACCATTCATAATCTGCATTCTTAGTGTCAAAGGACAAGACTGCAAAAGACACTTTCTCCAGCACTTCTGTTATGCAGTAACCTAAACCTGTGCTACATAATGTGCAGTATTTTTTCAGCATAATACAAACCCAACTGTGTATTTGTTTGTTATTCTTACAGAAACCTTCGTGAAACCCGAGATAATGCTGTCATTGAGAAAGACAGAGCTTTAAATGCAGAAAGAGATGCCCAGGCCAAATATGATCAACTCCTGGAGCAGTGAGTTTATACACACATCACAAGAACATATACTTATCATAATCTTTGACTGTACTGATCTTTTGACTATCATTAATTTAGTGTCATTGTGTAGTAGAAAGAAGCATGACAGCTTACTGTGCTTGACTCATACAGAGACTTGTAAAATCTATACCTGCTGCTGGCAATCCTTTACCTTCTGGGTATTTTGAACTCATGATGACAGTTTTGTAAATGTTGTGAACTGTTGAAATTAGCTGAGCTGGGTATTACCAGGAACTACAATTCATGTGACAGTACATCGGCTATGACGCGACATGTAACATCACGATACAGCACAATTGTTTAATTGAATCACAAACATTTGAGAATTTGTTCACCCAAAAATGATTATTCTCTCCATCCCATATATTAAGCTATCCCATATGCCTTTCCTTCTTCAGCAGAACCGAAATGAATTATTTTTATAAAATATTTCAGCTCTGTATGTCTATACAATAAAAGCGAATGGGTGCCATGAAGCTGATGGCTGTTTGATGGTCCAAAAGGCATATTTAGGCATAAAAGTAATCCACACGACTCAGTCGATCAATGAATGTCTTCTGAAGCAAATCAACAGGTTTCTGTTAAAAAAACATCTATAATTAAAACTTAATTAACTTGCAAAAAAGACTTCCTGTTACCAGTCAACCCATCATAGAGCTGTCATGTGACATAAGCACAATGGCGCATTCACACGAGAACTTGGAAGAGCACGCTCTGTATACAACAGTGGAACGAATGTCAAGAGATGTGTATATTTAGACTTAAATTTCAGCACTTTCAAAATCTGCGTTTTATCTCGATTAACTACGAAAAATAGCGATTACTCGTGATTTAAACATTTTAATTGACCGACAGCACTAAATTTAACATATAAAAAGGTACAGACTTTAACTTGAATATATTGAAACAATTCTAAAAATGTTTTTTTTTTTATGTTAATAATCAGATAACACAATAGATGTGGCACAAATTTTATACTAGTCTTTGCATGCAGTTTTTAGATCAGTGGAAATGATCTTACTATAGGACTTTAGTGTTTGTTTTCTGAGCCTTACCTTTCAAGCTTGACTGGATTCCTCCAAGACCTAATCAAGTAATCTTTGAATGAACTGATGACTGACATGACCATACTGTACTGTAAGTAAAAGTGGGTGTAGTGATGTATGGCAGTAACTGTGATCTTTGTGTACAATAATAAGCACTTGATATGACAGAAGTTGCAGGGAGACATATTTCAACCTCTACCTGCAGAAAAAAGAAAGTGTTTTGCATTGTGAACACTAGATGTTGTCTTTGTAAATATGCCTGCCAAGAGCAAGAGTGACAAGTAAACATGCAAAGCCATGATTTTAAAATATGCTGACTGTTGTTCTCCTGGTTAATAGCTGTAATTATTAACAATACACATACATTATTTGCATTTCACATGCTCTGCTGCTGCTTGTACACAACCTAAACAGTGACAGTGAAGCAATGACAATATGAGCATTAGACGAGTTATCTGGTCAGCCTATTTTAAATGGGTTTATTAATGACTGATTCCAATACTGATGTAGAATTCGGTCGTCATCGGTCATTGAAAAAGTTAATCCGTCAACTACAGATAATCTTATAATAGCCAAATATTGGCCTGAACTATCACTTGTTATAATGTGAAAATTATTGTTTTCTTAGTTTTTTTTGTCTTTCCTTACCTTTCTTTGATTTCCCTCTCTTTTTCTTTGTCTGTCTTCATTTTCTCTTTCTCACATTTATCCCTTTGTCTGTCATCATTTTCTTTTTCTCAATGTTATCTATATTTTCCATTTTCTTATCTCTACCTTTTTAGGTGCACCCATTTAAAAGAAAAAGAAAAAAATGTAACTAAAATGGGTGTCTAGACATGCAGCCCTTATTTGCCTATGTCAGAGGTTCACTGTATCACTGAGCTCCAGACACACATGCCTTGCATACCAGCAGATACTCTGTGCACAGTTGTTGGGCATACCCTGCGTTTTTCGTCCCCGGGAAACAAATTGCTCGCATTCATAGAGAAGCTGGATTTAGGGCAAAAATGACAGATGCTCCTTTACCCTTCGCTCTTGAGAGGTTGAGCCTATGGACTGTGAACATATTGTCCAGCACCTCTATTTTTGGCTCGCAAATTGAAGTGGGGGAAGGGAGAATAGACATAAGTGTTGCATTGCATTGCGTCATCACAAAAATGAGAATTAAGCACAATAAAAGTTTTTCAGTTGTGTCAAATGTATTTTCAGGGATCCTGGAAAAATGTGTGTGATTCCAAGTTGGCGTGCTTGTATTGTAAAGTAAATAAAGCAATCAAAAATATTTACAAGTGCACAGTTTCAGACAACCATTTCTTACAATTCTCTGTTGTAAACCAACGGCCTGCATCCTCACCCTTCCTTTTTTCTGAATTTATACAAACAAACAACCCTAATTAACTTTATACCGATACATATCTAAACAATATCCAATCTTATTGCATAATGAAAGATTGGGAGTTGTCAAATTTCACAGCAATTTGTCATGTATTACTATAGGTGTTGGTCACTATGATGATGATTTTCTCTTTTAAATCTTTAGAAAACTGCTTGCATTGGGCTGCATGTTTGTGACAGCACAAACAAAGAAAACCTTGATCTGCCAGTTTTACCCCTCCATAGGTGTGGTGATGGTTTCAACCAAAACCCCTGGAGCTCTCCCACTTTCAGCAAAAATGGTTTAATCTTCTGTAATCTGGCTGTAAATGTAGGAAGACGCAAACGATACTCAATCTGTTGGGGCATGTTGAGATTTAAGGTTTCAAGATAAAACAGTGTCTTTGTACCCTATGAAAAATAATTCGTATGTCAAAGGCAGTCACGTCCAAGTTTTGCATCAAAATGATTCCGTAATAGCTTAGTTTAGCCTAAGGAGAGCCCCATCAGAGAAATAATACACTAAAATGCATACAGGATGCATTAAATCGACTATACAGAATTTTCAAGCGTGGGACTTTTTTTCATTTATTTAATTTTTTATTTTTTTCCCCACAGTTTGGCATATCTAAAACTAACTTATAAAATATAAATAAATATATGTGTGTGTGTGTATATATACATATATATATATATAAAAAACAAATGTCTATTTTTGGATAAATAATTTTGTTCTAAATTTTGCATTAGCAAATTTGCAGAATCTTCACTATTTTTGTTGGAATGTATGTATGGATTATAAAATGTTTGTAAAATTAGTGAAAATGGATGCTCTTACATTCTTCTGTTGGTGCCTGTGTCCAGGTTCAGGCAGTTGCAGCTGGGTTCAGACAGCAGGGTGGCAGAACTGCTTAACCAGTTGAAGCTGAAAATGTTTGAGTCGGAGCGTGCCCAGATGGTCCAGGAGGAGACGGGCAGGAATCTCAGTCTTTGTCAAATTGAGTGTGAAAAACACCAGAAAAAACTGGAGGCAAGGCACTGCAAAATAAATGTCTCATATTGACTGAATCCATGTGGGAAAGTCCATCAAGATGTCGTTCACACGAAACCAAACAGTGTGATGTAATTTAGCCTCATTATATGTTAAAAAATGTTAATTGCTTAAAAGTTCAGGCTGTTAATTGCTTAAAATTTCAAAGACTGCAGATCTCTAATAATTATTATCTTATTATTAGATTCTGCCAATGTTAGTTTTAAAGGTGAAGTGTGTAAATTTTGCGCCACCAAACGGATTTAACCAAACTGGTTCAAACACTACCTTGTCTTCCATTGGTCGGAACAGAAAGACATAATTTGTTGCAGCAATATTGCTGTGTCAGACAGGGCAATATTTTGAAAGCAACACAGTGACCACATTTATGTGCACTTAAGGAAATGGTTTATTCCAGGGTTTTTGCAGAAAGTGGCGTTCTGAAACGTCATGTAAATGGGAGTGCAGTTTTTCTTACTCCACTTAAGGAATTAAGAGAAAGCGGTTTAAAACACTTAGGATTTTCCCGGAGAATGCAACTGGCCATGTAAACGCATAAGTGCCACTCTGATGGGTGTTTGAAGAGTTTGCATTTGGTTACAAATGTCATGGGATGGAGAACATCAACAATTAAATACAGAGGAAAGAATTCAACATTTCTGGGAATATAGTGGGAAAAGCTGACACTATAGACTATACCCATGTATATGCACCAATGTAAAATATTGACTGTCCCTCACGTTGCAGGGCAATTACTTTGCTATGGAAAAAGCTGCTTACTGACCGATCCGCATGTATATGGGAGTAAAGAGACAGCCACTTATACAGTTCATGTAAACCAGAACACAGCTTTCTCGCAAAAAATGCTTTCTCGCAATAAGACACTTTCTGGTGTCCATGTAAACATAGTCAATAAAACAATGATTATACTTTTCTGGGATTATATATGATTATATATGTTTCTGCAACAGCCAGTTGCGTTACAAGCTGCCAGATTTAAATCAGCCTTCGTGCCGACACAGGATGCACTGGTCAAGTGTCTGTAATTTATATTCACACAAAAAGTTACTCATACAGTCTTTTAAACCACATAATAAGTTTATTTTATATACATACCTCTAACTCGTCACCAAAGTTCCACGATAATAGTTCACAGCTTGTATATGCACAGCTATCACCTAAATGTGATCTTCCCATGCATACAGCCACATCTACTTATTAGGTGCAATTTTCATTCACACAAACAGCAACTCAAAAAGTCTTTTCAGACATATAATACATTTGTTTTCTGAAACAGACAGCCAAACTATCACAAAAGCACCACAACTACAGTTAAAACTCGTATACTCGCAGTGAAAACACGCTGATCAAGCGTGGTTATCCGATGCACGCAGCCAAGCCTGTTTACTTAAGTGCTTGCCACACACACACACATTGGTCTACCTATCATTATGAGGACTTTCCATAGACATAATTATTTTTATACTGTTCAAACTATAGATGCTATCCCCTAACAACCTCTAACCCTCACAAAAAACGTTCTGCATTTTTAATGTTTTTTAAGCTATTTAAATTGAGGACACAAGAAATGTCCTCATAAACCACATTTATAGCACAATACCCTTGTAACTACCAGTTTGTAACCTAAAAAATTGTCCTCTTAAACCACATAAACATGCCCACACACACCCACACAATGTCTGAGAAGTCAAACAGTGCATATAGTAAAACTGGACAGCTGATATTATTTATTAATTTGTTTTTACAGCTATAAAAATGAAATAAATAAAACATATACAGTAAAGCATACATAACCCATTTGTTCACGTTTTTTTTAATTTTTTTTATGACAATTAATAAATAATAAAATACTTGTCTACACTGCCCCTCTCTACCGACTGTGCAGTGTCACGTGTAAAAATAACACTCCTGGGGGCACTGCAGGGGAATTTATACCCTACTTATGAAATCTTAAATTTGAATATGTGAGTCTTGTAAAGGAGCACAATCTTAACCACAACACTGAATCTTAACCATTCAAACCGCAATCAACTAAACCTAAGGCAAGAGTATAATGCCATTCAGTCATCTTAAAACGATATTATACATATTTGTCAGCATCATAAAACCTTTGTGAACAGGATGTTATGACACCACCCTTGATTGTCAGTTTCTCTGTCTTTGTGCTTTTCTTGATTTTCTTGGACAGGTTCTAACAAAAGAGTTTTACGGGCTACAGACCTCATCAGAGAAGCGCATCACTGAACTGCAGGCCCAGACTTCTGAGCAGCAAGCACGACTGGAGACTTACGAGCGATTGGAAAAGGAGCTAGACGATGTCACCATGCAGGCTGCAGAAAGTAAGACAAGAGACACATCCAGAGTCAGATGTTATCCTCCTACAGTGACTATGATTCAATATAACTGAAGGCCAAGGATGAGATAAAACCAGCACATTGAGGGGGTTGGGGAGGGTCTTCCTTAAATTAGTCGTTAGGATCTTTTTTCCTGCATACATGATTATTTTTCAAATTAAGGAAGTCAAAGCTGTGATAGCCACTGATAGATATAGTGGTTAGCACATGCCACTGAATCACATATTCAACTGAAACATTGAATCATGGTGCTCATGTAAAAGATGTGGGTTAGAGTTTGTTTTGTTTTCTGATCTAATTTCCCTATGTACTCTATAATATTTATTGTCATATCTCTACTTTGTCTTTAGATAAAATGTTGAAAATCCCCCAGAAATAAGACAGGTCAAATAATTGCTGAAGAAGATTTTGTTTTATAACTACTTGTAAAACAGTTCTGCTGCTAAAACCACATGAATGCGAAGTACTTTACCTATTTTTAACTACTATAATCAGAGCCATTAACAGGTCAAATTTCAAAGCATGTTAAATACGTTGCATCTCTTTTTTTTTCATAGCTAAATGGTTTTGCATGATCAAAATGCCATACTTAATCAGTCCTGAAGATGCTTACAAAATACCTTTAGGGTACTGTCCTTAAACAACTCTGTTTAAACATCATTGAATATGCTGACACTGAGGTGATGTGAAAAACCAACCAAGCCAGGATTTTAATCAGGTTAAAACAGGTTTTTAACCCCTTCAAGATAACAACAGGCTTTTAAACCATCAGCTTAAGTATTGATTTAGTAAAAATGCTCAAATCCACATTGAATTTCATATAGATTTAACATGAAAAGAATCCCAAGTGAAAAGAATGCAGGTTGTTACTGTATGCAGGCCTTTATCACAGTATTGTGCTTCTCAAGTCAAACCCCTCTGTAATTGGTGGTGGCGTAGTGGTCTAAAGCACATAACTGGTAAGCAGAAGGTTGTCCGTTCAATCCCCACAGCCACCACCATTGTGTCCTTAAACAAGACACTTAACTCCAGGTTGCTCCGGGGGTCCCTGTAATAAGGGCTATGTAAGTCGCTTTGGATAAAAGCATCTGCCAAATGCATAAATGTAAATGTAATTTTGGTTTACACTCTTCATTGTTTAGTTAATTGTAATAACTTGCTTCTGAGTCAGTAGGCCTTATTCTCACCTATATCTGTTTAAAAACCACATCATTTATACAAAAACCTTTCGATGATTTGTAAGAATAAAGTACATTTGTTGAGTCCTTGTAGTGCTATCCCTTCTGGACATGTTGCAAGGTGGGTGGTCTAAAATACATGCTTGCTCTTAAACACACTTTTTTACTATGTCTCTCTTTTTTTTTTGTAGTGGAAAATGAAGATGAAGCAGAGAGGGTGCTGTTTTCATATGGTTATGGTGCAAACATTCCAACAACTGCCAAGAGAAGACTAAAGCAAAGGTGAAGTCTTAGGAGGTCACTCCTCTTTAAAACCAGAAGCTCATCTTTGTGTTTATCCATTATGTTTGTATGTCTATGTAATCATAGGTTTCTGAATGTGTGTGTGTGTGTGTGTGTGTGTGTGTGTAGTGTACACTTGGCACGTAGGGTTCTGCAGCTTGAGAAACAGAACACACTGCTTAGGAGAGACCTGGAAAGACAGAAAGTGCACAGCAGTCAAATCTCTGAACAGGTACTAAATTACACTATTTACACAAGAATGCATAGACACACACACACACACATACACACACAGCCACACACATACTTACAGTGAATAGCATGTACAGAGACTTCCTTACATATATATATGTATATACTGTACAGTACTGTGCAAAAGTGGCACGTCTAAATTTAGTTTCACAAAAACATTTGTATTAAGATGGTTATTTTTCTTTAATTGAGTGTGTCCGTAGGAAATATACATTTTCACATTTCCAAACATTCCTTTTGCAAATAGAATAAAATAGAAGTAGAACAAGTAGTCCTGCAACAGATGGTATAGACCCCATAGAGCCCTGATCTCAACATCATTAGCCCTAGTCCTAGTACGTGCCAGGGCCAGATGCATTCCCACTGTCACTTCCGAGGCTTTATCGAACCACCACGGGACTTTCTCGGGCACAATGGCCTTTGGCCTGCCAATACCCTTTGGGCCAAAGAAGGCCAACTGGGGATTGAGGTGGGGTCAATGTCAAAGGTGGAGTATCGCAGAACTTGCCAGGTTGTGTATCCAGCCACAACGGTACAGGTTTGGGGGGGGGGGCATTGCAGGTAAAGTACAAATCTGTTAAAATGCACAATGTACGGTGACCAAACTGTGCCCAAAGATAATGGTTTGAGATCATGGACTGTGTGCTGGGACATTGTCCTGATGTTAGTGGAGAGACCACTCGGGACACCATGGAAATTACAGTCAGTGAGTTGTCAGTGCTAACTTATCTTGCTAGGTAGCTAATGTTTACAAACTGTATAAACTCAACATTTTAGTTAAATAGATTACATGATACCTCAGCTTGAGGTTCCATCTTGCTTGTGAAATGGGCAGGGTGTGTGATGTTGGCACCAGGGCGGCGTGTGAAGGGTGGGTTTTAGGGCAACACTGCGGGGCTATTGGCCCGATGGTGGGAATGCAGATACGTTTTTATTTCGCAGCTCAAGGTCCTGGGCTATTGGCCCTGGTTGGCCTATTGATAGCCCTTACTCACACTGGCACGATAGTGGAAACATAGCCTAAATACATAGAACTGTGGCATGTTCTCCAAGATGCTTGGATCAACCTTTCTGCCAACCACCTTGAAAAACTGTGTCCAAGTGTCCCAAGGAGAATTGGTGCAGTTTTCAAGGCATAGGGTGGTCACACCAAATATTATTATTATTATTATTTTATGTTTACTGCACTTTCTATGTTAATTGTTAATAAAAAATATTTATGGCATTATTTTTGAAAACATCCTCACTATACATCATATTTCACAACTGCTTATTTGTATAATTACCTCTGGACATACATTTTTGTGTACCTGTTGCCTTGCTCTTGAAATGATACTGATACTGGTATTTTTGAATGCTCTTAATCCTGCTTTGAGAAAGGCTTTATAACATGCTGAGAGCACATGATTTTCTCTATTAAAGAGAGGAGACAATACAAACAAAAGTCAATAGATGTGCAAACAATAGATGTTCTGCGTATGTCTTTTATAAGAATTGACAGACAGACTATTTGTTTCCCGTAATTTTATTTTTAAGGGCAAGTTAAACATTTTTTTTTTAATAATGTCTCACCATTGTGTTAGAACTATGTTTCCTCTGGTCCTTGCTCTGTGTTGCACTGTGTCCTAAACGCATGTGATATGATAAAGCAACATGTAATAAAATGTGTTAATCCAAGTTTTATCCTAGCTAGCCGTGACCGAGGCAAGCAACACAGCATTTTTTGGTCTCTTGGATTCTATTTCTGCTGTGTTGTTCTATCTAGTCCACACCACAGTTAAATGTAATGGGTCTGAAATCCCGCTGCATGCATCTATGTGTCTTAAACATAAAATGTGTTCTTATTGGCTGTTGCTTAATGCAGCAATTTTCGCATTCAGTTGCTTGTTGTGGGAATATCTGTCCAATCCAATCCCATCCATCCAATCCCATCAATCCAATTCCATCCGTCCATCCATCCGTCCATCCGTCTATCCATCTGTCCATCCATCGCAATTAAAACATGACTTTGGATTTCAAGGTAAACACTATTCATCCATAAGCATACATCTAAAATGCTTTCTCTACAAACTGCATTAAAGCAAATTCAGAAGCTATAATTCTCACTAAAAAGGTGAGGTTTTTAAATTGCCTATAAACTTGTAAACCTTGGGACACACTGTCTGTTCTAGTTACTAATTGCCTTTCAGTTTTCAGTTTCACTTAAGATCTGTTTGCATATCTCTTGTTAACTCTAGACAAAGCTCACACAAAATCAAAATCAACCGTCTTTGTTTAAAATGGTAAAGAAAAAGAATCTCCCTAGAGTTTGAGGTACATGTTGAAACTTTAGAACCTTTTAGAAATAATATGGAAAGCAGGGTTTACAATTAACTTGGCACAATGTCTTGGTTTTTGAGTTCTCTTTAAATAATTTTTGTGTTATATTTGGATTTAGAAACCCTATTCACTTTTAGGACTTTCCAATGTTTTTGTTATTTTGTACAATTGTGTGGTTTTAAAAACAGCAGAAATTTCTGCCAGCTATACGAGAAGGTTTTAAGGATCAGCTTGCATCTAAAATAGTGCACAAACTCCAACTTAATGCTTTAGATGGATTGATCCATATAGTTATATATCTGCTCAACTGTGGTAAAGACTAGGGACAATTGCAGCCAATAGTAGAAGGTTTTTCATGTTAACAGTTACATTTAAGATGCTCACATAATGTACATCACTGCAAACAGCAATTGTAAAGCACAACAGATTTTTTATTAAATAACGTTAAAGAGGTTCCAATATTAATAAACAGCTCTTTGTTAGTCTCATTTTGCAGGGTTCTCTCAGATCTTTATACTTCTGAAAATATAGTCTTCAAAACTTAAGGCCTTTCTTTTGACATATAAGAGGTTTAATGAAGAAAGAAGAGCAGAATTTTACAACAAAAACATACTGTAAGTTTTATAACTGAAAAATTCCTCCTAAATAGAAAAAGACAATTTATTTAAACCAAGCTTCAAAAATGTCTCGTTTGGAATGTGTGAAGTCACAAATACCAAATACATATGCATATGACTGCCTCTTTAGCATGAAATCCATGCCTGTTTTTCGTCATTGCACGTTTGGCCCCACCCATTAGTGCTTAGTCAGTCACACAGGTGAAGTGGAGAGAGATGTGCCTGTAATGGAAAATTCATCCAAAGTGGACTTACACTGGACACTTTCATGTGCCTTTCTTGATATAAATAGTTTTCTACATAAACGTGCAGGGTTTTGACCTTTATCATACATCTGCCGCTTTTAAAAGATGCAATGTCAAGTTAGAGACCACCATTGTGTTTCATTCAGCTGTGCTGTCATGCTGTTGTGCTGTTTTGAATGCATCCTGGACCATTTTTACACTGTGCTATTTTTAAGGGTTGGTCTTTTGTAAACTTGGAAATCTTTGATCGTATTGATTCATTTCTGCACAATACCGGTAATGTGCGCCGTGTTTTAAGAGATTTAAAAATGCATCTCATTCTGCTGCTGCCACTGACTGGGAGAAACGCATAGCCCTTTGTGTAAAAAACACTGAAGATGTGACATTTGAAGATCAGTGTCTCTGCTTTGGCCTGTTGAAACCGGTTGTAGCAACCCAACATCACCATGGACTGTATTACGTTTGTGTATGTAGAACATTTCAGGGTGGATTGTATTGTATGCTTGTGAACCAGTCACAGTCACTTTAATTGAAGGATGGGGCAGTTAAAACACTGTTGGACTGCAAATCTGTTAGTAAACAATTTAATGCATGAATATTTCATATGCCATGACTGTTTGATAATTTGTGTTGCTGCTGGTTGAACAGTTTAATGTATTCAGATCAAATGTGTTGGATGTGAGTTATAAGGTCATTTTGAAATTTTCTTTTATAAATCTTGAGGAATGTGTTCATTTCCTTCGGACTGCATTTAAAATATGGCTCTATTGGAAGGGCTGCATGATGTTAGCCAATCACAACAGTGGGCGTTTACATTGAAGTCTTAAAGGGCCAGACAGCTTAAAACCTAGCGTTTCAGACAGAGGGGCAGAGACAGGGTGGGAAATGGTTATATATGACAAAATTATGATGTTTTTTATGCACAAAAAAACCTATACTAACATTATAAGTGGACCTCAGGAAAGATAATATATATATATATATATATATACAGTATTATATAAAAAATTGAGCATGTCATGACCCCTTTAAGTCTAATTGCAAAATCATTGATAGTTAGGCTATATGTCAATATGCTTTAAAGTTGCTGTAAGCCATTTTAGCCTTTCTGGAACTTCCACCAGACAAGCCGTTGAATCAGCCATGCCCTCTCTTTCTGAAACCTCTCACTCCAAAGACATGCGCACAAACATACTAAAGACTGTTGTGTTCGAGCAGATGGATGGGGAGGGTCTACTCTGAGCATTTTGCCATCCAAACCTGCGTGTTTCGTGAGAGCAGGACACCGTACGGCACTTATTTGTTTGCTTTTGCTTGTCTTGTTTATACGGTCGTCAAAAAGAGCGTTACATGGATTTTCGATTAAAACCAATGATTTAAAGGGGTCATGCTAGCTGTCTTTTAATAAATGGAGTGATAACAAATTTGTCCAAATATGTGGTTTTGTGTAAACTTAACAATAAAGGAATTGTGTGACTACCCTACATGAAACTGTATCTCCTTAATATATTAATAGTTAAGTTCTAGGGTTAAAGGGCTGTAAGCTAAAAGCTTGACTTCTTGTTAAATAGTTCACCCAAAAATGAAAATTCTGTCATCGTTTACTCACATTTTTGATGTTACGTATGACTTTCTTCCATGGAGCACATAAGGAGACATTAGTCAGAATGACTTTCACTGCATCTTTTTTTTTATACAATGAAACTGAATGTGACTGAGGCTGTCAGACCCTTACATTCTGCCTAACATCGGCTTTTGTTTTCTATGGAAGACATAAATTAATATGGGTTTGGAACAAGATGAGGGTGAGTAAACATTGACTGAATTTGGGTGATCTTTCCCTTTAAGGTTAATATGGATTATTGAATATAATACTGTAGAGCAATTATTGTTGAGTGCTTCATATACTAACGCTACTTTATTGTTACATGAAACAGAGATGCCTAACATTTAAAATGAACACTAAGCTGTACTTATGATTGCAACTGTGGAATGATTAACAGAATTAATAACTATGTTGTTTACTAGTGTTATAAGTTTTAAGGCCTTGTGAATGTGTGCCCCAGCCTATTTGAGTGTTAAAATAATAATTAAAAAATTATCATTTTTAACTTTTGAGGCTAAACACATCTAAATTAAATACCAGTTTATGAATGACTCTTTAAAACATACAAAATCTACTTAAATGGTCCAACCCTTGTACTTTTGAGCTGTTAGTCATCAGTTAGAACACATATTGGTTTCAGTGGGTGATTAAAAGCACATCAGCTGCTTATTACATAGATATGATATATTGCCTATGATAAAGACATACACTGAGTGTTTGGTGAACACTCATCAAATTGTATGTTACTTGTGATAACATGCATACTATTTACTATGATTTGCACTGGAACACAAGTTAATCACAGACTCACTGTGAAATCAAAGTAATTTGTTTTGTTTCAGACTAACCCAAGCCAATTGATTGCATTGCCAACACATTTTCTCTTTTCTAATTTCTGTTTAGTCCAGGGCTAATCAAAACATAGCAGCAGATTTTAAAAAGGTTCAATCAAGAGGACCCTATGCACTTAGATTTGCCCTGTTCATAAAATAAAACGTCATGTTACTGTTGTAACCTCCGTTCCCTGATGGAGGGAATGAGACGTTGTGTCGAATGTAGTGACACAAGGGGTCTTTCTTGAGAGCTCTGAACTTGAGAAAAGGCCAATGAGAAATTGGCAGACAGAATTTGCATTTCCTGCCCCCGGACATACGGGTATAAAGGGAAGTGGGCGTGCGTCTGTCAGTCAGTCAGGTTTTTGCACTGAGGAGCCGAGAATAAGGTATGGCCGTTTACAGTGGTAGGTCTGGTGTCGTGGCAAGGGGACACAACATCTCGTTCCCTCCATCAGGTAACAGTAACCATGACGTTCCCCTTCTGTCACTCACTCGACTTTGTGTCGAATGTAGTGACTCAAGGGGTCCCATTTAAAAACGGCATGCTCTAGACTGTGTTACGTGAACTGCTGACACAGGTGCAAGCAAGCTACTGCGTGCTAGAAGCAACTGTATCGTCCGAACGTAACCCTCCCCAACGCCCCCAGAAAAAGAGGTCATATACAGACTGTAGGTTCCCAATAACCTGTAGGGAACAGGCGACATGGAGAGGGCCTTGAGCTCAACTGAGTCAAGATCCCTGGAGAGGAATAGGCTTGGCTGGGGAGGATTTAGCCTCCGGGCGCCTCCTAAGGAACCTGATAATAAGTCGTGCTTACCCAAGGACTTGCCGTCCACTGCATCGTGGTGGGCCATGATAGAGGCTACATACACCTTCAAGGTTGAGGGGGACAGCCTCCCCTCCAACCTCTCTTGCAGGAATGAAAGCACTGACCGAACTGGGCATCTCTGCGGGTTCTCAGACCGGGAAGAACACCAATTTGTGCCAATTTAGGGCATAAATCTGCCTGGTAGAGGGAGCTCTGGCTTGGTTGATCGTGTTTACGACCGCAGGTGGTAGGTCAATCAGATCTTCCGCATCCCGTCCAGGGGCCAGATGTGGAGGTTCCAGAGAGTGTATCTCTTTGGGTGGGTAAAGCCAATGTCTGTAATATTTTAAAAGAGGTTTGCACTGCTTTGTCTGTCCTGTGACATATAAATTACATATGGGAGCGTTCCATTGAGAAGTGATCATCCCTATTCCCTGTTTCTCTCATCATTATTGTTTTCCTTTCAAGTGCCCTGTATAGGCAACAATTATGCCTTTTGGAATGCAGTATGTCTTCTCATCACAACAGATGACAAAAAAAACACATGCAAATTTTATCTGAACGTTCAGACTAAGGGTGTGTCTCATTCAGCTCCCTCGTTCAGTAGTCAGGACACTGATCAGGGAGTCAGCCATTTTAAGGGCTGTCTCAATCGCAAATAAAATCCCACAATTCAGGGAGCATTGTTGCTCACTATGACTGAATTTGGAATCGACTGTATGTATATGGAAGAAATAGTTGTAGTGGTATGGTAGTATGCAATTCCAGACTCGGCCAATGTTCCCTTACCGGAAACATCTTCTGAAGTCTCAAGTCGGTAGAAGATGAACACAAGTGTAAATATATTTGTATGTCTTATTTTCTCTTTAAAAGAGATGTTTGTATTGTCTTTAATCCATAATTACAATGAAAGGGAAACATTCTTTTACATATTAGGGTTGTTAAAAGTAGAATTTTTAATACACTCCTTTATATTTTATTTATTTTTTAATGTAATTTATCTTTCATAATATCTTCAACGAAAATGAACGATAGCGTCACTTATACAGCTATGGTGCTGATTGATAACAGCTGCGCTTGAATTCGTGAGCTCTTTATCATGTCGCAGGTGATTGAGTCTTAAATGTCCCAATTTTCAGTGGATGAACACCCTTGCCAGTGCCCGAATTTGTGTTCAAGATACACTGATTCCTGACTAAGGGAGCTGATTGAGATGCACCCCAACATGCATTAACAAAAATCAGATTTTTATCGGACTCAAAACCACCTACAATTTTGGTTTGGATCTGGCTTGTAAAAAATCTGATTTCTTTTGTGTTTTTGTCCTGTTTAGACTGCAAAAACCTAAACAGATCTGAGTCAGACAGGCCAAATAAAAAAAAAAATATATATATATATATATATATATATATATATATATATATATATATATATATATATATATATATATATATATATATATATATATTTTTTTTTATGTTTGTGTGAATGGCATTAGAATGCCATATACAATGCCTCATTAGTCTATTGAAAAGAGGCTGAAATTATATTTAGGTAAAATATTGTTTTTGAGAGCATTAGTTAGGATCAACTTTTGCTACAGAGACATCACAAGTCTGTGCTTGTTCCTCTCTGTCCTTCTTCACCACATTTTAACCCTGGTACATGCTGTTCTCTGAATAAATATACAGAAGATCGACTATTTAAAAGGTGATAATCATACATTGTCACTTAGATAATTATCATTTTCTTATTAGGAGGGTGCAGAGAATATAAAGTACAGAACGGTTTTATAGCATGGTCTGGCACATCAGGCTAATAGTGAATTGCCAGAGGGAGGAAAGCTTAATTGCATCTTTTAAAACTAATCAAGAAAAAATTACTTTACTGGTCTATATGTACTCTCTTCTTCTCCACAGACATAACATCTTAGCTTTGAGAGGTTTCCTTTCATTGGTGTTTAAAACACTCGTAAAAAGATCATAGCAGACCGTAACTGCCATGCGTGGTATTCTCACAAAGGCCCTGGAACATCTATGTGTTGAGTTTACACACATCACGTTC
Organism: Xyrauchen texanus; assembly: GCF_025860055.1. Taxonomy (NCBI): domain Eukaryota; kingdom Metazoa; phylum Chordata; class Actinopteri; order Cypriniformes; family Catostomidae; genus Xyrauchen; species Xyrauchen texanus. The sequence continues at coordinate 19,435,048 of NC_068280.1, forward strand.
CCTGGATGCATGTTTCATCTCTTTAATGTTCTTGTAGCACAAAAAAAAAAAAACAGGACTGAAGTGATTGCCCTTTTCTTTCACCCTATCAGACGCACACACTGGCTTAGCCTCAGCCAATTGGAGAAACTGTTCAGCAATGGTAATGAGTTTACCGTGAAGGTGGCCTCCGCTGTTAGCAAGCAAACCTTTGCTACGTTGAACATGACTGATTGGCGCTTTGAATTTCTTTGTAATCCACTGAGCAAGAAAACCAAGTTTTCTTTACAAAAATTATTGTAGATTGCTCACTTAGCCACCCACATGCAGACTGTAAGAGCCCCACCCTGCCACCATTTTGCTTCCAAAGATAGCAAGATCCTACCTGTTAACAGATGTAGATGTCATCTTCTTTTTCATGCACTATATCTTATCTCCTTTGACAGTCACTGACATATAGTTTGACATAATAAGAAAAATTCATTGTATCTTTTGGTGAATGGAAAATAAGATTATGATCAAAACTGTTCTGTATAGTAATACATTCTTTGAGCATAACAAGTGAATATATTTGAAAATAACTAACTAACATTTAGCTTTTTACAAACCTATTGTTAATTATTTAAACTATTTAAAGTAATAGTAACCCAAAAATGGAAGTTCTGTCATAATTTACTCACCTTCATATCAATCAAAACATGTATGACTTTTTTCTTATGCAAAGCAAAAAAAGAGGTGTTTTTGGGTGCATTTTCAATACAATTGCAGAGGGTAATCCCAATCTTTAAAGTTTAAAAGTGGACCTAAAGGTATCATAAAATAATTCTGTAGGCATAAAATAGATTAAGTTTAGAAACAACCTGAAATTGAAGTAATTTTTCAATTAAAATCTTGAAAAGATTTTAAAAAGTCATGGTTCACAGTTACTTGCGTGTTCACATGAGAATACACAAGGTGTTTTTAGCGCTAAATAGAGTAAGTTCTCACATGAACATGCAAGCCCCTGTGAATGAGCTTTTCTCATAGAACTCATGAAAATTTTCAAGATTTTTACTGAAAAATAATGTGTAATTGTGGGTTGTTTCTAACCAAAAGAACTACCATTGACCCACACAGGGTTGGGAGGGTTACTTTTGAAATGTATTCCACTATAACATGCTGTAAAATGTAATTTGTAACGTATTCCGTTAGATTACTCAAGGTCAGTATTCAACGTACTCTAGGTCAGTAACGTATTCTAAATACTTTGGATTACTTCTTCAGCACTGGTAGATTGTTTCACTTCTTTTGACTAAAACAACTCTGCCAGTACAGTAAGACAAAATACACATGTTAAAAATACATTCTCTAAAAAACCTAAATATCTTATGCAGTGTTGTTTCTAAAACGAGATCAATCAAATTGATCTTGTTTTAAGGATTTTTAGATATTTTTACAGGAAAACAATACAAAAATTATTATCAAGAATATGATTTTTGCCCAAATATCAAAGGTCTTACTAGAAAAAAGAAATTATGATCCAACGTGAATTTTCTTGATAAAAAAATATGATCATGCCTGGTAACGTGCATGTAAAATGGCTATAAATAGCGTTTTAGCTTATCGTAAAGCTCACAATTTGTTTTTAGAAATGGTTTATTTCTATTTCTTGTGCTCCAAACTTACTTCAAACGTATTTTCTCTGTCTACTCGTATGAATGTAACACTTCATAAGAAAGTGTTTCTCTGCTATTCAAATGCACTTTGGATTGCATCATTTATATGGATAAATGTTTTACATCTGAAAGGACTAAATACTAAATGAAACAAATGACAATAAAATGCAAAGTAATCTCTTCAGTAATCAAAATACTTTTTGAATGTAACTGTATTCGAATGACCAATTATTTAAATTATTTAAATTGTAACTGTAGTGGAATACAGTTGTGAACAGTTTTTTCCTGTAAGAAGATAGAATGCAAGATATGATCTGTCTGTGTTGATTATTTTATGTTTTACAGTTGGAGGCGGCAAACCAGCTTCTTCAGCAGGCCCAGCAGCCACACAGCTACCTGATTGAGACTGTGCAGAAAAGAGACACTCAGATACACACAATTAAAGAGCGTGTCACACAGTTAGAAGAGGAAGTGAGGTAAGGGTGGAAACAAATCCTCATTACACATTTATTGTCACGCCAAAGTAATTTAGTATGGTTATGTTTTCTAAAAAGGGACTCCGATCACGGATTTAGGGATTCATCCTATCATTGACCCAACTCTTTAGACAGTTACAAAGCTTTTATTTTGAAAAGAAAACAATGGGATCAACGGTTCCTGTCTACATTTATGTGAATATCCCAGGCAGATGCTTTCCAAAGTAACAAGGAAGTGTTTGCATAGTAGCTGAGGTGCCTCAGGTTACCATAGCCTTTCTGTCAGCTCGAACCAGTCTGGTCATTCTCCATTGACCTCTCTCATTAACAAGGCATTTCTGTTCACAGAACTGCCACTCACTGGATGCTTTTTGTTTTTGGCACCATTCTGTTGTGCTTGAAAATCCCAGGAGATCAGCAGTTACAGAAATACTCAAACCAGCCCGTCTTGCACCAAAAATCATGCGACGGTCAAATTCACTGAGATCAAAATTTTTTCCCCCATTCTGGTGGTTCATGTGAACAATTTTTTTAAATTTGTTTTTAAATGTTTTTATATTATTTATTTTTTAATGGATTTTGACCTGACTGTAAAGAAAAAGCATCCAAAAACTCCCAGGTGTCTACACCAGGAAGCCAATATCTGCAATATCTTAAATACATTCCATGTCATTTGGTAATCCACCAGCAAGGGTAAATTCACTTGCAAATAAAAGTCAGAAGCCATGCCCACGCGAATGTATCTGTGCGTGCATGCATGGGTGACTGGATTCTTTTCTTTTCTTCCAGCTTTAGTTGGCCAAGTCACATGTCAATTCAGGTGCAACCTGTTATCTTTATCCCACAGCACCATTCACCTCTGTATATGCTAAATATAAAAGCTAGTTTTATTCTGTAAAAGCCTCCTTATAGGTCCCCCTGGGGCTAATGTGAATTATACACAAATGACTCCCCTAAATGTCGGTGTCTTTCAGCTTTTCTTTTAATGCTACTTGTGGCCAGGGCGACTTTTCTTGAATAAGGATAATCTCAGGACTTTGTCTTGTTTGGCCATTAGCCGCAAAGTTGTCATGTTGTTTCCAAGAGTTCCAGTACCCTAGGATTGTACACATTGACTACACACTGACAAGTGCCATTTCCCATCAGACATATTTGCATCGGCTCAAGAGTGTTTACCTTCCCTTGTGGCGTGACCAAAATCACGGGAGACCATGTTGAAATCAGAAAGTAATCACATTGCGAATTCAAATGTTGCTTTTTTTCCTCCACATTATCTTTTGACTTAACTGATGTTTTGCTGGGGGGGGGGTTCAGTTTATAAAATATGCATTCCTCTTAATTATATTAAATCCTGCACAGCTGAAAACAACTCTCATTACAACTCGCTTTTGCCGCCTCTCTGTGGACATTTAAAACCAGAAAATGGAGCTCACATGTGACCGTATGCCCACAACACTTTCCGCTTTAGCCACTGGGGTAGTGTTTCGGAAATTGCTAAGCATAGACCGATTTTTGCTAAAGAAAAGCCAACCTGAAAAGTCTGGAAAAGCATGAGAGTTCAGTGCCAAGCTTAACTGCTTCTGTCAAGCACTCCAGGTTGTTAGTTTGTTCACATCTCAGTGGTTAATTCTCTAAAAATGCTGATGCATACTTTGGGCTAAATACCTACTAAAAGACGGAGAAGCCTTCTCACACATCAGCTGTTTTATTAAGGGGCAATATATACCTCCTGGATTTTCAGGGGCATTTTTCACCTTAATAGGGGCAAATTTTTTCTAACCTTATTAAAATGCATGCTCATCGTTTTATGCAAAATACTTGAATTTGATCAATTAATTAAAAATTCCCAATCTTAGTAATTAGGCTGCTATCTATGTAATTAAATCAGCATCAACTATTTGACTGATTTAGACAAGCTTGTCAATTCCCCAAAATAACCCCCTCTTAGAGACTATTTGTATCAATTTTCACAGCTCACTACGGAAAGAGAAGATCGCTCTACTGCAGGTGAAAAACAACATGGCTGCGGATCTGGAGAGGCTCCTGAACCACAGAGAGGTAACTGCTGTGCCAGCAGATTAAAAAATTGTACTATGCCTTAAAAGTGCTCTTTTGTTACTGTGATCACATGCTTCAAGAAATAATACTCTAACCTCATGTTTAAACCCTCTATTTAAACCTCAGTTTCCAAATGTACAGTTTTATAATGCTAGAAGTCAAATTAAATAGTGTGAATAGAGTGCAACAGTGCCCACCCAATTTTGAGCCTTTTAGGTTCCAGAAGTAGTTTTCATGTATATTTCTTCCATATGCATTTTATAAAAATGTGCATAAAAGAGTTATAAGCCATGAACCAAACCAACTATCTTTGAGGTTAAAGGTGCTGTAAACGATTTTAGCTATTCTGGAACTTTCGCAGCTATAGAATTAGCCACGCCCCCTCATAGACCGTTATATTAGAGCAAATGGAATTGGAGCGTCCCCTGACCATTTTGTCATCCGACCCTGAGTGTTACACAGGAGCAGGACACCGTACCGGTGTCATTATCAAATGAGTCCGCCCATGAAATAGATTCCCCAGGGGGTGACTGTTTGTTATTGCGACGGCATTGAAATGGTGAAAAGCACCATAGTGATTTATATCACTATAGATATGACAATAACTTGACTGGCTTTTAAATGTTTATTTTAAAAAAAACATTCATGCATTAAAGACGTGTTTTAGGAAAGTTGGCTTTAGCTAGGCTAAATGTTCTTAAATGTACTCAAATCTGCTCAGGACACAATTACTTCTCCATCATAATTGCTGGTGTGCAAATGCGATTGTAAAGTATGTAAATATATCAAATATTTTGTAATATTATGGTTCAGTAATTCTGTGGCACATAGCTTGCCAAATGTAAGCTAACAGAAAAAAAAAAAAAAGAAATGTTTAATTTCATAATCTGTAGCTTAGGTAATATACTATTATGTGTAGTATATGATCTAAAAGTCACATTGACATACATTATAAAAGGATTTTGTAGGATTTCTAATCGGGCTGTGAATATAGTACTCATTCAAAGTTCTATGAGCCAATAGAATCGCTATGACATCAGATGCGGACCCATTTTCATGGGCGAACTCATTTGATTACGACACTGGCACTTATCTGAGCCTATTTCGGCAGCTCTGTGAATGCGCACAAAGCTTGACAAGCAGAAACAAATGATCTGACCGTGTCCCACGGACATCTTTTTCTCCACTGTTGATCGAGCCTAGGGCTGTTCCAGAGACAGCTGTGATATTTCATGTCACCTATTTCAGTGATATCTGGTAATAAGGCCGTTTTCTGCGTGCAATTTCATACAAAAAATAAAATAACTTACAGCGCCCTTAAACACGCCAATAAAGCTTTGATTTGAAGCAAAAAAATTATTTGAAAATCTGACAAAAAGACAAAGTTACTGTCTTTCCTGATGGCATGAACTACAATTCCATGAAGCATTGTGAATTATATAATCAAATTAAAAACTATAGTTAATGATGATGATGATGATGACGGTTGAACTGTTTATTATAAGTGTAACATATTGTAAAGCAGTTCAATGGAAATTAGGAGGCGAGAACCGGCTTGACGACATAAATAATATTTTAATGATTAACTTAAACAAAAGACAAACACACACACGACGGACATGTCCGTAAACGGTCTCACTCTCCCGCACCATCCTAAGCAGTCGGCCTTTATCCCTCTTGGAGGCTTGATTAGCCTAATAAGGGACCGGGTGTGAAGAATCACGACCCGCCCTGCCACACATATAATTTAGCGAGCAGGCAGTCGCTACATCGCTTGTGTGGTATGCTTTTGTGCCACGATTCTTTGATTAGTGGCACACCTCTTTCAGGGTCACGTTAGTTCTTCACTTGGAATTCTGCTAGTAAACACTATTTATAAAATATGAAGTTGAAATAATAAAAGCAATTTGTAATGGGAGTGTTCTCAATATAATTACACAGTAATGACACATGTAGTTCACAAATATTACTCAGGAAAATACAAATTTAAATAAACAGAAAGTGGGACCGAATAATTTATTAATTGTTTTTCATAAAAAATCAAATGTCCAGTGACATTACAATTTTAATAAAGTTAGTAATAATTCATGTTTCATGATTCATCAAATATTTAAATGTAATATTTAAATTATTTAATGAATGTGTAAAATACATTTTTTACTCTATTTTACTTTTTTATATGTTAAAGGTAATATTCTTTATAACGTATTTTTGCTACTTTTATTAATTTGGTTAAAATGGAGAACAAATTTACTCTTCAAAATAATTGTAAATATTAATAATATGACAATTTATATTAATTTAAGAAAATTTTAAAATGTATATGGTTTTCTATAGGAACTGTTAGTTTGACTTGTTGCCATCTGAAAATAAGTAACAGCAGTATTGACAGGTGCAGTGAATTTCACCGTTGGTCAAAGGCATTCATTGTGTATTAAAGGTGTCCACATGAGAGTGTGAGAGTGAAGTTCTCACATAAAAAGACTCTACTAGTTTAGGTGTGTCCTATTTATTTGTTATCCAGTCACCCGAGCCTGCAATTCCAAGCAGTGGTCACGTCATGTCAAATGTACTGTCTGAACAAGTCATCAATGTTTTTTTAATGCCTCTTTGGCTTCCTAATTTTTAATTAGGAAGCCATGACTCCTGCAATTGATGAGTGTATGCCTCAACGTTGTGTTTAGGATGCTCTTTACATTTCTGTACACTTGTACATTTGTGACAAGCACTTTCCCTTACTAGAAAATCCTGTCTCTCAGGTCAGCTGTTTCCCATGCTAAAGTCATCTTGTATTTTTTTGCTGACAGACATCTAGTAGATTCCCTCATTTTGGGGAACTGATGTGTGAAGCCAAATCTTCTTGACCCATCTTTTTTTAATTTTGTGTTTTGAAAGACATGGTATGAATCACCAAACCAGCAGTCTGTGCACGACATTAGACTTGTGGTGAGGCTAATTTACCTGGGTTGGATTTAGGTACTTATAATGAGCTGTGTTTGTATTTATGAATAGTGTGAGCCTATGTCTGCTCTATTGAAAGGTACAAGAAGGTACACTACACTTCTTCTGACATTCTGAACTCTAGGGATGTTAAGGGCAGGGTGTAACTGATTAAGCGCCGGTGAAATCTGGAGCTATTTTCAACCAAATACTGCTGGCACACACTGTGCCGACTTCACAACTTCCAGTGGCATGTTGGCAGAAAGCATGCAGTCCTCACAGACAGCTGCTCCTCTCTGGTGCTTTTTTGCATGCCACTGCATATGGCCGTGCAGTGATAAATAGAAATATTGAATGACTCAGTTTGAGTATGCATTGGGCTGATCTACATTCACTGCTGAAGTGGGCTGCCATGTGCTATCAGGAGATATTTTAGATTGTTTTCCTATGCATGAATAGTAACCGTTCACAAATAAGATGATAAAATGTTTTGCTATTTGCATATTTTCCAGATAGTGTTGCACTACAGGGTAGTTAGTTTACAGGATATAAATAAAAATAGGCACTTGTGTGTAAAAAGCTTCAAACCTATTTGTGAGACAGTTGGAGTATATTCTCTACTTTGCTTCAAGTAGGCTTTTTGGCCTTCATGATTTTAGCAGCATGTTGGAACACGATTTTACTCTTGCTGTGAACTCACAACATGATCTGACATCAGTCATTTTTTTTCTTCACTTAACACATTTAATATTCACACAAGTAAGGTAAAAACATAAAGGGATTTGTTTCTTCAATGCAGCCACAAATTGCATATAAATTGTAGTTGAGACTACAACTTGAGACTGCGGTTGAACACAAGAATCATAAACATAGATTAACTCAAGTACCTGTATTTAGATTGATTAAAATTCTACTGTACAAAACCAGATCAGTCATTAACAGGAAATGATATGTATCAACCATATCTGGGACAGTGTAACAAATAAAATAATATAATAAAAATTACAAATTGTTATATAATAAAAAATATAATAGTAATAATAATAACAATTGTATATAAATACAATTTTAATTCGTTGCATATGATTTGCTTTTATTATAATGAAATTATGTTTAAAATTATAACATCATTTACTTATTTCTCAACAGTCCTTTACAATTTATTACATTTTATGCAGTTATTTTAATATTCAAATTATTATTTTTCTTTTAATTTTCAGCATTTGAAATATTCTTTTTTTTAATTTGCATTTTTAAAGCTTCTCAGAACTGTCTAGACAGTAAAGTGATATTGAAGCTTCATTGTTTTCAGGCCACCTTACATCCTATGTCCTATAATGCTTCAAAGATTGATAAAAAACAAATGTATGGGATATTGGGCATTTTTAAGTGAACTCTTATCCGATCCCAGAACTTTATTATGCATACAATGACTCTGGAGTAGTGAAAATATGCTATGTTGTTTAAGGGCGTTTCCTTCTATTGATTTTGAAGTACATGCATTTGCAGTTGAGCTGTGTGCTTTACCTGAGGTATTTGCTGGGCACCCTGTGAACTGGAGAAATTACAAACAGTCCCCTTCATCCTATCACCGTTGTGCCTCTTAGAGAGGTATATGAACTCCCAGGCTGCTCCAGGATGTTTTGATTTAAAAAGAAAAAATGTGTCTGCTAAATAACAAGTACCCAATTACTATTGTAAGCAAATGTATACATAGAATACTCAGAAGTGATTTGGATGGTATGTAATTGAGGAGCTACTGGCCAAGTTCTGGGTTAAAGCAGCTGAAATCTTTAACCATCATGTTAGCACTGATTTGTTCTTACCTGTTGCAGGAACTGTCAGTGATGAAGCAAGTCCTGATTAGCATGCATTCACAGCAGCATGGCGGTCTTGAGACAGAGGGTGTCTCTACAGCAGTTCACAGACCCAAACTGTTAAAAAGCACTGTTGAGGAGCAAGACAACCATGAACCAAAGCCCACTGTGTTTGTAAGTTTTACCTGGCTGTCCATGTAAAACACTATTTCATAAAAACATTCTCTGGGGACCAAGAAGAGAAACATTGTAAAGATATTATGAACTGCTGATACATTTAATCTCCATTTTATTTATCCTGCTATTGGGCTTGATATTTACTTGTGGCAAGACCTTAACTTTTTATAGGTTTTTATAAAATATTTACTTAAAGCAAAGTCCAAAGAAATTCTCAATGATAACTGATGTTTTTCTTTTTCTTCTTCTTTTTTACAGACCAATAAAGAGGCTCCAGATTGGTACAGAAAACTCAAACGGAAAACCAAATGAGAGACTTGTTCAGCTGGTTTTAGAGTGTTTAGAGGATTCTACTTGTCATGCAATCATTGATGAACATATGTTTGTTATAGAGAAGCTATTACATAACTAGTTACACAGGTTTTTACAGTAGCCATCAGGAATGTGAATCCTAAACTATGAATTTCTATTTCATAGAAATAAATCTTTTTTTTTGTTAAGTTTGCATAATAGTGTGAATTTGTTCTTGTTTTTATTGCATTTTAAAGTATTTAAAGAAATATTCAAGCAAAAAAAATATGTTACAGTGAGGAACTTACAATGGAAGTGAATGGGGCCAATCTGTAAATGTTAAAATACTCACTGTTTCAAAAGTGTAGCCACAAAATGTAAAATATGCACGTTGACATGATTTTAGTGTTATAAAATCGCTTTCTAACCTTAAAAAGTTATATCCAATTTCACAACTCTGTTGCCATGAAAATGTAAAACACTAAAATTACTGTTAAAAAACTGTAAAATTGTCTCTTAAACCCTCCAAACATTATGCCTATATTGATATCTACAGCAGGGTTGGGAAGGTTACTTTTAAAATGTATTTAATTACAGATTACAGAATATATGTTGTAAAATGTCATTTGTAACGTATTCCATTAGATTACTCAAGGTCAGTATTCAACGTACTCTAGGTCAGTAACATATTCTAAATACTTTGGATTACTTCTTCAGCACTGGTAGATTTTTTAACTTGTTTTGACTATAAAAACTCTGCCAGTACAGTAAGACAAAATACACATGTTAAAAATACATTCTCTAAAAAACCTAAATATCTTATGCAGTGTTGTTTGTAAAACAAGATCAATCAAATGAATCTTGTTTTAAGGATTTTCAGGTATTTTTACAGGAAAACAATACAAAAAGTATCAAGAATATGATTTTTGCCCTAATATCAAAGGTCTTACTAGTAGAAAAAAAATATGATCCAACGTGAATTTTATGGATAAACGTTTTCCATCTGAAATGACTAAATATTAAATGAAACAAATGACAATAAAGTGCAAAGTAATCTCTTCAGTCATCAAAATGCTTTTTGCATGTAACTATTCTAATTACAAAATATTTAAATTGTAACTAGTGGAATACAGTTACTTATATTTTGTATTTTAAATACGTAATCCCGTTGCATGTATTCCGTTACTCCCCAACACTGGATACCGGAATGTTCTTTTAAGGCGTTCAGCTCATTTTTAATAGCCTACTTAGGCCTACAACCTGTCTCAGTATTTTATTTATTATTTGCAGTATAACATATCTGAATGTATCATTTGATGTTAATAAGATCTGTATCCTTTCGTTTTGATTCGTTATTTGGGGAGACACGCTGTTGATAAAAATAGAGGAGCGCATGCATAGCTTAATCGCAGCAGCATCGCGCGCTTATTTATAATGTTAAGCGCTGCAGTCTCAAATGTCCGACAAGAACAGCAGCGGCAGAAAGCTTGAAAATTATTGATTCATTTTATTGATTTCGTCTGCTGCTGCTAGTCGTGTTTAAATTACATTTAATTTTAAATTATGCTCTAATTAACAATTTATAGTAAATAAGACCTCATTTCCCGCTTTGTCAACAAGAACAGCACACGTGCGGGCAGACACCTCCGTTGACATGCTTGAAAGCAGTTGCCACAAAATAACCTTTAAATTCAGAATTGTAACAGTCAGTAGCCTACTTTCCCCAGCTTTGTTGTTTATTGACTATCCTCTAAAGCCGTCGTGTTGTTCAAATACTGAGGGGAAAAGTGTATAGGGCTTGTCTGATTTAAGGCTAGCTCTCTGTTTTGACGGGTTTGTTCTGCTGTTACAGTAACAGCGGTGGTAGTAAAGGTGTAGCCGTCTTACTTTCTGACAGTCACGCTCCGCCCCGTCACCGTTCATGCTTATATGCGGGAGTTCTAGGAACGGAAAGAGGCAAACGGGACAATACAACCGAAAGCGCGCACACATACACGCACGGCTATCATTCCATGCACTATACACTCATTTCCCCTTACTCAACGTCTATCAAAATACATTTTGCGTACGCTCTCCCCTTCACATCCACTTGTTTATGGCCACTACGCTACTTACGATGAGCGCTGGGCTCGCGCCGGGACAAGACGAGTTTTTCTCTTTTCTTAAACCCTTATTATCCGACGGCGTTCAAGAGGACTCCTCTCTGTTTACATTTGAAGCCAAGAATCCCAATACGGAAAGGGTATTGTCAAACGACTACTCTCAGGTAATTGTGCTTTAAACTGGGCTTTCTAAATGTAGTGTTTTTGTGTGTGTTTGTTTTGCTGTTGGTGAAAAGGTAGGACTGTCTGCATGGATGAATTAAAGACAACAAGCATCCAGTCTTAAGCAAATAATGCCGCATGCTCTAGTCTAATAAAATCGCTATGTCCACACTGCATGAAATATGCTACGTGGGGTGCATTTTAGATTTGGTGATATTATTATTTTTTGCATTTTCCCGTGGTTGTCACGGAGGGGAAAGGCTGGGCTGGGTCAGATAGTCAGTGCACAGACTCATGTCAGTTGCTTGCTGTTGGTCTCTTGGCTACCGTCAATAACCGACTCCCCCTCCTCTCCCACCTCTCCCACGCGCGTTGCTCTCGCGCTCCGAACTGAAACTTCCCAGCAACGCCGACCCTCAATCTGAAAACTTGTGAAAGAGATACATGTCCGGAGAACAGCTGGAAGATCTAAATCCAGAAATAGCTATGTGGAGCAGCCGCGTAAAGAGCTCTGGCATTCCGAGTGTGTGTGTGCGCGAGAGAGGGGCTTTTTTCATTCCCTCTTGTTTATTCCACACGTGACTCTCTAGGCTAGTAGACGTTACAAACGGCAGCCAGTGGTGAACGAGCCTTGATTTATGAAGTTCTGCTAATTTCGGTTTTATGATAATTGAGTGCTATTTATTTGGAAAGACTGAGCAATATCTCCAGCATGCTTTCCACCTGTCATCAAAGTATGTTTTTAGCTTGTGGTATGAGCGCTGTTTTACAGTCTTAGGCGGAATGTAGCAGGGATGTATTGAAGAGGACTTGATAAATGTTTTACCTCTGACTGCTATATACAACCTTATACAGCACTCGGTTCCTCCTGTCAGCATGCTTTTTACTTGATCACATAAGTTTTTTATTAAATACAAGTTAAGCTCAATCGAAAAATTAAATTGCGACTCGTTTCCCCTTTTCTTAATAAAAAAAACCAAAACAAAACAAATCGAGGTTACATTGAGGCACTAACAATGGAAGTGAATGGGGCCAGTTTTTTTGTGTGGAAAGTTTAAAGGCAGAAATGTGAAGCTTATCATTTTATAAAAGCTCTTTAATTCTTGTGTTAAAACGTGTGTATTATTTGAGCCGTACTGTTGTTTAAATTTTAATTGTTTTTAGGGGTGTAGTGTTTACAGTGGTCATGGCAGCAAAGTTGTGAAGTTGGACATAAATTTACACTTTAAAAATTAGCAGCTATTTTATCACACAAAAATTATGTTAAAACACAAATTGTTTACATTTTGTGGCTGTACTTTTGAAACAGTAAGTATTTTAATGTTTACCGATTGGCCCCATTCACTTCTATTGTAAGAATATTTTTTATTTAGTATTATTATTAAAGAAAATGAGGGATGAGTTGAAATTCATTTTTGTGGTAATCAACATTATGCCACAAATGCTGTCAGTTGAGCTTCTATTGAACCCAGAATATTCCTTTAAAATGCCCTGATTGTTAGGGTTCATGTAGGTACACATTTAGAATTTGCAGCACAATTCTAAATCTAGACTTTCTAGACTTGTTTTTTGTCTGTTTCCCACTGTAATCATAGACTAATTGTAACATTTTATTTTTTTCATTGCAGCCATCTCATGATGTAGTTCATTTCACCTACTTCAAAATTCCTGTCTATCCATGTGAGGGACAATCCTCTAAAATGCATGACACTAATTAACACAGATGTATTTATTGTAAACTGACTGAAGCCTCTAATGATTTCAATAGCCAGTGTATCACATTAAGTTATGTTAGCTACTAAGCAGGGAGGTTGTCCATTGTTAAAATGTTAAGTGAATATACAGTACACATTCTTGCAAGCTTTTATAAAATTGTTATGTACTGTGTTTGTGCTCAGCCAACACAAACAGTCCCAGGAGAACTTGCCAGCTTTGCTGACAGAAGCAGAGTATGCGATATTCCAGCAGTTGCAGAATTATTATGCTGAAATCTGTTTTTCATGGTTGCCCTTAATGGCAGTTAATACTGTAATGCAACCTTAAAATATTTGTTTCTCTCTCTTGCTCTCTAGGCTAAATTAGAGATGGATAAATATTTATCCCCACAACACGTGACACTCCCAGAGCCAAAAAAGTCACGGCGAGACAGTGCCTCTGTAGTGGACCAGTTTTTTGGGGATGACCAGGGTTACCCCTACAGCATTAACATGAATGTCTACCTGCCTGACATTGCTTATCTAAGAACAGGGCTGTGTCGGCCTGCACGGCCTTCAGTCCCTAGCCAGGTCAAAACTGAACCTGTGGCAGCACCTTTCTCTCATCCACAGTGCCCTGTGAGCACAACTGGTTCTGCTCAGCCCAAGTTACCAGATTTCACCAGCATCTTTAATACAAATTCCACTCCATGCTCTGAAATCAACACTGTGGATGACAATAACGGGCTTTTCATCAAGCAGGAGATGCAAGGCTTTGACATCCCACAGGATGGGCCTCTTTTCCAGCTCCTCAGCTCAGAGCTTGATGTTCACCATCAGGCTGTCACAGACTCTCACTCCCACCCTCACGCTCACTCCATGCCCTCACAGATGACTACTTTCCACGACCTTCAATTAGAGTCTCAACAGACTGCTGCTAAAGCATACTGTGGCATGCCCACTGCCGGGTACCCTCTTGGTCACTTCGTCCACCCCCAGGGTCAGCCCCACTCCCAGGTCAAAATGCCCTACCTTCCCCCGTCACCTCCCAGTTCGGAACCAGGCAGTCCAGATAGACAGAAGGAACTGCTTCACAATCTGACACCACCACCATCTTACGCCGCCAGTATTGCCTCCAAAATGGCTATTCATGCACCCAGTCACCCAACCCCCACCTTAACGCGAGCTCCCGCAACTACTGGGTCCATGCCTGTCCGCTACAACCGAAGGACAAATCCGGACCTCGAGAAGAGACGGATACACCACTGTGGTTTTCCAGGTACAGAGAATGTAAACAGTCAGTCCCCAGTATCATCACATAGCAACTGTGTTGTGTGTTTCAACAAGTAAATATAAAAAGCAACATTTACCCAACAGTTATTATGTTTTTTTTTTTTTTTCTGGAAGTGTTGCACTTCCATCTACTGTGCTTTCTTACTCACACGCTTGAATCCGCTGTTTAATAATTCATAGATGGCCAAAGCCTTTTAACCAGTGCTTAAAACAAATGCCAAAGAGTTGACGTCAGGGTGATTGTTAATGAATCCTGTTGCATCAAATTGACTGGGCAAATTGTGAAACAGACAAGCCTCACAGTGCCATTAATAGTGCATTTACACTAAGAAGCTGCATGTTTGAAGCGACATGTTGCAATTTAGAACCCATCACTACTTTACTTCACTGAGTGGGGTTTTACAGCTAACGAGATGAAATGGCTTTTGGATTGCTAATTGGAAAAGAAAATGTACTGAAACCAAAGAACAGGATGTTCTTGTTTGTGACTGTGGTGATGAATAAAGCAACCGGTTGTGTGTGGGTGACTTTGATGTTTTTGAATATGTATAAAATGATTAAATCACCTTTTTGTCATCCTATTTATGCATTCAAATTAATAATTGCATTGTTTTTTTTTTTTTTAATCAACTACTTCCAAACAATTTTTTTACAATCTTTTTTTAAGGTTGTAAGAAAGTTTACACGAAGTCGTCCCACCTGAAAGCTCACTTAAGGACACACACTGGTAAGTGTTTTCTAATTAAAAATGGTTTTATTTATGCTCGATAAAGCTGGGCTCCTATTTTGGCACTTTACTGCCATGTTGCTGGGCAGAAGTGCGTTGTTGGCATGCACATGCGTTCATTCTTGCACGCTGCCTGAAAGCTATCCTGCGTCACCTCCTAATACGAGGTTGCATCAAAACTGTGCAGTAATTGCGATTTCTACTTCATTTTTCCATGTCAAATAATAACGTCCCGTATTTGAATGACCTCTAGGCTACAATTGTAACTATCAATAGAAAATTTCATTGTTCAGTGTTGTTCTATTTCCAGTCCCCCATGTCTACAAAAATACATTTAGGAAAATAAATGTAGTATCTGTTTGAAAATGAACAGAAGAGCACACCTCCTTTGTCCCAAAGGGATTTCTGTGAGTAAATATTCATACATTCCAGAACGTGGCCTTTGGTATGTAAAGGATAAGCAAGCTCCTAATCACTTTTACTTATCAGGCAATCCCCATTTTTTATTTTTCCAGGGATAGATTTATTTATGTCACCAAGCTTAATTACAGACTTAAGATGGTTTTAAAGTACTATTATGATAAGATAATGTCACCCACTCTCTTATGTAGGACATGAAATGGCACAGATTAGTCTGTTGAAATCAGTGTTGCTGTATTTGAATAAACATAATGTCAGAGAGGTCATAACAGTTAGACTGCTGGTGTTATTTTCAAGCATATTTTAATAGAATTCAATCTTGAATGACAGCTGGTAAAAAGGGGGGCTCTGATATCTCTGTTCCATCACCAAACAAAAACCCAAATTTTTACACAATTGTGTGTAAATAATGTGGGAACTTCTTTTTTCTTTGGCAAAAAGAACCGTCACTATGACTAGATTCTTGTTTGGGGCTCTCCTCACACATATCAAAGCTCCATTACAGGCACATGTTCTGATGTTTAGTTTGTTAATTGTTTTTGGTGCACCGCACCCAATGTTCAAGGTTGAAACAGCTGAACTCAATATCATTCTTTAAAGAAATTCAGCTCCCGTTTTCTACTAGTACTTAAAAGAGAATAGCCATGATAAATGAAAACATGTTGTAATGTTGTTTGCAGGTACTGTTCAGGATCTACTGCTGTCAAATAATCTAATAATTATTTAATAACTAAAGGAATATTCCGGGTTCAATACAAGTTACGCTCAATCGACAGCATTTGTGGCATAATGTTGATCACCACAAAAAATTATTTCCACTCATCCATCATGTTCATTTAAGCTGCACTACGTAACTTTGTGCAGCAACATCTGTGGTTGAAACTTAAAATTTCAAGCAATTTGCGGAAGAACACTAAACACGATTCATGTTTCGGCACAGGTCTTCTGGAGGATGACTCAGAATGATTTGAGCTTACCCCTGCACATTAGCGATGGGCGATAACACTTATTTCCTTTTCAATCCGATACCAATAATTTAAAGTCCAGTATTGTCGATACGGATACCAGTATCAATTCTTCTATTAAAACGTTTTATTTTTTGCAATTTCTTGGGATAAAATGTGTAATTTAAAATATTAGTTTTTGTCATAATTCAAGTCATTATAATTATTATATATATTTTTTTACATTTGTGAGCCTAAACATTAAATTATTAGAATTCTGTTTTGTTTACCCTTACAAAAATTAACCATGGTTTCACTACAGAAACTATAGGTATTTAGTTAAACCATAGTACCCCACAATTAACCATGGTTACTACTACAATATTACTGTAGTAAAACCATGGTTTCAATGGAATACTTTTTTAATTATATTGTGCAGCCTCCGTTAATAATGCAAGTGAACCGTAATACTACAATAGTATGTCTATGAATGCACACAATAGCACAGTATCCTAAAAACATAAAACGAGGATTCAATAATGATGGGGACAAGATAGAATTTATTAAAACATGAAAACATAAAATAATATGTCGGAACATTGTGAGTGTGACTGAACTGAACTGTAGATTTGTTCTACTTTGTAACGGCTACTCACAAACTAAAACAGTGCATTACCACCAGCTACGGGTTTACGTGGGAATGAGACCGCCGGTCCTTCTTTCTTATATTCACAGACATGACGTTATGACGCAAGGGTGTACGTCATAAGCCAGTGATTTTGCAAACACAACAGTTCAAAATACAAATAATTTTCATAGGCTTAACTTGAATCGGGGTAAGGTAAGAGCGTTGTTTTGAACACTTATTGTTTATGTACTCAATCAATAAATTGTATAAGTTGTTTAAATTGTAATTTTAACGTCGTTTTAGCGGTTTCGTGTTTGTTGACAAAATTGTCATAGCAACAAATATTTAAAATTGGCTATAACTGGTTGGTAAGGTATTTTATCATACCAAAATCATGGTATGATGCATATTGTTTACGTCTTGTTGCTATACTTTAAAAATAGAGAGTATTTTAAAGTTTATGGATAGGCCCCATTTACTTCAATTGTAAGTGTCTCAATGTAACCAAGATTGTTGCTTATTTTAATGAAAGGAGAAACTAGTTAAAATTATTTTTGTGGTAATTAACATTATGCCAGATATACATATACATATATATATTTAATAATTGTTTTTTTGTTTTGTTTCATGGTAACAATTTACGATATGGTTGTATTTGTTAACATTAGTTAATTACATTATACATAAACTAAAAATGAACAGTAATTTTACAGCACTAATAATGCTGGCTAATGTTCACATTTTAAAAATGTATTAGTATAAATTAACATTGAAATAGCAATAAACAATTGTATTTTCTTAAATCAACACTAACCTTATTGTCCCCGGTTTTATTATCTGTTTTTAATGTTTTTATGAATGAAGACCACTCTTTATGTCTGACTAGGAGTTTTTTCAACCCCCATAACCATAATGAAATACTGAATACTTTAATCTTAGAGATGGAGTTAAGTGAATTTTATTAGCTAGATCCACACCTCTGAATACACGTTTGCTATGGTTACAATAACGATGACAAAGAGGGAAAGAATACACATATTACTCATTTAGTATTAGTAATGTATTAGTGATGTGAAAACAGGTTAAAAAGAGAAGAACCTGTTTAAACAACAATTTCTGTCTTGCTCTAATCACTATGCCATTTATCTAACTAAAGTTGGTACAAATTGTGTTCTGTGTTCAGGTGAGAAGCCGTACAGGTGCACGTGGGAGGGCTGTGACTGGCGGTTTGCTCGTTCCGATGAACTGACACGGCACTTCAGGAAGCACACGGGAGCCAAACCCTTCCAGTGTGCCGTGTGTAGCCGAAGCTTCTCTCGCTCCGATCATCTCGCACTGCATATGAAAAGGCACCTGAATTAGACACGAAAACACACACACACACACATACTTATTATTATGCACTTGAAATGTTAATAGAACAACATATTTCTTTCCCTATGCCATGA
The DNA here is from genome assembly GCF_025860055.1 of Xyrauchen texanus. Classification (NCBI taxonomy): domain Eukaryota; kingdom Metazoa; phylum Chordata; class Actinopteri; order Cypriniformes; family Catostomidae; genus Xyrauchen; species Xyrauchen texanus. The sequence goes on from NC_068280.1 coordinate 19,453,859, forward strand.
CGTCCCTTTTAATGTTTAGGGTAAAAACTTCTCTCTTTGACTCGTCGATACTGTTTAAACAAACTATCGACTATATACTGACAGAACTTCTGCTATTACCTTGAAATTCAATTTCTTGTTATTCAGTATCTACAGATATCATCATAATCTCCACTTTCCAACTTACAAATGGTCTTTTGGATGTATATTTACATTTCTCTAAGACACTCCTTTCATTTGGCTGTTCTCTTGAATGTAAATAAGTTGTCTGGCCTTGATGCATCACTCTCAGCCTCTGATTTAAAAAAAAGACTTCCATGGAAGATGAAAATGCACAGTTACATTTGTTATTTTAAACATATTTCATGAAACTGTAAAATATACAAGATTTGTTCAATCTTGTCCATCTGCAAAGCACTAAGCCACTGCTCCCTTTTTTACTTTGCACTTGAATTAGACTGGAAAAAGATAAATATATATGAATAATAAAAACCTTTACATTTACATTTGGCAGACGCTTTTATCCAAAGCGACTTACAGTGCAATTATTACAGGGACAATCCCCCCAGAACAACCTGGAGTTAAATGCCTTGCTCAAGGACACAATGGTGGTGGCTGTGGGGTTCGAACCTGCGACCTTCTGATTAACAGCCCTGTGCTTTAGCCACTACGCCACCACCACTCCATTTTATTATATATCACTGGAATAGTTACGGCTTATACAGGACCTTCAAGTACACAACTTATACTGCGATTTCCTCTTCAGGCAGTTTTAGTTGCTTGAAGTATTTATAGCTTTGGATGATTATGTGTTGCTACTGAACAGCAATTCTTTCATTAATTATTAAACGATGGTATAGAAAAAGCAATGAGAATTGGAAAAGGGCTTTAGACAGCTGTGTGATTTAGACAGTCTTTGTACACACAGAAGCATGCCAACCATTTGTTTTTCTTATTGTCATTGATGCATAAGCTCATATGAATGTACAAGACCACAGTGACTGTTCTTTTGAAGTTATGCCTTTGGAACACATTTCAACTAAAAGTGCCTTTGGGATGTTTGTTTTTATCAGCAGTACATGCTAAAATTACACTGTTTTTGTTCATACAGAGACGGGTTGTAAAAAATTCAGCAGGTTACCATAATTTCACTAAGAGAGCAATTCGGCTGCCTTTCATAAGTTTAAGAGAAGGTTAAAGTAGCAACCATTTTTTCTAGTAAAATCGATGTATTTATTGCATTGGCTTTGTGAAATAGAATTTGACAAGTTTTGTGTAGTTGAAATCACTTAATGTAAATACATTTAATTGTAAATATAATTTAGAATTATTTTGTTGCTTTTTTTTTTTTTTTGGAAAACCAAAAGAAGGGTATCATATTGCTCTAGATCCTGGCAGTGTGACTATATTTTGTTTATATATATATATATATATATATATATATATATATATATATATATATATATATATATTCACATTGAAAAAGTCACAGATTCTCAGATTATATTTCTAAATTGGTTGTTCTCATTCTATTATTATAATTGTATTATTTTATTTTTTGCCTACTGATTGAAATGAAACCTAATAAATCAACTTCTTAATTTTTAATGTTTATTACAAACTCACTTTTTTGCAGTTTCTTCCAAATTTCTACAGAATTTCTAACAGAGCTAGAATAATGTTTATCCAGGTGAGTTCTTACTTGACTGGGGAAATAAAAGTTACACAATTTTCATTAAAGGAATGTTCTGTGTTCAATGCAAGTTAAGATCAGTTTACAGCATTTGTGTCATAATACTGATTCCCACAAAAAATCCTTTTGACTTGTTGCTTCTTTAAAGAAAAAAAATTGGGTTACATTGAGGCACTTACAATGGAAGTGAATGGAGCCAATCCGTAAACTTTAAAATACCCACTGTTCAAATCGCTTACCAACCTTTTCTGTGTCTAATGTTTTAGCCAATTTTACAACTTTGTTGCCATGAAACCTTTTTAGGCATTCAGAATTGATTGAGACAATTTTACAGCTCAAATAATACACAAGTTTTAAAAGAAGAATTAATGTGTGCTTTTATAAAATTACAAGCTTCACATTTCTGCCTTTAAACCCTCCAAATATAGGCCACACTCAATTCCATTGTAAGAGCCTCAATGTAACCTCGATTTTGTTTTTATATTTTAAGATAAATTATTATTATAATTTTTTGTATTTTTTTGTTTTTTACGTTATGCTACAAATGGTGTAGATTGAGCTTATGTTGTATTGAACCCAGGATATTGCTTTAATCATCCTCCCTCAAGTGCTGCACTGCTATAGTTTACAATGGTGTTTGCAATTCACTCCTCTTCACTCCTCTTATAGACACTAAAATAGTTGGCCGATCTCTTCACTATCTGTTGATGTTTCTTAGTCCCAAGACATTTTTTTTAGCTACCAACAGAAGGATATATAAAACTATCAAAGCAGAAAGTTTGTTTCAAAGATCACTTGGGCCCATGCTACAAAGTTCGATTGTCTCTTATCTGATGGTAGTCATCGTAAAGAAACAATTTTCACAACTCAAACAAACCCCCAATCACTGGAAAAGAACATTTATGGGATTTTGTTTTATTTTTATGAGTGACATTGCTAGTGAAACTCATTTATGCCTCAAGATTATTTATATTATCTACAGCAACCCATTCAGAATGTTATACAATCAGTGCTACTGAGGTTACATACTGTATATCTTGCCATTTCAAACAATGGTGTTGTAATTATATATATATATATTGTTGCTATTCAAAGATTACAGATGTCATAAGTGGCCCATAAAAATATTAGTGCTGAAATTGAAGTAATTTGATAAGATTTCTATTTTTAAAATGGGCAATAATGTATGTTTGTCTTTTCAAAATCGATCTTATCATGGCTATCTTAATAGTAGATCTCATTGCTGGAAGAAATGATCTCTGTGCTCATAGGCTCATAGATCTCAACCAGAGTCCACTGTGATTACTGAAAACATCCTCTCACTCATGCTAAACATCTTTACATTAATTGTTAATTCTATAATATTCTAATCTGGAATTAAAATGATTCCTCCAGATTATCTCAATTAATGTGGAATGAATATGCTCTGCTATGTTCCAGAGTCATTTGGATGGACACTGTTGGTGAATGCACAGTTTACTTTAAGAGGCATCAGTGGTTTCTCAGGGTGCAACTAAAGTACAAGCTGCCAAAACGTTGGGGACCCCTGTGAGCAATGAAACAATACAGCTTTTGATATGAGATCAGGAAACACAGCAAAGGAAAATAAATGCTTTCATTGCTTTTAAGAGAAGGGGAATTTCTCTATCTTTGCTACATATGTTCTTAGTTTGAGTCCTCGGACAAACCTGGACATAATGAACTTCAGATGTCAAAGACAGGCAACAATGGAAGCTCCATTGGACCCAATCAAGAGGTTCTTCAAGGTTCCTCCTGAGAATTGGTACTCCTACAAGTCCCCCCCCCCCCCTTTCTTCCTCTCCTACCTCCCCCTTTCCGTAGCCTACATGGAGGTTTTAAACCCCCAGGGTGAACATTATTGCTCTGATGCATAGGGCCCCTATTTTTCCTTTATTTTCAGACCTCAAAACATCACAAACTAGAGAATTTTATAAATTCAGAACGCATCTACCGATATTTGAAGAGAAATAATTGGACCAATCAACAAAAAATGAGGATTACATACAGTAGGTCTATAAATAAGGCAGGAAGGGTAGATCTAGAATTTTTTTACGGGGTGGCATGCAGATATGAGAGGTGGCAACACTAAAGCAAGCACCCAATGTGCATTTCTTATGGATTAAGGTACCAAGCTTCATTGCAACTACAGCAAGTACAAGTTCATTAATTGGAGTCACAATCAAATTATAAATGTCCATGAATTTGTGATACAACTGCATTTCCACAGGAGCCACATAGTATCCATTTTGAAATTGATTTGCCAACATAAATAATAAAAAACATTTTGAATTGTCTATTAAACACATCAACAAATTCTAAATGTTCCTATGCTTCACATATAGAACCAACAATTTGGACTAAACGTCACCACCTTTGTTAAATGTACCCATGGATGGAAAATGCATGCATATCCCATGTTATTCTGCTAATAAAGTCCTGTAGGCCTATCATCTTTGTAACAGCTGGAAAAAATCCATTTGAAACAAAGATTAAAACAAAGTTATGTTTAAATAAAAATAAACTGTACAGAAAATTGTACTGTGGGGGCAGAGCTGCAAAACTCATGAATATTAATTATGTTATGCACAGTAAAAGATTATTTTAAATTACCTGTTTGATCAACAGTTATACTTAAAGCTGGAGTATACAAAAACTCCAACTCAAGAGTGTTTCATATGGGTTATACACATACCTGACGATAGATATTTCAAAAAGTGGTGAGGACACGTCTCACCCATCTCAGCCCATTACTGATAGCGATGTATCTAATAATCATTCCGTGAATACTTGGAAACAACTGAGAAATTCATCTTTTACCTCCTTTTTTTCCATGTATTTGTCCATGTGGTCACTGTTGTTGAGGAAATAAGCTCATCAACCCACGAGAGCCCAAACACTGGGCAAGTGCTGCAATAGTAGGTAGGCAATTGGTCAATTCTGCGATTGGCTGCTGCTGTAAACAATCACGAGGTTGGTTGCTGCTGTAAACAATCACAGGGTTGGTTGCTGCTGTAATCAATCAATGGGTCTGCAGTCAGTTGTGCGTTCGGTGAGAGTTTAGGCAGTTTGACACGAATAAACCCCTACACAATATGAAAATCAACTATAATATACTTACATGTATATTTGAAACATTTGGATACTTATGCTGGAGTGGCAAATGTGGTGGCAATGCTTTTTCTTAGGGTGGAATTTGTCCCCCCCAGGCCACCCCGGTAGATCCGCCCCTGTAAGTCAGAAAAGTTTAAGCAAATCATGATAATTTTGTCTCAGTTTTGAGGCAGGAACACCAATCTAATTTACAGCACTCCACATATCAACCAACTTCTTCACTTTTACCTCTTCACTCAAGCGCTAATCATTAAGCTTGATCACTGGGTTAAATCTTCAAAAATAAGTTATTTTCAGTCAGTTCCTGCCTCGTCCTTGCCCACTTTACCCCATTACAATCTGTAAAAGTGTGAAGTATGCATTCAATTAGTTATTGCATACTTCATTTGAAGGCTGTCTTCTCCAAATAGCAGAAGTCTAGTAACTGTATGGCTGAATTACTGAGGAAACATCACATTTCCTGTATCTCTTTATGAAACGTAAATATATTAAAAGATATAGTCAACATTCAAGTACACCTTATATTTACTGAGTGTGAAAAGGGCCTACTGACTTATTGAGCAGATTAAAAACAATTAATGTCACATCTGGGCTTCTGGCTGCAGGCCATTACAACATGATGCTATTGGTGCAATTTTTCCAGTGTAGCTTTACAGACCACCCACACAGAAAAGGAGGACCTGCTCCCAACACACTGCGGAAACATAATAAGCGTTGAATGAACACATGGGCTTATGGGCTAATAAACAGCTTGAGCTTATGGTTCTAATCATCCTCTTAATACATTAGTGGACAATGGTTGCAAACGGGTACTTCCCCTCTTTAAAATCAACAGTGTTGCTCCACAGAGAGGGGTGAGGTGGGGGGGTTGAGGGGGTGGCTGATGACATTTGTTTGCCCTAGCAGAAGACAAACTTCCAAACTTGCAAAACAGTTTGGATGCCGGTACGCATCTATGTGTTAAACAGAGGGTGATTCACCTGCAGGGTCTTCGTCCGTGATTCAACCTCTCTGTACTCTCACACCTCAGCGTGAGGAAAACTAAATGGCAGATTCTCCATGGCACTGAGAGGCAATCTCATGAGCTGGTGTACTAAAACAGCTGGGGCTAAAATAGTTAGCATGGAAAAATTTTATAGCCTCAGTTTGATTGTGTCATTGCAGAAACATGTTCTCATATGGTAAATGCTTTGTTTTTTCTGCCTCTTTGTTTATCAAGTACACTTAAATCAGTGGTTTATGCAGGAATATACAAGATTTAAGACTTTTTTAAGAGCCTTCAAATTCTTGTTTCTGCCTAAAGTCATAGGGATGGCCCAAAACAGATTATTCATAGAAAACTTCAGTTGACAAATGAAGTGTCTTTTTTAAATCTGAAGATTATTAAGCGATAGTGGGCTTTGTTCCCCTTCTGTCACTCACTCGACGTTGTGTCGAATGAAGTGACACAAGGGGTCTTACTTGGGAGCCTTGCATACCTCTGAACTTGAGAAAAGGCCAATGTGAAATTGGCAGACATAATTTGTCCACCCGGACATACGGGTATAAAGGGAAGCGGGCGTGCGTCTGTCAGTCAGATTTTTCCTTCGGAGCCTGAGCGGTTGTGCAGTCTAAGACTGACATGCAGATGGCCGACATGTTTGCCCGGGCTGCCATGAGCGTGGCCTTGGACTGAAACCCTCTGTCCTCCCCACAGCCTTCACGGCTTGATGACTGGTACCTCGGCTCCGGGCACTGCTCCCAGCCACGTCCCCCGTACCATTCTTCCCGGAAGTGCATGACGAGCTGACGGGGTCGTTGAGGGCACCTTTTACTGCCTGGAACCGACCCCTCCTCTCGTCCGCTCTCACTACCCTGGATGGCGGGGCGGCCCATGTGTACACAGAGGTCCCCCAGGTGGACAGAGCGATTGCGATCTGTGTCCTGAGAATCCTTGTTTTCATTATTTTCATTTGCTTCACCACCTTCGGGCTGCGATGCCCACATTCTCAATAAAAGAGCGATTTCCTCACTCCCTGGGTCATCCAGCCGGTGTGTGCTGTTCTCACGGCACCCCGAACGCAGCTTCCTCGCCTCTGGACCCGCGACTGCTCAGCCCCGGCAGGCCAGCGCTGACGAGTTATAAAGACGCCTTTCCAGGACATCTTCCTCAGTCTCTAATCCGCCCCCTGCCCGGTGCACGGAGCAAGGTATGTGCTTTGAGTCTTTTCTCAGCACCCAAGCCTCGGGACGCTCTTCTGATTCCGACACGCTAGTACCTGTTCCCCCCCGGGGGCGAAGCCCAGCCCGGTAGGTCAAAAGCGATCGTCCCGTTAGTGCCCCTCGCGCAGAGTTTGGACACGTGGCTTTTACTGCACAACCTGTCAGGCTGGTTGTCCAGGACCATCCGACTCGGCTATGTGATTCAATTCACCTGGATCCCACCTCGTTTTGCCGATATTCGCTCCACCTCCGTACGCGGCGAAAAAGCCAGCGCTTTACGTACAGAGATCACGACTTCTCACGGACGCGAATAGAGCCCATCCCTCCAGCCAAGATGAAGAAGGGTTTCTACAGCCCTTGCTTCATCGTATCCAAAAAAGGTGGCGGGTTATGACTAATCTTGTACCTGCGAGTTCTCAACCGGGACACAAACTCCCATTAAAAATGCTCACGCAGAAACAGATTCTAACCTGCGTTCAACAGCTAGATTGGTTTGCGGCGGTAGGCCGAAGGACGCGTACTTCCATGTCTCCATCTTGCCTCGACACCGACCCTTCCTTCGGTTTGCATTCGATGGCCAGGCGTATCAGTACAAGGTCCTCCCCTTCAGCCTTTCCCTGTCCCCTCACACCTTCACGAAGGTCGCAGAGGCAGCCCTTGCCCCGCTACGGGAAGTGGGCATCCGCTTACTCAATCACCTTGATGACTGGCTCATTCTGGCTCACTCTCGAGACTTACTATGCGCTCACAGGGACCAGGTGCTCAGGCACCTCAGCCGTCTAGGGCTTCAGGTCAACTGGGAAAAGAGCAAGCTCGCCCCGGTTTAGAGCATCTCTGCCCCCAGCAGTCCCACTGCCCCCGGTCGCAATGATTGTTGAGCTCCTCCCTCATTAGGCAGGACCAACCTCTGCGCTGCTCCCACGTACGGCTTCACAACCATTGTGGAGGATTTGCCACATGTGATCTCCCCCTAGCCTGGGCAGGATGTGGCCTCCGTAGGGTCTTTTCCCCCTGAAAGAATAGGACCGGGAAAGACCTCCTTCCCCGAAGTATTTCATAGCGCTAAGATAGCCCCAGCCACTTCACACCCTATGCAAGATTCAAAGAGAGAGAAAAGGCCACGGCTGTCAGGCTTGCTCCCATGCTAGTCATGTAGCACCTGTTCCCTCCTCAGGGGTGCTGGGAACCTAAGGTCTGTATATGACATCTCTTTTGAGGGTGTTGGGGAGGGTTATGTGCAGCCGATACAGTTGCCTCTAGCACGCGGTGGCTTGCTTGCGCCTGTCTCGTCAGTTCACGTAACACGGACTAGTGCGTGGCGTTTTTTTAATGGGATCCCTCGTGTCACTTCATTCGATACAATGTCGAGTGAGTGACAGAAGGGGAACGTCATGGTTTCTGTTGTAACCTCCATTCCCTGAGGGAGGGAACGAGACGTTGTGTCCCTCCTGCCACAGCACTAGACCTACCACTGTAAACGGCCGTGCCTTATTCTCGGCTCCTCAGTGCATAAACCTGATTGACAGACGCACACACGCTTCCCTTTATACCCTTATATCCAGGGGCGGGACATGCAAATTCAGTCTGCCAATTTCACATTGGCCTTTTCACAAGTTCAGAGGTACACGAGGCTCCCAAGGAAGACTCCTTGTGTCACTTCATTCCACACACGTCTCGTTTCCTCCCTCTGGGAATGGAGGTTACAACAGTAACTATGGTGTTTTCGTGTGTGCGCAAAATGCAGTGCTACGCGCTACGATCATGTGCAATGTCTTATCCAATTTTTGTGAGATTCTAATTGTAAGTGCTGTTTTCATGCCAGTGGGCATAGGTGGAGTGTTTGTGTTATCTGTGGGTGTATGCACGCAAACTGTGTGTGTGTGGTATGGTAATGAAGTAGTGCAAAGTGCAATTTGCTTTTTTCCAGAGAAATATGTCATTGCACTAATACGTTTCAAAAGCTGTGCAAAGTTTTAACTCGGTTCCTATATCCACCAGCAGATGTTAATAAAGTTCATGTCCAAACTCTGAAAATATTGTGGAACATCATATGATGTCCCTAACAATAGCTTTTTTTTGAAAAAAATATTTTTATTAATATTATTTATAAAATAATAAAAAAATAAAAATAAAATAACATTATTTGTGTTACACTATCTCTAGGCCGTGGTTTATTTTTCTATTATTATTATTGTTATGTTTATATTTACAACTGTATTTATGATCTAATTTGTATTGATAATTTTCCAGCAGTCATAGAGTGATTTGTAAGTCAAAGCAAAAGGGACTGGTGAAAGATGTTGGAGAGGGTAAAATCTTTGGATTTGGTATAATTTTATTAACACTTTTTAAGCAAAATTTTTAAGTGTAATTTGTATTTAGAAATATTTTTGGCTTAATTTTTTCATGTTCAAATAAAAAAAAAGATTGTGTCAGAAGATGATTAATGATACATTTTCTATAATTTAACAGAGCCAACAAATCCTGACGAGAACCACATTTCACATGCGTATAAAAGGAGTGTGCCACTGTCAAAGAAAAATGCCTGACATTCAACAGTAAATGTATAAAATGGGTAAATCCATATTTCTGTTCTTCTAATTCATTGCATGCAGTCCATTTAAAGTACCAACTACTTATGAATGTGCTGTCTTTGTTATATCCTGGTGCTTGACATGGAATGGACTATATATTAGGATGCAGATGGTGGAATTACCAGAGAAGAACTTAAATTGCACTTGACCCAGTCCATTAGCGCATTGTGAGCGTAATTTCACCAAACCCAATTGTGCCTAGACTTAGACTTAGTTAGTATGTTTCTTTAATAACAAATAAAACTTACTGAAAATATACTGTTAGTATTTAACTATTTTTATGATAGTTTTAGTATATTACTTGCTTTATTACAAAATATTTTGTTTTAAAACAAAAACTTTTCAGTTGACAGATGTTAATAAATTTTACTACTGTTTATTGTGCATGGCTATTATATTTTATGTTGTTATGACTGTGATCATGATTTCTGTAAAAAAAAATTGGATTATAACTAGTTTATTGTTTTTATTTACTTTAGGCTGATAGAACATCTCCACGTTTGTGCAACGCTGTTTGTAATGGTGCATTCAGTACAAAACTGTAATGTAGAAAACGTATCCAAGATCTAATCAATATCAGACTTACCATCACTAATAGAAAGTCATTCACATTATATATCAACTGGATCTGAAAATCTCACTGGATACACTCATAGAACAACATATGCTACTGGGTAGGCTGGAGCTAGCTGTCCTGCAAGGGGAAAGTGTAGGGGGCAAAAAGAGCTCTCTGTAGCTATATGGTTTTGAGTCAAAAGTCCACTTAAAGTAAACAAATGTGTTTTCTGTTGTATGTTGATTTCAAACATCTAATTTAATACAGTCTTAAATTAGAATATTTTTTTGTGAATAATATCCACACTAACATTTCAATATCATACCGTATAAGTTGACAAGGTGACCTACTATAGGTAAACATGGAATTAAGGGTCATTGTGTCTTAATTGATGGGTATCAAGCAAACAAAATCTTAACAGTGATAACCATAGATATAGGACAATTCACCCTCTGTCCTCGAAAAACTATTAACATGTTACTGTTAACATGCACACTTAACCTGTCATTATCCCAGATAGGTTTTTCAGTTTGTTAAGGCTGGTAGGCGTCACATCAGTTTAAGAAAAATCCATTCAATTATTTAACCATCATACTATATCGATTTCTATAGGATTTTGCTCAAAGTGCACAGTAAGTTAATAGGTTACCATTTTATCTGTTAATGTTTATGTAAATATAAATCTAAGGTTAAGACCCTATTGAGTGTTCTTATGCAGGAAAAAAAATGCCTTCAAGCACTCCTCTCCACAGCTAAAGAAAATCAAGACATGAATGAGAGCATTTATTGATTTACTATCCACTGTCTCACACAAATACACACTCACTCAACACATGCCATGAACCTGACGGATATTCTCATTGGCCACTTATCAAATGTAGAACAGGGAGTCACACAGAGCAGGGGACCTCCTCCTTCTGTAAACAGCCCACTCTCTATACTGTTCTCACCTGCAGTCAAGATAAATGATTGATGGTGGTGATTCAGATATTTCATTAGTTTGAGGTGAAAGGGTAGATTATGCTAAATCACCATTAAGTTTAATAACTGTCAAGGGCTTTCAATATGTCTATTTTTTATATAATATTTTTTTTTGGAATATAACATGTTTTTCCTGTCAACAACATCATATATATTAATTCATTATTTAAAAGAAAAATGACACATTTCTATATCCCATATATATTGAAATCTATAAATGTGGCTGCACACATTCTGTGTCATGTCTTAATATTTTTGTATAGTTCACAAACTCCTTATAACTGCATAATAAAGCATTTATAACACATCAATTACAAGGGGAAAGGAGCTGGTGTGTGCATTACCAATCGCCAGGTGCTGGAGAGGACAATCTGTGAACACATTATCTAGGCATTAGGCCATGAGGTGTTTTAAAAAGAAGAGTAAGCGCACATAAGCAGTATGACTGTTTTAAATGCACAATCATGCACAATAGACAAGCAAATGTCACACAAATAAGAGCAAGCTTCTCTACATGTGTCTTACTTTACCAGACTAATAAAAGTCTCAGTTAAACCAGTTTATCCTTCTTGTTTTTATGTATAAAAATAGTTCATTGTCTTGACTAGTTGTGTTGTATTAGGTAATCCTCATCCAGATGCTACATGATGACTGGCTGCAATCCAAGCTTCCAAAACAACATACAATTGAAGATAATGGGTTCTCATAATGTTTTATTCACTCTATGTAAGCCCTATGTAAGGTGAGCACCATCACTCTCTGCTATTGACCACACACCTGCCATAAAGCACACACACATACACATAAATAGAAAATGTGAAATGTGGTATTAAACCTTCACATTAAGACTAAACATTTGTGTTGTTCCACAAACCAGTTCTCTCTCTCTCTCTCTCTCTCTCTCTCTCTCTCTCTCTCTCTCTCTCTCTCACATGTTTTTTACATTGTTGGAATCCAGGGCATCAAGCTATACTTTATGGCATTAGTAGCACTTCTACAGACTCATACCTGAAGAAAATAGATTTGAAAATTGGTTGTGTTTGGAGAAATGCTGTTTTGATAGATCTGATTTCCATTAAATGGTCAGTTCCTACTGTTTTCATATACAGTAAATGAGGCAAATCAGCAGCCATGTGCAAGAAACCCCTTATGTCTTTTAAATACAATGGGCCATAAGGGAGTACCGGGCGTTTTCCTGGTGGGCCACTGGGTAATTTGGCAGACCTGCTGCTACGCAAGTACTGGTGTCGTAATCAAATGAGTCTGCCCGCTATGTCATAGCGAATCCTAGCGATTCCATTGGCTCATAGAACTTTTTATGAGTACTATATTCACTGCCTGAGAAGAAATCCTACAAAATCCTTTTATGATGTACACTACCGGTAAAAAGTATTGAAACACTTACTAATTCTTTATTATAATATATATTTTCAAAACTATGGAATAACATAAATGGAACTATGGGAATTAGTCACTTTTTTTTAACCGCTTTGAATTTACACTTACTTATCGTCCAGGGTCCAAGAATCTCAAGCCAGATGCCCTGTCTCGAATCTTTGCCCCTTCTGTCCGAGAAGATTCTGTAAGATCCATCATCCCCAGAAACAGGATTGTGGCCCCGGTGCGGTGGAAGATCGTGGATGTGTTCAAACAGGCTCAAGTCCGAGAACCTGATCCGGGCAATGGCCCCCCTTGCTGTCTGTTCGTTCCCCACTCTGTCCGCACTCAGGTTCTCCAGTGGGCTCATGCATCTCCTCTCACCTGTCACCCGGGTTACGGTCGCACCCTTGAGTTTCTCCAAAGGCGGTTCTGGTGGCCTACGATTAAGGAAGACACCGAGACTTTTGTTAAGGCCTGCACCACTTGCAACCAGAGCAAGGCTTCTCACCGTGCTCCTCAGGGCCTTCTGTTTCCATTTCCTATCCCTCGACGCCCCTGGTCTCATCTCTCCATGGACTTCATCACAGGCCTCCCGTCATCCCACAGTAATACCACCATTTTTGTCATTATAGACAGATTTTCCAAGGCTTCCAGATTCATTCCACTTCCTAAACTACCCTCCGCTAAACAGACAGCTGAATTGGTCATTGAACATGTTTTTGGAGTCTTTGGTTTTCCCCAAGACATTGTCTCTGATCGAGGACCCCAGTTCTCTTCCCGGTTCTGGAAAGCCTTCTGTCGGCTGGTGGGATCGACGGCGAGCCTGTCCTCAGGATTCCATCCTGAGTCCAATGGACAGACGGAGAGAGTTAACCAGGAGCTGGAAGCAACCCTGTGGTGCATGGCTGCCAGCAATCCATCCTCCTGGTCGTCATTCATTGTGTGGGCCGAGTATGCCCACAACACCCTGAAATCATCCGCTACAGGCATGTCACCCTTCGAGTGCCAATTTGGATTTACGCCCCCCCCCCCCCCCCCTCTTTCCCGAGCAAGAAGAAGAAGTTGGAGTCCCTTCAGCCCTGAGGTTCGTCAGGCGGTGTCGGTCAACCTGGTGGAAGGCCCGGTCCAAACTTTTCCGGACCTCACAAACCTATCAGCGACAGGCCAATCGCCATCGCAGACCTGCTCCTTCCCTTCGCCCGGGTCAAAGAGTATGGCTCTCCACGAAGAACCTGCCATTACGAGTGGAATCCCGTAAGCTCTCCCAACGGTTCATCGGCCCATTCCGCATTGCCAGGAAAGTCAATCCAGCTCGCAGACCGGGTGGTCCTGTGGGGAACGTCAAGAGCCGTTCCTAGTGGGGGGGGGGGGTCCTGTCATGTATTTACCTGTAATTCCCATTTTTGCCCACTAGATGTCCCTAGTTCTCTGTTGTGCCCTGTTTTCCCACCATTTTTATCATCATTGTTTTCACCTGTGTCTTGTTTGGTACTATGTATTTAAGTTACCTCAGTTCCCTTATTTGTCACTTGGTTTTCGAATGTGCTAGCCACCAGTCCCTTGTGTTGCTCTCTCAGCCTGCCCTGTAAATAGGAGGAGTGAATTCTAAGTTTTTTCCCTTGCTAGACTTACAGAGCTTTGTTTTGGATATCTCCTCTTCAAGTTTTCTTCATTGGTTTGAGAAGTTTTGTATTCTGTTTTTTCCCCTTGTGCCAAGTTGTCTCTTTTGGGACATCACTTTTTATTATTACATTTTTTGGCTCATCGTAGGTACTGTTTTTGTCTTCCTTCTGGGCCCAATCCAGTGTTGCCAACTATTTTCAATGGAAAGTAGCTAAAGCCTGCTCGAAAATTAGCTAAATGTCGCCAGATGACGTCATGCGTCATTAGCATATTAATGACGTCATTGCGTCGTATTTGCATTCTGCCTAATTTGTCGGTACTGTAGCCTACTTCAGTTTATAATAACGGTTATCTCCCCTAAACCGTGCTCATACTGTTTTTATATAAGCATATAGCCGAATGTCCAGTAAAACGGTTCTCAATTACATATTTTCTGTTAGACAACGGAACGGAACTTAGCTAACGTTACACGTTTATGAGTTTGAAGAAGGTTTATTGTTGTGTTTGGATAAGTAAAATGTATAGAGTCTGTAAATATACGATCTGAAGTCGGAGAGTTCAGAAACCGAACCGGAATGAACTAAAACTCTGATTAGTAGTGAATATAAGCGCATGCCAAGAAAAAACGGTCAAATTAAATGTTTTGAATTAAAACAAAGGAGAAGGCAGCTGCTATGTGATCACTGATTGGTTCCTGCTAACACAGTGTGCACATGCGCAGCTCATTCATGTCTATGTCCGCTGGCGTGCAGTCAACAGAATGTGCTGCTCCTCTCAGCCGCTCACTGAACAGAGCAGACGCAGCGGGGAAGTAAGACCTCACGCTTGCAGTACTGGCGATATTTGGAATTTGGAAAGTTGCTAAGGTTTGTCCAAAAAGTCGCTAGATTTGTCGCTAGTCGCTTTTTTGAAAAAATGTCGCTAAAGGGGTCTGAAAAGTCACTGAGTTGGCAACAATGCCCCAATCTACTGCTTTGTGGCTCAGTGGATAGTCAGTGCCACTCTCTCACCAGAGACCCGGGTTTGACACCGGCTCGTGACAGGAGTGCAGCTTTTTTTTTCAACTTTACCTCTGTACCTCATGTGGACTTCATTATTTGACATACAAATCACAATAATGGTGACAACCAAAAACAAAATATTAAGTATAAGATGAGCTCTGAATAATTATAAAATGACAAATAACTGCAAGTTACAACAAATACAATTACTAGTGTAAATAAAACCAGCAAACAGTAAAAATATTCGCAGTGCATCATCATTTGCATAATGTTTTCATACTGCAAAGCTTTACTGGGAGCAGAAGTGTCGGCTTACTAGAAGATGGAATAATGCTCATGCCTGATAAAAATACAGAACACAAGTTATGAAAAATATTACTTTGTGGCCATTTGAGTCTTTTAGACTTTGTATAAAGGATAGCAGAAACAGCGCTTGTCAAAGCGCTTCACTTTTTCTCAAGAATAATCTGGGAAAGGAATTAAAATACAGCACATATAAAGATGCAACAAACTCACATTGAGTGAAAATATGATCAATTTATCTGCAAACTTAATTTGTTTATATTTATATAGATATACAGCACATATTCTGTCCAACTTTGTTTTCATGGATTTATTTATAATAAACATTTACACATATTTACAGTGAGGAAAATAAGTATTTGAACACCCTGCTATTTTGCAAGTTCTCCCACTTGGAAATCATGGAGGGGTCTGAAATTGTCATCGTAGGTGCATGTCCACTGTGAGAGACATAATCTAAAAAAAAAAATCCAGAAATCACAATGTATGATTTTTTAACTATTTATTTGTATGATACAGCTGCAAATAAGTATTTGAACACCTGTCTATCAGTTAGAATTCTGACCCTCAAAGACCTGTTAGTCTGCCTTTAAAATGTCCACCTCCACTCCATTTATTATCCTAAATTAGATGCACCTGTTTGAGGCCGTTAGCTGCATAAAGACACCTGTCCACCCCATACAATCAGTAAGAATCCAACTACTAACATGGCCAAGACCAAAGAGCTGTCCAAAGACACTAGAGACAAAATTGTACACCTCCACAAGGCTGGAAAGGGCTACGGGGAAATTGCCAAGCAGCTTGGTGAAAAAAGGTCCACTGTTGGAGCAATCATTAGAAAATGCAATCTCAAATGCAATGTCAATCTCCCTCGGACTGGGGCTCCATGCAAGATCTCACCTCGTGGGGTCTCAATGATCCTAAGGAAGGTGAGAAATCAGCCCAGAACTACAGGGGAGGAGCTGGTCAATGAACTGAAAAGAGCTGTGACCACCGTTTCCAAGGTTACTGTTGGTAATACACTAAGACGTCATGGTTTTAAATCATGCATGGCACGGAAGGTTCCCCTGCTTAAACCAGCACATGGCCCGTCTTAAGTTTGCCAATGACCATTTGGATGATCCAGAGGAGTCATGGGAGAAAGTCATGTGGTCAGATGAGACCAAAATAGAACTTTTTGGTCATAATTCCACTAACCGTGTTTGGAGGAAGAAGAATGATGAGTACCATCCCAAGAACACCATCCCTACTGTGCAGCATGGGGGTGGTAGCATCATGCTTTGGGGGTGTTTTTCTGCACATGGGACAGGGTGACTGCACTGTATTAAGGAGAGGATGACCAGGGCCATGTATTGCGAGATTTTGGGGAACAACCTCCTTCCCTCAGTTAGAGCATTGAAGATGGGTCAAGGCTGGGTCTTCCAACATGACAATGACCCGAAGCACACAGCCAGGATAACCAAGGAGTGGCTCTGTAAGAAGCATATCAAGGTTCTGGCGTGGCCTAGCCAGTCTCCAGACCTAAACCCAATAGAGAATCTTTGGAGGGAGCTCAAACTCCGTGTTTCTCAGCGACAGCCCAGAAACCTGACTGATGTAGAGAAGATCTGTGTGGAGGAGTGGGCCAAAATCCCTCCTGCAGTGTGTGCAAACCTGGTGAAAAACTACAGGAAACGTTTGACCTCTGTAATTGCAAACAAAGGCTACTGTACCAAATATTAACATTGATTTTCTCAGGTGTTCAAATACTTATTTGCAGCTGTATCATACAAATAAATAGTTAAAAAATCATACATTGTGATTTCTGGATTTTTTTTTTTAGATTATGTCTCTCACAGTGGACATGCACCTACGATGACAATTTCAGACCCCTCCATGATTTAAAAGTGGGAGAACTTGCAAAATAGCAGGGTGTTCAAATACTTATTTTCCTCACTGTATGTGGGTAATTGACATGAAATTTTAAGCATTTCAGTGTCCTGCTGTGTGACACTATCTTCATCTAACTATTTTAAACAACATTTTATGATCTTGTATAGCTATACATATATAATATATTATTATTATTATACTTGTTGATTCCACAACCTCATATTTACTGAGACAATAGTTTATTTGTACTTTTAGAAAAAAGTTGAAAGGTGATTAAGCTCTTTAAATCAGTGAAGAAATGCTGAGATGTCACAGCACCTAAAAAACACACTTTCCCTTGTACTTTCATGTACGTTTTAACCTAACATCTGTATGTTGGGAAAAAAAGTTTTCGGACTGATATTTGTCTGAGCTATAAAGTACTTTTTAGGGCATTCTCTAAAAAATCCACTCATCACATTTACAGTGGTTTTAAATGTTTTAAAGTTATGACAATTTTGCACTGGTGGTGTCAGGGATCAATCAAGCTCGTTTCAACCCACCACTCAAAGATCACTCTCCCCAGAATACTAAACACACACACCTGGTCATCATTAATTACTCCATCAACCAGCTTATAAAAACACTCACCACGATTCCAGTCGTTGTCAAGCCTCCAACAGGAACAGACTGTTTCCTCCTGTATCCTGTGAACCCTGTGAAACCTGAACACCTGAGTATTCCGCTTCCTTACCTGACTCAATACTAACCCTTTGCATTGTTTTTCTGCCATCTCCAGATCTCCCGTCCGATTCCTGAAAGCCCATGTTTGATATCTGTCCAAGTTGCTCCGACCAGTCCTAGAAGAAAGAATGGATTAACGAACTGAGACTGAGTATTATGCCATGATTGATGTTATCTGGATTACCTGTTGTTCTCCGTACATCCAGCGATCTTCACCAAACCTGCACCTGAAAACTCACCTTATACCCACCTTACACGATTGTCACCTGAATAAAGCTGTGTTTGGATTCACTTACCTCTGTCTCCTGGTCTCTATCCTGACAGAAGGCTTGACCCACACCGCCAGTGAATCCAAACAACCCGAAGACGGCACTTCCGCAAACCCCGCTTCCTCTCTGGTGTGCGTCGCCAACTCCGCTTCCCGACCAGCGCCCTTCTCAGGTCGCGCGGAAGATTGCAATGGATTCTTGCTGCAATCCTCGCTCATCCTCGAACAACAACCTCAATTGTATCCTACAAAAAGATTAAAGATCTCCATTATGACACCAGTCGATTCCCTTGAGCCTGCACAGTCCACTTCATCTGCCTGGAGGAGAAAGAGAAGAGGAAAGGCTTCTGCTCCCCAGTCTCTGCCCGCCACAGCCAGCGAGCCAGAGCCCACGCCCGCCACGGCCAGCGAGCCAGAGCCCACACCTGCCACGGCCAGCGAGCCAGAGCCCACGCCTGCCACGGCCAGCGAGCCAGAGCCCACGCCTGCCACGGCCAGCGAGCCGTTAGCCTCCGACGTCAGAGAGCCAGTGCCATTAGCCGTGACCGTCCAAGAGCCAGTGCCCGTAGCCGTGACCGTCCAAGAGCCAGTGCCAGTAGCCGTGACCGTCCAAGAGCCAGTGCCCGTAGCCGTGACCGTCCAAGAGCCAGTGCCCGTAGCCTCGACCGTCCCTGAGCCAGCGCCAGTAGCCTCGACCGTCCCTGAGCCAGCGCCAGTAGCCACGACCGTCCAAGAGCCAGCACCAGTAGCCACGACCATCCAAAGGCCAGCGCCAGTGGTCACGCCCGTCCAAGAGTCAGCTCCTCTCGAGCTTCCCAGTGCCCGCCTCCCGAGCTTCCCAGTGCCCGCCTCCCGAGCTTCCCAGTGCCCCGCCTCCCGAGCTTCCCAGTGCCCCGCCTCCCGAGCTTCCCAGTGCCCCGCCTCCCGAGCTTCCCAGTGCCCCGCCTCCCGAGCTTCCCAGTGCCCCGCCTCCCGAGCTTCCCAGTGCCCCGCCTCCCGAGCTTCCCAGTGCCCCGCCTCCCGAGCTTTCCAGAGCTCCGCCTCCCGAGCTTTCCAGAGCTCCTCCTTCCGAGCTTCCTAGAGCTCTGCCTTCCGAACTTCCCGAGCTTCCCTGAGCTCCGCCTCCCGAGCTTTCCAGAGCTTCACCTCTCGAGCCTTCCAGGGCTCCGCCTCTCAAGCCTCTCGAGCCTTCCAGGGCTCCGCCTCTCAAGCCTCTCGAGCCTTCCAGGGCCCCGCCTCTCAAGCCTCTCGAGCCTTCCAGGGCTCCGCCCCTCCAGCCTCTCGAGCCTTCCAGGGCTCTGCCTCTCGAGCCTCTCGAGCCTTCCAGGGCTCCGCCTCTCGAGCTTCCCGAGCCTCCCAGGGCTCTGCCTCTCAAGCCCCTCGAGCCTTCCAGGGCTCCGCCCCTCAAGCCTCTCGAGCCTCCCAGGGCTCCACCCCTCAAGTCTTTCGAGCCACCCACGGCTCCGCCTCCAGAGCCTCCTACGGCTCCGCCTCCAGAGCCTCCTACGGCTCCACCTCCAGAGCCTCCTGCGGCTCCACCTCCAGAGCCTCCTACGGCTCCGCCTCCCGAGCCTCCTGCGGCTCCGCCTCCCGAGCCTCCTAGGGCTCTTCTCCCTGAGCCTCCTACGGCTCCGCCTCCTGAGCCTCCTACGGCTCTGCTCCCAGAGACTCCAGGACCTTCTAGGGATCTGCCGCTAGAGCGTCCTACGGCTCTTCTCCCCGAGCCTTCCTCAGCTCCGTCTCCTGAGCCTCCCACGGCTCCGCCTCCGGAGCCTCCCTCGGCTCCGCCTCCCTTGGCTCCGCCTCCTGGGCCTCCCGAGCCTCCCTCAGCTCCGCCTCCTGAGCCTCCAGAGCCTCCCTCAGCTCTGCCTCCTGCTCCTCCTGAGCTTTCCATGGGTCCGCCTCCCTTGGCTCCGCCTCCCGAGCCTCCTACGGCTCTTCACCCAGAGATTCCAGAGCCTCATACGGCTCTGCCTCCTGAGCCTCCAGAGCCTCCCTCAGCTCCGCCTCCTGAGCCTCCAGAGCCCCTCTCAGCTCCGCCTCCGGGACCTGTCCCTGTCCTGAGGCTGCCTCCCAGGCCTCCTGGACCTGCCCCTGTCCGATGGCCACCTCCCAGGTCCCCTGAACCGGCCTTTGCCTTGTGGCCAGCTCCCGGGCCACCCAAACCTGTCCCCTTAGTGTGGCCTCCTCCCAGGCCTCCTGACCCAGTCCCTGTCCTGTGGCCTCCTCCAGGGCCTCCTGACCCTGTTCCCGTCCTGTGGCCTCCTCCCAGGCCTCCTGACCCAGTCCCTGTCCAGTGGCCTCCTCCCAGGCCGCCTGACCCGGTCCCTGTCCTCTGGCCTCCTCCCGGGGCCCCTGACCCAGTCCCTGTCCAGTGGCCTCCTCCCAGGTCCCCCAAACCTATCCTTTCCCTGTGGCCAGCTCCCAGGCCACCTGAAACTGTCCTTGACCTGTGGCCTCCTCCTGACCCGGCCCCTGTCCTGTGGCCTCCTCCCAGGGCCCCTGACCCAATCCCTGTCCCGTGGTCCCCTCCCAGGTCCCCCAGACCTATCCTTGCCCTGTGGCCGGCCCCCAGACCACCTGAACCTGTCCTTGCCCTTCGTGCCCCCCAGGACTTCCTGCCTGCCCTCTGTGCCACCTTGGACTTCCTGCTTGCCCCTCATTGCCCCCTGGACTGCCTGTTTGCCCCTGGGACCTCC
Source organism: Xyrauchen texanus (assembly GCF_025860055.1). Taxonomy (NCBI): domain Eukaryota; kingdom Metazoa; phylum Chordata; class Actinopteri; order Cypriniformes; family Catostomidae; genus Xyrauchen; species Xyrauchen texanus. Next base: position 19,474,865 of record NC_068280.1, read on the forward strand.
ACGACATCGGGGTTCAAGGTCCGCTGGCGCAGACTTTGGGGGGGGGGGGGTAATGTCAGGGATCAATCAAGCTCGTTTCAACCCACCACTCAAAGATCACTCTCCCCAGAATACTAAACACACACACCTGGTCATCATTAATTACTCCATCAACCAGCTCATAAAAACACTCACCACGATTCCAGTCGTTGTCAAGCCTCCAACAGGAACAGACCGTTTCCTCCCGTATCCTGTGAACCCTGTGAAACCTGAACACCTGAGTATTCCGCTTCCTTACCTGACTCAATACTAACCCTTTGCATTGTTGTTCTGCCATCTCCAGATCTCCTGTCCGATTCCTGAAAGCCCATGTTTGATATCTGTCCAAGTTGCTCCGACCTGTCCTAGAAGAAAGAATGGATTAACGAACTGAGACTGAGTATTATGCCACGATTGAAGTTATCTGGATTACCTGTTGTTCTCCGTACATCCAGCGATCTTCACCAAACCTGCACCTGAAAACTCACCTTATACCCACCTTACATGATTGTCACCTGAATAAAGCTGTGTTTGGATTCACTTACCTCTGTCTCCTGGTCTCTATCCTGACAGGTGGGACCTGTTGTCATGACTAGCAGTCAATAAAAATTTCTTTTTTTCAACACAAAAATGTAAAATTGAGCCAGAAAATGAAATCAATGTGTGTTATGGTGTGGTGTTTTGCGGGCTGGGTTTGGTGGCTGGGCCAGAAAGTCCGGGTCAACTTTTTAGTCCCAGTCTGCACCCTGTGCAGCGGTATGACTTTGTGCTACGTCTTATGCAATTTTCATTAGAGCGCTAAATCCAAGGCAATGTTCGTGTCATAGCAAAGCACAGCTGGCCGTGGGTAGGAGTGCTTGCACTATCTGTGGGTTTATATTTTGGATGTCTATGTAAATAAAGCGGCACAAAATCTAATTTGCTATTTTTGTGAAAAATAAGTAATTGCACTTAAGATGTCGGTGAACCACATCACTTCGCAGTCTGTGCATTTGCAGTTTGTAGATTGTTCCAGCATGCACTATCGAAGTGAATGTTCAAACTCTAGAATTACAATGGCACATAAAAGTATGAACCTGACAATTACAGTTACTACTAGCGATGGTGTTGTATGTCAGTAGATTAATATGATTAATTATACATACATGCTCCATAATTTAGAACCCTACATCCAATAAGTCCCAACAAACACCACCTTTTCCACGCTTATATAAAGAGCATATCATAGAGGTACGCCTGACATTTTACTGACAGTTACTGCACAAAATAAAGTATCTGTCTTAGTTGTCACTTATCAAGTTGTCTCTTAGAGTGCAGTCTCAGAGTTTTCAAAAGCAGTTTGGAAAAAACTAGCAGAAATGTTACACATTTGTCTTGCTGAATTGCATGGGATGATTGTCCAGCAGATGAGTGAACATGTTGGAGGTGCTCTTGTGTTTCGCTGCCACTTTTCTGCCACATGTTTTACACAAAGGTAAACCATATTCAGCCAACAATCCCTCCAAAATACTTAAACACTTCTGACTTAATGCTTTTAGAAAGTGGATAAAGTGTCAGCTGCATTCCTCATTCAGCCATTCTTTTCATCCACATTGTCTTTTTTTACATCAGAGTGCGCATGTGTCATTTGTGCCGCATACTTGCAGTGTTGTGAGTCTCTATTCTTTTATGGAAAAAAAAAACTAATGTGCGATTATAAAAATCAAAACAATTTTGTTAAAAGGTAATTTCTCACAATAACAATATTGTGCATTTAACTGTACCACATTGTATAACCTAAAACTGTCAACTTTAACTTAAATACCTACTTTAAGAACCTTAAGAAAGGACCCAAAAGTTTTACAAAATTAGTCCATGTGGCTTGTGTGTTGTGTCGAACTCTCAACTACGTTTAACACATACTACCATTTTTTATTCCATTTCAGAAATCCACAGATTATTAGGCCTGGATATTACAGCCGCTTTCCTTCAAGACAAAAAAAAAATCAAATAAAAAATGTGCCAGGTGATATCTCTGCCAAAGAAACAGGCTGTGTGTGTCTTGTAAATATACATACAGGTTTAAGTGAAATGGGTTCTGCTGGATGGCATTGACCCTGCCGAAGGGCAACAAATTGTTCCCTCAGGTTTTTTCTTATGTTTGCTCATTCTCAAATGAAACAGATCAGGTGTAGCTGCTTGTATTTAAAATAAATTGCATTTCTGTATGTTGAGTAAATACCCGCAGTATATTTACTCAAGCTATTGCTGTTGACCTTCTTTAGTGCAAAACAGTTTAAATTAATGAAAAAATTAAAATATTCCATTCTTGGTGCTATGGTATGGTACTATGATTCTACATCATTAACATGATGTAATGAAATACCATTATAACGGTTTTAATAACATCTCAGAGTTGGCAAGATCAAGGGCACAATGGATATAGTTTTGGATTGTCCAATGTAGGGTTTGAACAAACAACAAATCTGCCCTAAACTTCCACAAATATATCACACCACTCTTATAATCATCATACATAAAGTGGGGTTCAAAAGTCCACTTTTGAAAATGCTTTTCACAATGATTTTTTATTGAATAATTATTATTCGATTACAAACTATATTATCAGCATAACAATGTGAATGTAATTGAGTGAAAAATTAACAAAAATATCTGTATTATGTGTATTTTCCAGCATTTGGTATATCCACCTTTTGCTTTAATAACAGCATGCACTTGAGCTGGCATGGAATCCACAAGTTTGTTAAAATTGATTTGCGACTGTACCAAAGAACATCTTCTGTGGTTCAATGGAAGCAAGGAAATCGGACCTTTTGTTCAAAAGAGTTAACAAAGCCAACACCAGAAATTTGCATATTTTTTGTGACATACAAATAGTGCAGAATCTAAAATATGTAGTAGTCTTTTATATCATAATGTTTCTTTGTTGTGAAATGTGTGGTCAAAATTCTAATTTTCAGTTTTACATTAGATTTTGAATCCCATATTTTCAATGTGGACTTGAACCGATCAGGTTAAAGATCTAAGAAAGGCAGGAACAATGGGCTTGAATCATTTTACACCCATTCTGTGTCAGACCTATCCATCACCACCCAAGAAAAAATAAATATATACAGTACTGTATATAAAAAGAAAATGATTCAGTTTTTCACTAAACCCAACCGGAACTCCAACAATCTGGAGCTGGGAGTGGGTGGTAAGAATATTAAAAGGGTCTGTTTTACTTTCAAAGTCCCAAGACATGTCTTTTCTGTTAGTTTATGATATGTATATATGTCTCAGAGGTGGCAAGACAATTTGAGTGTGTGGGTGGACAGTCATTCAAAAACTTCCCCTTCACTCGTCTCCTGGGGTCTCCATATTATGAACTGACCACTTTCATTTTCCCATGCTCTCACTTTCACAAGCCCTCACTTTCAACATACTGTATATATACACTATATATACACTACTGGTCAAATGTTTTGAAGCACTTACTCATTCTTTATAATATTTTTTTTCTTTCACATTTTAGAACAATAGTAAAGCCATCAAAACAATGGAATAACATAAATAGAACTATGTGAATTATGGTGTGACTAAACAAAATCCAAAATAAATCCAAACTGTGTTACATTTTAGCATCTTCAAAGTAGTCACCCTTTGCCTAGAATTTGCAGACATTTACTCTTGACATTTTCTTAACCAACTTCTTGAAGTATCACCATGGGATGCTTTTTAAACAGTATTGAAGGAGTTCCCATCTATGTTGGGCACTTATTGGCTTCTTTATTATTTGGTCCAAGTCATCAATTTCAAAAAACTTTTTTTTTTATTAAACTTGAGTTTTATAATGAAATAAATTAATATGGTGCACAATTTTTGTCTACTAAACAAATTTCAAACATTTAAGCATATGCCTTCAGATCAAAATATTTTTAACGTCACGAGAAACATTTCATTCAAGAGTTTCAAAACTTTTGACCGGTAGTTTATATATCTGATATATACTGGTGGCCAAAAGTTTGGAATAATGTACAGATTTTGCTCTTATGGAAAGATATTGGTACTTTTATTCACCAAAGTGACATTCAAATGATCACAATGTATAGTCAGGACATTAATAACATGAAAAATTACTATTACAATTTGAACTACTTCAAAGAGTTCTCATAAAAAAATCCTCCACATGCAAGCAATGACAGGTTTACAGATCCTTGACATTCTAGCTGTCAGTTTATCCAGATATTCAGGTAACATTTCACCCCACACTAGAGAATGTTACAAAAAACAAAAAACATTCAGTGAGTGGCAGTTCTGGTGACAAAAAAGCCTTGTTGATGAGAGAGGTCAACAGAGAATGACCAGACTGGTTCGAGCTGACAGAAAGGCTATGGTAACTCAGACAATGCACAACACATCGAACCTTGAAGTTGATGTGCTTCAACAGCAGAAGACCACATTGGGTTCCACTTCTGACAGCCAAGAACAGACAACTGAGGCTGCAGTGGGCCTAATATTTTAGTGCCTCAGCAGAAATCCAGATTTTTCAGACCAGGCGATGTTTTTCCAATCGTCTACTGTCTAGTTTTAGTGAGCCTGTGCTCACTGCAGCCTCAGTTTCCTGTTCTAAGCTGACAATAGTGGTACCCGGAAGGGTCTTCTGCTGATGTAGCCCATTAACAAGCTGTTTTCACCCACAGAACAGCCACTCACTGGATGTTTTTTTGTTTTTCACACCCTTCTCTTTGCACTCTATAAACTATTGTGCATGAAAATCCCAGGATATCAGCAGTTACAGAAATACTCAAACCAGCCCTTCTGGCACCAAAAATCCCAACACGGTCGAAATCCCTGAGATCACATTTTTCCTTATTCTGATGGTTGATGTGAACAATAACTGAAGCTCCTGAACCATATCTGCATGATTTTATACATGACACTGCTGCCACAAGATTGGCTGATTAGATAATCGCATGAATAAGTTTACAGGTGTACCTAATAAATTGGCCAGTACTTATATATATATATATATATATATATATATATATATATATATATATATATATATATATATATGTATGTAAATACAGTATATTAGGGCTGTGGATTGATTACATTTAAAAAAATTGAACAGTTTTCTGTTATTAATCGTGATTAATCATGGTACATGATACATTAAAACAGACATTAAAATATAATCATAAACATGCTTTATCCTTTGTCTCAAAGAACTTGCAAAAATCACAATTTATTTTAATTATTGAAAAATTATTGAAATTATTAAAATGTTCAGATTTTTGTCGATAGAATTAAATTAGACACTTTTTACGTAGATTACAACGGGGCAAAATGCAACCTTAAGAAAAAAAAATGTTTTGTCACAAAGCTTATCAAGATTAAAAAATGCATTTCTTTTTATTGAATATTGATGTAGCAACAACATTTTTGTTAAATGAAATAATAACAGAAGTTTTTTCAATTAAAATTAATTTAGAAAAAAATAAATCAATCAAAAGGTGACGAGTGGGCATTTTACCCCCACACTTCAGGTAAAAGGTATAAGGGTTATATACTGACATTGTGCAAATATAGGAACAATAGTAATAGGGCAAACTTGTCAACTTGACAGCAAGATGCTTTTTTTGAGTAACAAATTAAGATAATGCTTTTTCAAAATAACCACATCAGAAAAGGGTTAATGTCATGCCAGCCCAGATGTAAATGACTTTCTTTCTTCTACAGAAATAAACAAAGATATTTGGTAGAATATCTCAGCTGTGCAGGTCCATACGATGCAAGTGAATGATGGCCAAAACTTTGAAGCTCTAAAAAGTTCATAAAAACAGCATGAAAGTAATTAAGTCATAAGCTGTGTCTTCAGAAGTGATCTAATTGGCTCTGGATGAGAACAGACCAAAAGAAAAAAAAATATATATATTCACTATAAACCTTGATATCTGCAGTCTCCTTGGTGATCTTGATTTCAAACTTGATTGCACATCCTAGCACTATCTAGCACTCTGCACATGAGTGAAGCCCAAAGAAGTGTAGTCGAGATTGAAATTATGATTATGCCTACAGACTGTAATGGCAAGGTTTACAGTCAAAAGAGTTATATTTAGGTATTTTCTCACCCAAAGCAGATTAGATTGCTTCAGAAGGTGGATATTTACACATAGGTGTCTTATCGATTATGTTTTTACTGCCTTTTTGTGCTTTTTGTATCTTCAAAGTTCTGGCCACCATTAACTTGAACTGTATGGACCTACAGAGATGATATGTTTTTCTAAATATATTTTGTGTTCAGCAGAAGAAAGTAATGAGGTTGGGTATATAAGAAAATAATTGTAACTTTTGGGTGAACTATCCCTATGTTTAATTTGCAAAAGTTTAAAATCTCAAATAATTTTTTTCTCTGGCTGCCGTTCAGTCTCTACTGCGCACATGATGGGTCTCTCTCAGTTTCACTTTTGACACTGGTTCTGATGACAGTGAGAGAATGTTTTCTGGTAATGCGAAGAGATACAGTATGGCAGCTTGCCCGTATCTCTCACACACCTGGCTCAATGCTTGCAGGCTCCATTCTCTGTACGGTAAATCGTTCCCTCATGTGTTTATTACAGCATACCCAGGACATGCTTCCCACACAATGAATAAGCGTGCACTTCTCCAGTCCACACAATCAGTTTCAGGAACCCCCATTACACTGTTATAATAAAAGTATATGTTTACATGATTCTATTGAGCTTGAAGAACAAGTAAATGAATGTTTTATGAGCTGCGTCAGCAGGGGTCAGTCAACCCGCCTCAACAAACCTCACAAGCTGCACAGCCACAGAATGAGAGCAGGTCACACAGGATCCATTTTAGACAGCTGGACGAAGCAAAACAGAATCCAGGGAATTCAAGATTTAAAAAATGTTAAATACTCAACCTGTCACAGCATCCAAAAACACTGTGTCATAAAGTGAGATGCTTCAAAAGTCTCAAAGTTACAATTAAAATTAGCACATACAAATAGCACAATCACTACATTGATGGAACGCAGCCTTCAGAACTCCCTTTCTAATGATACATCGGAGACCTTAGACACAATAGCATAAAAACTCCAAACAGAATTTTGCTACTGATCCATGACCCTCTACCTCCCACCCTCACGCACACATATTCACTGACTTACTGACCTGAGTGGGATGAAGCTTCTTAGCTCATTCCACATTTGAAAAAATACAGATGTTTCTCAATCACTTCCATGAGGATCACTGGTTAGATCAGGCTTAATGTTTTGAACAGGCATTACTGACATATATAAACATATTCTTTTGCAGGCATTTATACCTTGTTGAGATGCATGTGTTTTGCCTACAGTGTAAAGTTTAGAGGAGGTAACGTGGTTGGGAATATGTAAATTAAAATGATGTCATCATTTACTCACCATCATGTCATTCCAAACCTGTATGAATTTCTTTCTACAGAGGAACACAAAAGGAGAAATGCTGAAGAATGTACTGGCAACAGTTTAATAACACAATGGAAATGAATGGAAACTCTGGCTGTCGAGCACCAAATGGAAAAATATTTGTCATTAAAGCACCTAAAAAGTAGTTTATATGACTCTTCTGAAGACACACAAAAAATTATATCTGTCTATATGTCTGTCTGTCTGTCAATATGTCTATCTATCTGTCTACATTTTGGAGCCAGGAGACTGAATACCCTTTCACTGATATTTAGGGATGTCATAAAAAATCAATATATCGATTACTGTTCGGGCACGTTATTTTATCGATACATTATTGTGGCACTGATATATGAACATCAGCCAACATTTAAATTAGAAGCCTAATTTGCATGCTTTCAGTTCACTGCCAGTTGCATTCCATTCAATGAAGTCTGATGCAATAGCTTTGGGAGACCATAAGGGGGGCGACATAACATTTAAGAGGCACAGATATGAGCTGATGGCAGTCCAAAGTCACAAAGGCTTTTGTTCTTCATGAATTAACAAAGTGATGTTGATGAGTTTGCAGGTTGGTGTATGAAACTGGTATAACTGCGTAAACTGAACGATTAGAAATGGCAATGTTTACTATGCAATTTCCCTGTATGTAGTTAAACTATAAAAAGACTTGTAACTGAAAATGCATTGTATAGGCTCTAAGAAAGATACCTATACACAATATATCATCCAGTAATGACTAGAGTAAATAATTTAGGTCCTTTGATATTGAATTTTGTCAAATTTAACGGAAAGCTATGTGACTTGAGCTCCGTATTGCTGCAGAATTATTAACAGCTTCGGGAGCCCGTGGTGTGTTCGTACGTACTTTCATAGAAAATAAATGTTTCGAATTTTATAACACGCCATGATGTCCATCATATGCGTCCAGTGCACAACACAGTTTAACCCTGTCACTCACACTTTACCAAAGTAGTAATGAGAAATATGTTTGAAAAGACAAAGACTATTGTGCAACGAGCAGCCC